>NC_083227.1:133830639-134136009 GCF_032191835.1 Heteronotia binoei | reverse complement strand
ACAAAAACAAAACAAACAAACACCCCCCACCCCCCTGTCTATTTAGGGCTGTCTTCTGTAGTTCCAGTGGGACCCAATGGCCAATGGGACTGAAATACCTTTCCTTGAAGGAAGTGCAATAGCCCATGCATGGCACTGTTAGGAGTTAGGAGAGATACACCTAGTGTACCTAGGGTAATGAATTGAGCCTGGCTTTGGTACTAGATACTGTATTTATGGAACATGCCATGAGCTTTATAGGTGGAGAACTTATTCCTACAATTTGCATTCAATCAGCCTCCATAAAAAATATGTTTTGCTTTAGTGGATTGTGCTGACATTGATGATAGCCCCGTATCCTGTAACTGTTTGATTCCAGACACAATGATAGCTGGGATAGATAGATCAATGTGAACTTGTCTGGTTTACTTTTATTGCTCAGGCTGACAGAAATGGAGGGGGGGGCACAAAAAAGTAACTGAAATATACTATTTTCCAAGCCAGTAACATTTATTGGAATATGATTAGAACCAGCATTGAATTATGTTACAAACATATGAGTGAAATTTAGCTGGCGGAAGAACTCAGCAGCTGTACTGGAATATCAGAGCATAATCTCACTACAGTTTTAGGACTAGAAACAGGACAAAAGTGGGGAATGATTTTATCTAATGAATAAAAAAACCCCCCTCTTCCCAAGATGAAGTTGTAAAGAGTGGGATTTTAGCAGTGTAATCATAAGCCCATTTTCTTGGAAGTGAGACCTTGTGAATAGTAGGATTGTGAGTAGCCCTGTTTAGGTGTGCTGCACAGTGAGGATGCACAAATGAATGAAAAGGGAGAATGAGGCAGAACAAACCAAGACAGCTTTTCCCCATCCTCCATCAGGAAATGTAAAGTTACAATGAGCGCCTAACCAGATGTTACATTTCCATGTGTATGCAAGCGTCATGCATGTCCATTTAGACTAGAACCGTTACTGTTGAACACCATCAGTTAGCAGCTGCCATTGCCATTAGCTGGGCTTGTTCTCTTTCCCTTCCTACTCACAGTGTTAAGCTCAGGCTCTGCCACCTGCCAGGCTGCCTTAGAGCCCAATGCAGGGGTGGGAGGGAGGTAGAGATCAGAAGAGGATGGTGGGTGAAGTGGAGGAGGAGGAGGACGAGAAGCAGAAGGAAAAGAAGAAGAGGAGGAGGAGGAGATTGGATTTATAGCTCGCCCTTCACTAGGAGTCTCAGAGCAGTTTACAATCTCTTTCCCTTCCTCTCCCTTCCTCAGAGTGGCTTACAAACCCTTCCCTTTTACACAGTGAAACCAATCAACAGTGATGATGCTTTACCCTCTTGGATGTGCTTATCAAGAAGGCAAATCACCATGTTGTCGTTGTCTTGACTGAACGCACCCTCCTTCATTGCCAATGCCATCCTCCATTCATCCCATCATTCCATTATGCTCTAAGACAGCCTTAAGGGGGAAGGAGTCTGTTTACCTTCTGTCCTTCTCACCCTCTCCATTTCTGCCTCCTGTGTACTCTGCCTTGTTAAATTCAAAGGTACTTGTGGGTTGGTCTAGGCTGGTCAACTTGGGGTGTGGGGGAAAAAGAAAATAATCTGGTTCTCTTTTGCAATAACAAAGGGAAGCATTTATCCCCTAAGCTAGTAACAGTGCTCAACTTCAATGGGACCAACAGGTCTAGAAAAACCCATGGTCTCATTGGACATGCCACTGAGTTTCAGTCTCACATAGGGCTGCCAAGCGCCTGGTCCGGGCGGGGAGTCTCCTGCCTGGGAGGTTCCCAACCCACTGGACCACATTGGGCTAGTGGGGGGAACCTCCCCCAACGTCGCCTGTGCAATGACATCACCCGGAAGTGACATCATCCGACGTCACGTGGCAGCCACTCTAGGCGTTTCTGGGAAAACTCTATGGTTTTCCCAGACACTCTAGCCATTTGGGAGGGAAAACTCTATGGTACAATAGCTATTCCCTCTCATGGATTGCTGCCTTGTCATGGCGAGAGGGCTTGCGCAGTTCAATGAGGCTGTGGGCAGGGCCACCCAAGATGGACAGGGCCACAACTGAGAACCCAATCTAAATGTGATCCACTGGAGAAGGAAATGGCAAACCACTCCAGTATCCTTGCCAAGAAAACCCCATGAACAGAAACAAAAGGCGAAAATATATGGCACTGGAAGATGAGCCCCTCAGGTCAGAAGGTGCCCAATATGCTACTGGGGAAAAGCATTCAAGTAACCACAGAAAGAGTGAAGCGGCTGGGCCAAAGCCAAAAGGACGCTCAGCTGTGGATGTGTCTGATGGTGAAAGAACAGTCTGATGCTGCAAAGAACAATACTGCATCGGAACATGGAATGTAAGATCTATGAATCAAGGTAAGCTACATGTGGTTAAACAAGAGATGGCAAGACTGAACATCGACATATTGGGAATCAGTGAACTGGTAGCTCTCCAGATGTTTTTTGCCTACAACTCCCATCAGCCCCAGCCATTGGCCATGTAGGCAAAAACATCTGGAGAGCTACCATTGGCCACCCCTGCTGTATAAGAAATACTGTGGCCTTTAAAGTTAACAAGAGAGTGAGGAAGGCAGTAATAGGATACAATCTCAAAAATGACAGAATGATCTCGGTCTGTATCCAAGGCAAACCACTCAGTATCACAGTAATCCAAGTCTATGCCCCAACCACTGGA
The DNA here is from genome assembly GCF_032191835.1 of Heteronotia binoei. Taxonomy (NCBI): domain Eukaryota; kingdom Metazoa; phylum Chordata; class Lepidosauria; order Squamata; family Gekkonidae; genus Heteronotia; species Heteronotia binoei. The sequence continues at coordinate 134,133,321 of NC_083227.1, read as the reverse complement.
CCAGTTCTATGAAGATCTACACCACCTTCTAGAATTAACACCAAAAAAGATGTCCTCCTCATCATAGGGGACTGGAATGTCAAAGTAGGAGGTCAAAAGATGACCAGAACAACTGAGAAGTTTGGCCTTGGAGAACAAAATGAAGCCTGGCAAAGGCTAATAAGAGTTTTGTCAAGAGAACAAGCTGGTCATAGCAAACACCCTCTTCCAACAACCTAATAGGCGACTCTACACATGGACATCACCTGATGGGCAAAAACAAGATCTGGAGCTGACTGCGGCTCAGATCATGAGCTACTCATTGCAAAATTCAGACTTAAACTGAAAAAAACTGGGGAAGCCATTAGGCCATTCAGGTTTGATCTTGATCACATCCCTTATGAATATACAGTGGAGGTGAATAATAGGTTTAAGAAACTAGAGTTGATAGACAAAGTGCCTGAAGAACTATGGATGGAGGTTCATGACATTGTACAGAAGGCAGCAATCAGCACCATCCCAAGAAAAAGAAATGCAAGAAAGCAAAGTGGCTGTCTGATGAGGCTTTACAAATAGCTGAGGAAAGAAGGAAAGCAAAAGGCAAAGGTGAAAAGGAAAGATTCACCCAACTAAATGCAGATTTCCAGAGAACAGCAAGGAGAGATAAGGAGTCCTTCCTGAAGGAACAATGCAAAGCAATAGAGGAAAATAATAGAATAGGAAGGACAAGAGATCTATTCAAGAAAATTGGAGAAATCAAGTGAACGTTTTGTGCAAAGATGGCCATGATAAAGGACAAAAATGGTAGGGACCTAACAGAAGCAGAAGAGATCAGGAAGAGGTGGCAAGAATACACAGAAGAATTATACAAGAAGGATCTCAATGTCCCGGACAATCATGACAGTGAAATCGATGACCTTGAGCCAGACATCCTGGAGAGTGAAGTCAAATGAGCTTTAGAAAGCATTACTAACAACAAAGTGAGCAGATATGACGATATTCCAGTTGAGCTATTCAAAGTACTAAAAGATGATGCTGTTAAAGTGATGCACACATTATGTCAACAAATTTGGAAAACACAGCAGTGGCCACAGGATTGGAAAAGATCCCAATTATATTCCAATCCCAAAGAATGGTAATGCCAAGGAATGTTCAAACTATCGCAGCATTGCACTCATTTCACATGCCAGCAAGGTCATGTTAAAGATCCTACAAGCTAGGATTCAGCAGTATGTAGATTGGGAACTACCAGAAGTTCAAGCTGGGTTTCGGAGAGGTAGAGGAACTAGAGATCAAATTGCCAACATTCACTGGATTATGGAGAAAGCATGGGAGTATCAGAAAAACATCTATTTCTGTTTCATTGACTACGCTAAAGCTTTTGATTGTGTGGATCACAACAACCTGTGGCAAGTCCTTAAAGAGATGGGAGTACCAGACCACAGCAATGTTTCCTGAGAAACCTGTATAAGGGTCAAGAAGCAACTGTCATAACGGGATATTTATTTTTATTTTTTATTTATTTGTAATTTATATCCCGCCCTTCCCACTAGGTGGCTCAGGGCGGCTTACAACATATAAAAACTAACATAAAATATAAAATTAAGCATAAAAAGTTAACATTTCATAATTTATATAGTTAAAATCTAGACATTTGGTATATACGTAAACATATGGAACAACTGATAGGTTTAGAATAGGAAAAGGAGTTCGACAAGGATGTATATTGTCACCCTGCTTATTTAATTTATATGCAGAGTACATCATGCGGAATGAAGCCTGGATGAAGCACAAACTGGAAGTAAGATTGCCGGGAAAAACATCAACAACCTCAGATATGCAGATGACACTACTCTAATGGCAGAAAGTGAGGAGGACCTAAAGAACCTCTTGTTGAGGGTGAAAGAGGAAAGCACAAAAGCAGGCTTGAAACTCAACATAAAAAAAAACTAAGATCATGGCATCTTGGCAAATAGAAGGGGAAGACATGGAAGTAGTGACAGACTTCACATTTCTGGGATCCAAGATCACTGCAGATGGTGACTGTAGCCATGAAATTAAAAGACATTTGCTCCTTGGGAGGACAGCTAATGTGAACCTGGGCAGTATAATAAAAAGTAGAGAAATCACCCTGCCAACAAAAGTCCATATAGTCAAAGCGATGGTATTCCCAGTAGTAATGAATGGTTGTGAGAGCTGGACCATAAGGAAGGCCGAGCGCAGAAGAATAGATGCTTTTGAGATGTGGTGCTGGAGAAGAATCTTGAGAGTCCCTTGGACTGAAAGAAGATCAAATCAGTCAGTCCTAAGAGAGATCAACCCAGACTGTTGACTGGAAGGTCAGATGCTGAAGCTGAAGCTCAAATACTTTGGCCCCCAAATGAGAAGGGAGCACTCCCTGGAGAAGATCCTGATGTTAGAAAAGACAAAAGGCAAAAGAAGAAGGGGACGGCAAAAAATGAGATGGTTGGACTGATGTAACAAACACGAATTTGAGCAAACCGGAGGATGGTGGAAAACAGGAGGGCCTGGTGTGACTTTGTCCATGGGGTCGCCAAGAGTCGGACTCGACTGTGCGACTGAACAACAACAAAAAGAGCCCCATGGTGCAGTGTTAAAGCTGCAGTACTGCAGTCCTAAGTTCTGCTCACAACCTGAGTTCGATCTCCAGCGGAAGCTGGGTTTTCAGGTAGCCAGCTCGAGGTTGACTCAGCCTTCCATCCTTCCGTGGTTGGTAAAATGCGTACTCAGCTTGCTGGGGGGAAAGCGTAGATGACTGGGGAAGGCAATGGCAAACCACCCTGTAAAAAGTCTGCCGTGAAAATGCTGTGAAAGCAACGTCACCCCAGAGTCGGAAATGACTGGTGCTTGCGCAGGGGACCTTTCCTTTCCTTCCAACTGTAGCTAGCTGGATGCTTCTGGGAAGTTCACAAACAGTGGATAAAAGCAAAGGCCCATGGCAGCCATCTGAGATGAAATGATGGGCTATGCTATTAAATGGTCTACAGAAAGTGCTTCTTTTGGCAGCTTCAGACAGTGGTCCAAGTCAGGATGCTCTGTGCTATCTGTTCAGTGATGCTGGAGTTTTTGCTTGTGAACATCAGAGGTGCATTGGCTATGAAGACCAATGAGAACCCTCCAGGGCTGTTTTAGCCTCCAAATTAAACCCTGATGAACTTATCAAGCTGTCTTATACCATGAAAGATCATGGGTTTTTCTAGCCCAGTATTATTACTCCAACTGAGAGGGGTTCTCTAGGGGGAGTCTTTCCCAACCTAGCTACTTGACATCCTGATATGATCAAAGTTGTTCCATTCTACAACGTTCCCAATTTTCACAGCAGGAAGAATATAATACTTGTTTGCTAACTTTCTATGACTTAATGAAAAGTATGAAATATATTTCATTAGATTCCATGTGGTACTATTTATGATGAAAAGGAGTTCTATAAAACTAACACGAGAATCAATTACATCCCTAGTTGAGAGAGGAAATATAATAACACTGAGCTATTATTCTTCCTTGTGTGAATTTTAATTGAACACGAGGAAAAAGTCTGTAGGAAAATGTCCACAACATTCATGCATTGTGATTACATGGTGTGAGAATCACTTACTCTGGATATGAAATAAGCTGAGGATCTGATAATGTTAGTTGTTGCCATTTAAACCCATTACAAGTGGTATAAATTTAATATATGTTGTAGTTATAGAACAACAATCAGAAATGGAGAGGAAACTGTAACTGTTAAATCACAAACCAAAGAAACAAAATAAATAACAAATTACCTATCAATAAATGAACAAAAAACCTCAACAATTAAGTACATTTTCATCCGACATCAGAAACCAAACCCTGGAGGGTTCTGCATTTGATTTGTATGGTATGTGAGAAATATCAGACATTTATTTATTAATACAAACCAATTTTCTTCCATAGTTTAATCAGATTCAATTCTTGTTTCTCTCAGTTTCTAGAAAAAGGCAATACTCTATGGCAAATTCTAATCAATGCAAAAACCCTGAAAAAATAATCCATGTACAATTTTGGACCCTACATTATTAGGCACATGCTGACATTACATAGTATGCATTGAGAATGAGGGTGAAATTGGTTTCCTTAGTTAAGTTACATTGAGTTAGGTTCAGATTTCTGTGAAGGATTAAATATGTCCTCTGCTATGGCCTGTCATGATATAGTTTGACTCCAGTATCTGCTTTATAGTGCCTTTGGCACGCCATTATGTGCCCATTAAGGAAGGAATATGATTTGCCAACTGGACTGGAAAACAAACTACCTGTTCCTTTAACAGAAGTTTGATGAGTGTAAAGAACAGAAACCTGATGTCAGATTCCCAGTTTTCCTTCAAAAAAGATGACTCTCCATGTTTTGGATAAGTATTTATGGTAAGGCAGGATACATTGACACTGACATGCAGAAAAATGGTGATGAGGCAGGAGTTCTGGTGCTATGGCTCCTGAAACTATTATGCCTAGCACACGCCTGCAACAGCTTTTTCTAACGACGGACCTAGTAATATGCTGCGAGGGGAAGATGCGGGGAGAAAGTTTAAGAACTTGGTGGGCTCCAAGTCCCCAGAGAGACAAAGAGACATATCCTACCATTTTGGTGAGTTGGGCCTGGCGTCAATGTGGAGGGCCGCTGTGACTGTGGCCTGGTGTGTGGGCAAGGCCGGGTGGAGCCGAGTGGTGAGCGGGACTGAGTGGGGCCGTGTGGTGAGTGCAGCGTCAGGCACTGGTGGGGTTGGATGCTGGAGAGTGAGGCATCGGACAGGAGACATCGGTGGTGGCTGGACCGCCAGATGAGGTGCCAGGAAGGCAGTAGAAAGCACCCGTGGATGCAGCATTTCTGCTCGCTGCAATTCGATCAGCGCTTCCTCCAGCGGTGGCAGTTGGCTGCTACTGTGTCTCTGACTCTGGCTGGGAATATTATAAACAGCCGTTCTGGGCACCAATCACGAGCAGAGCTAGTGGAGCTCCTGGAGTCCTTGTTTGCATGGTGGGGAGGCATGGGAGGGGCCTTTACCCCCCCCCCCCCCGGGTCTGACAAGCTGCTCAGAGGGGTTGATGGGTTAAAGACTTCGCTCGAAAGGACGAAAAACTGAAGACCTCGCTCTGTACCTTGCTGCATGACTGCACTTTGGAGAACAGGGGACCCTGCTTTTGCACAACCGTACCTTGAGGATATTTTGCACAACATCTGCACTATAGAAGCACAGCAGCACTTTATTTTGTTACAACATCTACCTGCAATTATCTCCGAGCTGCTAATTTATAATGATTGAATTTAACTGCTAATTGATGGATTGTTTTAGTTAACTAATTTATAGAGAAATTTATTGTTGAATTGATTGGCTTTCAGATAGAATATATATTTTTGGCAAATTAATTAAGGGTGTTTTATTGTTGAGGAAGGTTTCTATAGTTAGTAATGCCATTAGAGTTAATTTAAGTATTTTAGCTAATTAATTTAAAAGGGAGGTTGTGGGTTGGGCTTAATTGGTTGGTTAACTTTAAGAATTGGCAGGTTGGTAAATTAAGGGAATTGATTGGCAAGGACGGAGAGGATTGGGGAGTTAATTAATTGCAGAGTGTGAGTTGTGCTTTCTACATTGGTTGAGGCTGAAATAGAGACCAGTGGGAGATGACAGGCCTGGGGATTTCAGTACTCCAGGGGAGGGGAAGGTATGACAGTTAGAATAGACATCGATATAAGGGAAGGAGACCGAGACAAGGTGGTGCTCAGCCACCTTCTGGTCTTGTCCCATCCTGATGGTGACAGGTAGTGGGGCCAGGTTGAATTACTCACCTCTGTCATTGGTGTTATGCAATGCCAGGTCCATAAATAATAAGACCTCGGTCCTCCGAGAGTTTCTGCTTGAGCAGGACGTGGATCTGGCTTGTGTGACTGAGACCTGGGTGCAAGAGGGAGACACTGTGGCCCTCTCCCAAATGGTTCCCCCAGGTTACTCAGTCTTTCACCAATCACGGACTAGTGGGTGGGGGGGAGGGGTGACTCTATTCATACGAGAGGCTTACTCCTTTTGGGCTCTCCCGGCCCCAGAGATCAATGGTATTGAATGTGCCGGTCTGGCGTGGTCTGGGGAGGGGTTGGTGATTTGGCTGGTGTACCATCCGCCTTACGCACCAGCCAGTGCCTTACCATTCCTGCTTGAGGCCATAACAGGCTGGGCATTGGAATACCCAAGGCTTGTGATCCTGTGTGACTTCAATGTCCATGCTGACGATGCGGTCTCTAGTCAGGCAATGGACCTAGTGTCATCCATGGCTACACTGGGACTCTCCCAATTCATTACATGGCCCACTCATTAGGCGGGGCACATGTTAGATTTGATCTTTGTGGCCAGGGTTTTGGTGGACGATATTACTGCAGAGGTGGTGCCATGGTTGGACCACTTTGCCCTCAAGGCTCGTGTGGATGTTCCACCCCAAGCCTGTTTGGGTGGCAAGCTTATTTTGGCTCACCTGTGGAGTCTGATGGACCCTGAGTGGTTCCAAATGGCTCTACAGGATCCCTGCCCCCCTGGTGATTCTCTTGATGATCTGGTTGAGTCATGGCATGGCCGGCTCTCCAGAGTCATTGATGAGATTGCACCTCGATGCCCTCTGCGCCCTCGTGTTAAGCTGGCCCCTGTGGTACACCCCGGAACTGCGACAGCTGAAACGAGGACTCAGACGGTTAGAGAGGCAATGGCGGCGTTCTCGAGATGAAGCGACTAGAACATCTTAAAGAGAGTTTATGAGGTCCTATGAGATGACAGTCAAAGCCACAAAGACGACTTACTTTGCAACTAAGATTGTGTCTGCAAATTCACGCCCAGCACAATTCTTTAGGACAATTTGGAATGTTGCAATGCTGCCGCAAGGCAGGTCAAATGATAGGGAATTAGCGATAGGCTGTGAGGCTTTTGTGAATTTTTTTGCAGATAAGATTGCATCGCTCCACCACGACTTCTCCGCCACATTGGATACAGTATGTGAACTTGAGGCCCCATGCCTGTCTTCTGGTCCAGTTCTGGATCGCTTCGACATACTCAGCTTGGAGGAAGTTGACAGAATTCTCTCTACTGTATGCCCAACAACTTGTGATCTGGACCTGTGCCCCTCCTGGCTAATTAAAGCTTGCCAGAGGGAGCTTAGGTGTCCTATACGGGACATCATAAATAGACCCCTCTCAGAGGGACTTTTTCCAACGCCTCTTAAAGAGGCTGTGGTCCGCCCTCTCCTGAAAAAGGCTACATCAGATCTGGCCGAATTGGCACATTACCGACCAGTCTCAAATTTGCCCTTTTGGGGCAAAATTATTGAGAGGGCAGTAGCGTTACAGTTGCAGAGTTTTTTGGATGCTTCCGTCCTAGATCCTCACCAGTCCGGCTTTCACCCGGGTCATGGAACAGAGACAGTGCTGATCGCCTTGGTGGATGACCTCCAGTGGCATCTGGATCGAGGCGGTTCAGCGGTGCTGATGTTGTTAGACCTATTAGCTGCGTTCGATATGGTCAACCATCAGTTACTGACCCGCCGCCTCACCAATGCGGGGATTCAGGGGCTGGCCTTGCAATTGCTTTCCTCTTTCCTTGATGGTTGGGGACAAAGGGTGGTGATTGGGGGAGAACTGTCCCAGAGGCATCCACTTAATTGTGGGGTGCCACAGGGGGCAGTGCTCTCCCCAATGTTGTTTAACATATACATGCGCCCCCTTGCCCAGATTGCCCGGAGGTATGGGCTGGGCTGTCACCAATATGCTGATGACACCCAGCTCTATCTACTGATGGACAGCCAGCCTGGCTGCATCCCAGAAAATCTGGACCTAATGTTGTAAGCTGTGGCAGGATGGCTCAGGCTGAGTAGGTTGAAGTTGACCCCAGCAAAGACAGAGGTCTTTTGCCTAAGCCATGGCGGCCTGGGAAAGGAAATCCCCCTACCAGCTTTTGATGGTGCGCCATTGGAAACAGCATGCAAGGTCAAGAGCTTGGGGGTGCTACTGGAGCCTTCCTTGTCGATGGAGGCCCAAATAGCAGCCACTGCTATATCCGCCTTATTTCATCTTAGGCGGGCGAAGCAGTTGGCCCCCTTCCTGGAGTGTGATGACCAGGCAACAGTGATCCATGCAACGGTCACCTCGAGGTTAGACTACTGTAATGCCCTCTACATGAAGCTCCCCCTGTGCTGAACCAGAAAATTGCAGCTAGTGGAGAACGTGGCAGCCAGACTGTTATTGGGACTACCTAAGTGGGAGCACATACAGCTGAGGCTGTGGGAACTGCACTGGCTGCCAATTGTGTACCGGATTCGTTACATGGTGCTGATTATCACCTTTAAAGTCCTATATGGCTGAGGACCTGCCTACCTTAGGGACCATCTCTCCCCATATGTTCCCCAGAGAGTACTAAGATCTGGTTCACAAAATCTATTGACAACCCCTGGGCCAAAGGAGGCCAAACTGAAAGCTACAAGAGAAAGGGCCTTTTCGATCACAGCTCCCCACTGGTGGAACCAACTACCAGAAGAGGCGCGGGCCTTGCGGAGCCTTACCCAGTTCCACAGGGATTGCAAGACTACCCTCTTTCAGTTGGCTTTTTGTTAATGTGGAACCTATTGTACCGTCGTCACGTAAAATTGTAAGATGAGTAACATCGAGACTGTAGCACCAAACTAAATTTGCTGGAATTGAATTTGATGGTTTTAATTAGATGGTTTTAATGTAATAATATATATAAGTGAATTGTATTATGTAATATGTTGTGTAACCAGTGTGCTTTTATTATTGAATGTTGTATTTTATGTTATGCTATGGGAGCCGCCCTGAGCCTGCTTTGGCGGGGAGAGTGGGATACAAATTAAATATTATTATTATTATTATTATTATTATTATTAAAATAAATATGTTGGGGGATTGAATCAAGCATCTCTGAAAGTGAAACATGAAGTTTGATTCCTTTCTACTAGGGACACAATTGTTTCACTTTGCCATGGTGGGAATCCTTTCATGAGATAGCTCAACAATAATCTCAACTATTCTCTTCCTAAAAAGTTATTTTTTTGTAACAATTTGGGGCCACAGTTATGTTCAGAAAAACTCTTTCTTATATACTGGAATGTTTCTCTGTACACCTTTTAAAGAAGATGAAATGTCACTGTGGTCAGCAAACTGGGAGGGAGAGTGGGATCTGGATTCAATACCTATTTTCCATTCTGTGTGAAACAGCTGGTTCTGATTTCTATAGTTATTTTTTATTAATTAAAATATTGCAAAAACTAGCATAACTCATATACAATGTGTCATAAACAACACTAGCGCTTCCTACCTTATATTTACGTGCAATTTAATTTTATTATCATCAGAAAAAGTGGCTGCCCTTCTTCTACCCTAAGCACTGAAAATTCAGCTGTATGCCTTTCCAGAGTCTCTTAACTACAATACATACGTAAGCTGCTTTGCTAGCACATTGTATGCCAAAGTCTCCTGGTCCATTGTTCTTTTAAAAGAATCTGACACATTCTGATAGTTTCAATTTGAATGCAAACAGTAATTAATCAATGAGTTTCTAGTACATTTTTGACTACTTCTAATTATGTTTTTTTTAAAAGAAATCTTATTGGGATTGGAATTCATATCCAATAATACAATTTATGTTACAATATCTCTCTAGAAAACTTGTATCCATTACACTAACTATATTTAAAATCAATGCCTGCTTGATTATCAGTGCCATCTTAGAACAGGGTTAACAGCATCGAGGGTTAAGAGCATCGAGGGTTAAGAGCTTGGGAGTGCTCCTGGAGTCCTCCTTAACGATGGAGGCCCAAGTAGTAGCCACTGCCAGAGTTGCTTTTTTTCATCTTCGGCGAGCACGGCAGTTGGTCCCCTACCTTGAGCGCAGTGATTTAGCAATGGTGATCCATGCCTCGGTCACCTCAAGAATCGATTACTGTAACGCTCTCTACATGGGGCTGCCCTTGACTCAGACTCGGAGGCTGCAGCTGGTGCAGAATACTGCAGCCAGGCTACTAATGGGGCTTTCTCGTCAGGAGCACATTCAGCCTGTGCTGAGAGCGCTGCACTGGCTGCCTGTTGCATACCGAATCCGTTTCAAGGTCCTGGTATTAACCTTCAAAGCCCTATATGGCTTAGGTCAGACTTACCTATCTGTGGGACTGCCTTGCCCCACATGTTCCCCAGAGAGCACTGGGATCAAGTTAGGGTTAGGGTGTCCCTGGGCTAAAGGAGGCTAGGCTCAACTTTACCAGAGCAAGAGCCTTCTCGGTTGCGGCCCCAATACTTTGGAACACCCTTCCAGAAGCCATCAGGGTCCTGCGGGATTTATCGCAGTTCCTCAGGGCCTGCAAGACTGAACTGTTTTGCATGGCATATAACATTTAATGGGAGAGGGCTGCCACCACATCTGGATCCATAGCGCTTTGATTACTAACTGTCCAGGATCTGTGCGCGTGAGAAAGAAAATATTATATGATCTGCCTGAAGTAGCACCATTGTTATTATCTGATTGTTTTATTGTTTTGTTTACTGTCTATTTTATGCTGTTAGCCACCTTGAGTCTGTATGGAATGGGCGGGATATAAATATAATGTAAATAAATAAATAAATAAATAAACAAACATTTTTCCTAGGAGTAAGCCCCATTGATTAGACCCGAGTGGACTTGCTTAGGTTTGCACTGTGTATCTTCAACATCTAGAGTTACCTTCAGTAAATCTTCAATATAACTATTTAAGCAAATCTGGGTCATATGACCTAACTGTTCCTACTCTCATTTAAATCATGCATAGTTTGGCCCATAAGAACAAAATCAAGTTTAAATCAAAACCAAATGCCAGAATGAAGTATCAGAAGGTGTTCTTTTAATACAATTTGAATGGCAGTCTTTGCTTTTAGTAGGGGAGAAAAATCTATTGGGCAGCAGAAGGGTTAAATCAAAATAACAAGGGTGATTTATCTAGCAGCTTTGGCTGGATATTCTCAAGAGAGCCAATCCCAAATCTACCTATTTGTCAAGCCACTGACAACAGCCTATTTCTTTCATTCTACCATATGCTTTATTAAAGAAACACTTGACCTACCTGTCATATCAAGCTGCTTCCTTTATCCAAAACAGAATAATATAGATATTTCCCTTAAGGGAATCCTGATGCAAATATCTAAGGACAGGTTGCCAATTTGTTGAGCATATTAGGGTACAGCAAACTGTCAAGGGAAACAGCTGTAATACAGAGTGCCCTAACAAGCTCATTTTTCTTTTTTCCCACAGCTGCACTTTTGGTGTCTCTCCCACTAGTTTATATTGTACCATTTATCCATTATATTTTATGGACAGCTGTCAGATGCAACAGCCTTTTTTTCTTTTGCAAAGAGACAGCTTGGAGATTGTTTTTTTTTTTTTGCTGCCTCTTTCTCCTCTATTCTTTAGCCTTTGCCAATAACCAGCACAAATCTTTCAGCGCAGGCAAAGTTATAGTGGTGAACATAAGAACAATTCTTCTGTGAAGCAAGGAGCTTGGACTGTGATTTACAAGAAACCTGTGTTTTCAGATGAGGCCGTGTAAATGAATGTTTCATTTTTCACCTGCCTTCTTGTGTATCACAAAAATGGTTGATAGTTAACCCTGGATTAACCAATATAAATTTTGAGATTATGCATGTGGCTTTGACCAGTTGCATCTGAAACAAGGTTGAAAAATAAGCCAAGACAACAGTTAGAGATGCAACGTAATTTAAAGATTTAGCTCTGATTTAGCACAAAGCAAAGTCATTTTAACTCTACTTGTTCATGAGTAAGTGTGTGTAAGAAATGGGAGGAACTTGATGGCCTAAAACATTATTCCATTACTTTTACTAGAGCCTTTTCGTATGATCCAGACGAGACTGTGCTGTTTAAAGCAAGGTTGGCTTGATTGTAAATCCTCCTATCTTTTCATCTAATTTTCAGCTGCTTTAGCCTTAAGATGTCCTGAAAGCATGCAAGCTTTAAGAATTGATTGCACTAGGATTCTACACTGGCTTGGGGGGAAAGGCAAGGACTATACAGTGCAGCCACATGGAACAAAGCACAGATTAAGACATTGGCTACAGCTCAGCTGAAATCAATACAGTTATAGCCAGGATTAATTTTGCCTACTGCATTTGTTTACATACATGATACTGTAGATTGTTTGTTGAACGCAAGTGATTGGGCGAGAAAGATCAAAAGTTCAGACCACGGTATGATAAGGCAGAGGCTGTAAATATTTTTTTAAGGTAGGAGAGGAAACGGTCCTGTTTGATCTCTGTTTCTATTGGTTTATGTTCCTGATGGTTGACACTGAACAGTGGATCACTCTCAACATTGAGGCGTCTCCTTTACTACTGGAAATTGAAAATGCCAGTGGCAGTTTGTCCCTCTTCTTCTTTAGTGATTGGAAGGTCAAACCTGTGACCCACTGAGCCCACCAGTCAGATATTGTGGCCTGCAATTTAGCTGAGAAACCAGTTTTGCTAGCCCCAAGGAAACAGCAGTGAATGGGAGGTGTGTCAGTGCTCATCTGGACTGTACATATGTCAGGAGGGCTGCATTTAGCTTGATGATATTGTCAGCTTTATTTAGGGGAATATGTACAACTTTACAGATGCTCTTCTCTATAATGACACATGGCAATTAAAAAAAAAACAGGAAAGTAGACCTCAACAGTGTAATGTGGCTTTGTGGAGATTGCCTCTTCCCAGCTGTGAATCCTTGCCTCCCACAGTTCTAAGTGTCTATTCACAATATAATCCTGCCCTGGCCTATAGTTGTTGAAGTTTAAGCAGAGGATTGCAATGCAACTTGTATCAGATTTCATGGCAACAAGAGGGACAGACAGCAGCTCTGTTCCACCTGCCACTAGAAGAATTCATCTTTCACAGAAGTTTTTGCTGGAGGAAATGGGCTCCTTCTGCAGATGTTAAAATGAGAGGCAGGAGATGATGCCCTCTCATGTGTTCTGTTCATACTACCTCCACTTTAGCCCATCAAAAGCATTCAGTAAAGAGCACCTTTTATCATCCACACCCCATGACAAAGAAGCAGTGATGACGTCAGTTCTTGTTTTGGTTTAAAGGGTAAGGGCAGATATCAGAGCTAGGTGCTGTATAATACTGGATGATTAGAATGAAATGATTAGTCTTTCAGATCAGGAAGCATCCAGGTTAATCTGGGTGCAGACAAGAATGGGAAAGGTGGCACCTTTTTAAGCTCATATCCAGCTAGTTCTCTGCAGCCTGCACTAGCTGCCAGTGAAGTTCCAAATCAGGTTCAAGATCTCAGTTTTGACCTTCAAGGCTCTGAATGGCCAGGGACCAACATACCTACAGGACTGCCTCTCCCCATATGTCCCTCAAAGGGTTCTAAGATCAGCTGATCAATGTTGACTGATAGTTTTCAGCCCAAAAGATGTCCTCCTAGTTTCTACTAGAACCAGAGCCTTTTCGGCTCTAGCACCCACCTGGTGGAATGAGCTATCCACAGAAATCAGGGCCCTGTAGAATCTATTGCAGTTCCACAGGGCCTGTAAGACAGAGCTCTTTTGCCAGGCCTTCCAGTGAGATTTGGAAATCTGATTCCATTTGCTCTTCCTGCTGTAGGCTGGATATTGGCCAGACCTGCCTTTGACTGCTAATTGTTTGGAACATCTATGATATTAACTATCATCAGCATGCCTGGAGCAGATTCATAGATTATAGCCATCTTGTGTTTAACTAATATTGTGAATTGGTCTGATGATTTTAGGATTTTAATGGATCAATGCATACAGGATATAAATCTCATCAATAAAATAAAATAAATAAAAATAAAAGGAAAAGCTATTCCTAAACTAGAAAAATATAAGAAGACTAATGAAGTCTGCTGCCCTATACACATGCATTTGAACTTATGCCCTATAGAAACCTAGAGGAAGTGCTCAGTGGATTGACCTGGGCTCAAGCTGCAAAGGTTTCATTGCTGAAAGGAGTATTCTCAGACTGAAAGCAGTAAAGAGCTAGACTTGGATTGCCACCTGCCATTTATATTTTCATGTAAAATAGGAAGAAGTATAAAAGTAATTAAGACTACTTTGAGCTTTCATCTTAATTATTCTACAGTGTTCTCTATTAGGTTTAAAAATGCTACTTGCATAATTTTTTTTTAAAATTAGATTTATATCCCGCCCTCCCCACAGCGCGCTCAGAGCTACCAAATATACTACAATTCTTAGTGTGGAACTGTCTCTAAGGCAAAAGATTTTTTTGTGGTTAAACAGATTGTATGATTTATTATTTAGCTAAGTGACAGGAAGGTCCAAGACTGTATTCCATTTCAAGCTTTGTTCCTTCATGTATGGCTTCCTATTTGTCTTGTCACTGGAAAATACAATAATGCTAGGAAAAGCTGAAGGCAGCAGGAAAAGAGGAAGACTGAACATGAAATGTTGACTCAATAAAAGAAGCCACTGCCCTCATTTTGCAAGACCTGAGAATGGCTGCTAACAGCAGGATGTTTGTGAGAACATTAATTCATGGAGTCATCATGGGTCAAAAGTGACTTGAATACACCTAACACACATACATTTCTTAACTGTTTTTGCCAGATCTTGCTCCATCCACTGGAAATGGTCCCAAAAGTAAAGTCAGGCAAGGCTGTAGGAGCAACTAGCAACACTCTTTGTTTAGGATACAAGACAGTAATAATGATTAAAGTTGTCAGTCTCAAGGTGGGAATTTTCCAGAAGATCTTCCAGAATTACAGTTGCTCTCCAAACTATAGAGATCAGTTCTTCTAGAAAACGTGTCTTCTTTAGAATTCTGTGGCATTATACCTTCAGTAGTCCTTCCCCTCCCAAAAGCCTGCCCTTGCCAGGCTCCACTCTCAAATCTCCAGGAATTTACTAGACCAGAGTTAGCAACTGTTGTGTATGTGAACTGAAGTGTGTATGTTTAATGGTGTTCCTGCCTGGCTCATTGGAGCCTGTAGGACTGAGCTTGGGGACCCAGGAACAATGGGCAGCAGGATCCAAATCCCTGCTGCCCTGCTCCAATCATGGGTCCCCTTTTGGTTTGAATGATCCAATGGTGTGCTTGTGCAGGAACCTTGAAGTGTATATAGTTGGCCCCATTGGCCCAGTTCTCCAGTCTTTGAGTTCAGCCCTTGCAATGCTGTACTTAATAAAAGAGCTATGATCACTACTACCTTGCTTCTTCCATGCATTGAACCCACTATCCTGGTAAGCGAGCCCAGCAACTGGCACTGCACTGCACATCACTGCCTCCGCATCCAGCTCCGTGCATCGCACCATCACTATCAACATGGTCGCTGTAACGTACTCGAGGCGGAGACGAGAGTAGGGCAACATTGTTTATTAGGAGCACGTTGCAAGAGAGCGAACACGTGGGCCGGGCCCCGCTTATGTACATACCCGGTTCAGCCTCCTGTACAGGTCAGGCCAATCCTGGCCTGTTAAACTTCCCGCCGTGGATGTGGTAGGCGGGGATTCCGCGCCCCGCGCTAGAGGTGCCTGGGATGCCCAGCCGCCTCTGCGCGTGGGCGCGTATTTCAGCCAATACATTACACTCCTCCCCCCCTAGTTAACGAACATAGTCTTTAAGATACGCGGGCGGTCGGCTCTCCCTGGTGGACCGTCTGGGAAGGTCCTGTGGGGGGGGCGCTGCTTCCCTGGCGGGCACGTCCGGAGGTTGTGGTGCCGCCAGAGGCGGCGGGTTTGGTTCCTCGGGCCGGTCGGGCTCGGTGGGCCCCTGCACTTCGGGCGGCGGCCCTGCTGTCGTTGGGGGCGCATCGTCTGGCCGGCCTCTGGTTGGCTCCGCCTCCTCTATGTCCGCTGGGTCCTCGGGCAGCGTCCGGCGGCGTAGCTGGTCGATGTGCCGCTGTAGGACCTGGCCCCCCTCGGTCGATATGTCGTAGTGGCGGGACCCCGTTACTCGTAACACTCTGCCCGCCACCCATTCGGGTCCCCTAGCGTAGTTCCGGGCATAAACTGGGTCGCCTGCGAAGAACCCCCTTGCCACGTCCCGGACCTCGGGACTTCCGCTGGGGTCAGCGGTCCTGTCGGGGTGTAGTCGGTCCAGCCGTGTTATGAGTTTGCGCCCCATGAGGAGCTCGGCCGGACTGACCCCTGTGGCCGGGTTGGGGGTGACCCGGTTATCGAAAAGGAACGCAGCTAGTCTGTGGTCCCAGTCTCCCTGAACGATGCGGCTTAAGGCTTCCTTGGTTGTGCGGACCATCCGCTCCGCCTGGCCGTTAGTGGCCGGGTGAAAGGGGGCGGAGCGAATGTGTTTAATCAGGTATCTATTGAGGAACCCTTGGAAGTCCGCCGCTGTGAATGCTGTCCCGTTATCCGAGACTATGGTATCCGGAATACCGTGTGTGCACAAGACCCTGCGCAGCGCTTTGATGGCGGCGGCCGCTGAGGTGGACCCTACGGGAATGACCTCCAGCCATTTGGAATAGGCGTCCACAATGATCATGAAGATTTGACCCTGGAATGGCCCCGCAAAATCGATGTGGAGCCTCGACCAGGGCTTCCGGGTGGACTCCCACCGTGTGGCGGGGGCGCTGGGGGGCGCAGGCCTTGAATCCTGACACGTTTGACACCTGCGCACCCACGTCTCAATCTCCCCGTCCATTCCCGGCCACCAGACGTAGCTCCTGGCTAACGCCTTCATTCGGACTATGCCGGGATGGGTCTCGTGTAGGGATTCCAGGACTCGCTTTTGCAGCGGAGGCGGGACCACCACCCTGCTTCCCCATAATAGGCACCCCTTGTGCGCGGCTAGTTCCTCCCTCCTGGTCATGTATGGTTTGAATTCTTCCCCCATGTTTCCCTCCGGCCAGCCCCTCATCACCCAGTCGAGCACCCTCGCCAGTGTTTTGTGTTTCTGTGTTGCCTTGGCGACCTCCGCCGCGTGGAGGGGCTGCTCCGGGAGGCTCTCTATCATCATGACCTGGTGTGCGGGGGCGGGGTCTGGGCCTACTTCTGGGAGCGGCAAGCGGCTGAGCGCGTCCGCGTGGCCCATGGCCTTGCCTGCCCTGTGCACCAGTGTGTACGTGTAGGAGTTGAGGAATTGGTTCCACCTCAACACGCGCTGTGAGAGAATTTGGGGGGTTTGCCGGTCAGGGGCCAACAGGCCTAGGAGAGGCTTGTGGTCGGTGGCAATAGTGAACCTCCGCCCGTACAGATATTCGTGGAACTTGCGGACCCCCGCCACGATTGCCAGTGCCTCTTTGTCTATTTGCGCGTAGTTGCGCTCGGCTGGTGTCAGTGTGCGGGAGTAGTATGCGACCGGTACCTCCCTCCCGTCGGGTAGTTGGTGCCCCAGGACTGCTCCCACCCCGTATGGCGACGCATCGCATGCCAGGATGACGGGGAGGCCCTCGTCAAAATGGTGGAGCACCGCATTAGACACCAACACATCCTTGACTGCCTGAAACGCGGCCGCTTGGCGTTTGCCCCAAACCCAAGGGGCTTTTTTGTCCAGCAGGCGGTGCAGGGGCTCTGCTAGGGCCGCCTTGTGGGGGAGAAATGAATGGTAAAAGTTAAGCACCCCCAAGAAGCTTTGTAGCTCCGCTTTGCAGGTGGGGGCTGGCGCTTGCACAATGGCTCGGGTCTTCTCTTCCGTTGGGTGGATTCCCGCTGCGTCTACGGCGAACCCCAGGAACTCCACCCATGGGACCCCCAACAGGCATTTCTCCCTCTTGACTTTGAGCCCCGCTGCCTGGAACCGGCGGAGTACCTCTCTTAGGCGGTTGCCGAATTCTTCGGGGTCCGGGGCGGCGACTAGCACGTCATCAAAAAACGGCTGGACTCCCGGGATCCCTTTCAGGAGAGCGTCCATTATACTCTGGAAGATCCCGGGAGCAACGCTAACCCCGAATTGGAGCCTCCTCACCCTGAAGGCCCCCCTGTGTGTCACTATCGTTTGGGCTTCTGCCGTCTTAGCATCTACCGGGAGCTGTTGGTAGGCCTGTGCCAGGTCCAGCTTCCCGAAGATCTTGGACCCCGCTAGGGCAGCCAGAACGTGGCTTACCACCGGCACTGGGGAGGGGTTATCCTGCAGTGCCTTGTTTATCGTGCATTTATAGTCTGCACAGATCCGCACCTCCCCGTTTGGCTTGATGGGGGTTACGATGGGGGTCTCCCAGGTGGCATAGTCCACAGGCTCCAGGACTCCCTGGGCTGTGAGGCGGTCTAGTTCGGCCTCTATTTTTGGCTTTAAAGCGAACGGGACCCTCCTCGCCTTGAGCCGAATCGGCCGGACCGTGGGGTCTAGCGGTAGGGAGATGGCCGGCCCTTTGTAGCTCCCTAGAGACCCATCGAACACGTCAGGGAACTCTTGGCATATCTCCCCGAACCCCCTGGGTGTTAGGGTTTGCCCCACCCCTTCCACCCGGATCCCCAAGGGTTTGAACCACGCCAGTCCCAGCAGGGTGGCAAGCTGGCACTTTACCACCAGGATGTCCAGCGGGCCGTAGAAGGACCCCCGCTCGACTTGCACCCGCGCCCACCCCGCGATTTGCACCGGATTCTTCTGAAAGTCCCGGAGTATGAAGTTCGCCGGCCTTATTTGCAGCCGCTGGGGGGGGGGGCACAGCTTCCTCAGGGTTTCCTCCGCTATAATGGAGATGGAGGAACCAGAGTCCACTTCCATTTGGCAGGGGTTTCCTCGATGAGGACCGCCATTTTGATTTTATCGGGGGTGGAGAGGGGCAAGTTCAGTACCTGCAGGGACGTGGAGTCCGTGGAATGGAACTCCGCCGACTCGTGATGCGTGGTCGGCCTCCGGCGGTTGGGCTTGGCTCGGCAAGCCCTCGCAATGTGGCCCGTTTTTCCGCAGCTCCGGCAGTCCCAGTTCCGGTATCGGCAGTCCCGCCTGTCGTGGGGGTCGCCGCAGCTGGCGCACTTGGTGGCCGGAACCCTCTCTGTCGGTGGGGGTCGTTCGGCCGCTCGGGGGCGTTGGGCGGCTCTGCTGGGTGGCCCGGCTGGGCGGTGCAGCTGGTGGGCTTCTTCCTCCTCTGGGCAGTCGTGGTCCAGCTCCTCGTGGTGGGCGGCTTCTGTCCGGGCCTTGGGGAAGGTCCTGGAGGTCCTCTCGAACGCCACCGCCTCGCTGAAGGCGCTCTGGAGGGTGAGCTCTTCTTTGGCAAAGAGCTTCTGCTGGAGCCTCTCGTCGCGGAGGCCCCACGTGAATCGGTCGGCCAGGGTGTCTTCCAGCTGGGGGAAGTTGCAGTTCCCAGCGATCTTGCGGAGAGCCGCCAGGTAGTCGGCGGCCGATTCCCCCACGGCCTGGTCTCTTCGGTGGAACAGGAACCGACGGGCCACCTGCGAAGGCTGTGGCGAGAAATGGCCGGTGAGGAGCCTGATGATCTCCTCGTAGGACTTCTCCGTGAGGCGGGCGGGAGCCGAGAGACCCTTGGCGATCTCGAACGTGGCTGGCCCGCAGATGCTCAGGAGAACGTCCCTCTTTGAGCCTGCGTCGGTGACCTTGTTGGCCCTTAGGTAGAACTCGACCCGCTCCGCGTAGGACTCCCAGGCCTCGGGATTGGCGGGGTCGAATGTCTCGATGTAGCCGGTGGTTCCGTTCTGTGTGGCCATGGCGGCGGCAGTCAGGCCTCGTGGTTGCCCTGGATCTCCGTGGTAGCCGCTGAGGCTAAGATCCCATCCTCGTCGCCAGTGTAACGTACTCGAGGCGGAGACGAGAGTAGGGCAACATTGTTTATTAGGAGCACGTTGCAAGAGAGCGAACACGCGGGCCGGGCCCCGCTTATGTACATACCCGGTTCAGCCTCCTGTACAGGTCAGGCCAATCCTGGCCTGTTAAACTTCCCGCCGTGGATGTGGTAGGCGGGGATTCC
Source organism: Heteronotia binoei (assembly GCF_032191835.1). NCBI lineage: Eukaryota > Metazoa > Chordata > Lepidosauria > Squamata > Gekkonidae > Heteronotia > Heteronotia binoei. The sequence goes on along the minus strand of NC_083227.1, from coordinate 134,113,427 downwards.
GCGCCCCGCGCTAGATGTGCCTGGGATGCCCAGCCGCCTCTGCGCGTGGGCGCGTATTTCAGCCAATACATTACAGTCGCTATACCAGGAACGATTTCTAAGTTTGATGCTACCCGCCCCAAGCTATGGGAGACCTGGCTGGTGTGTCTGGAATATTACATCAAGTACCACAAGGTCGATTGGGCTAAGAAGAAGGTGCTGCTACTTAGCTCCTGTGGAAACACCACCCTGGAGCTCGCCCAGGGCCTCCTGGTGCCCACCAGGCTCAAGAACGCATCCTTCAACCAGATCACCATGGCACTCACTACCCATTTTGCGCAGCAACCCATGGTCCTGGCCCACCACTACAACTTCTTCGAACATCACCAGCAGCCCAGTGACACCATGGGAGACTACGTTGCCGTGCTGCACAAACTGGCCCTCTGTTGTGACTTTCTCCGGCTGGACAAGGCTCTGAGGGACCGGTTTGTCTTTGGACTGCGGGATGAAAAGCTGTGGCGGAATCTCACGGGCAAATATGATACTGATCTTAAAAAGGTGATTAAGTAGGCAATGGCTTATATGAACATATGAAGCTGCCTTATACTGAATCAGACCCTTGGTCCATCAAAGTCAGTACTGTCTACTCAGACTGGCAGCAGCTCTCTAGGGTCTCAAACTGAGGTTTTTCACACCTATCTGCCTGGACCCTTTTTTTGGAGATGCCAGGGATTGAACCTGGATTCCAGGGATTGAACCTTATGCGAAGTCTCGGAAGGAGCGACCCATGGCCACCACACATCAAGCTGCTTCATCATCTGATTTGGAGGGCGATGACACTCTCAAGCTCCACCATGCAGCCCCAAAGCACCCACCACCACATGCGACGTGCCTGCCCAAGAGTGTGCCAGCTGTGGGGAGCCCCACAAGTGCTGCTCCTACAAATTCTGAGATACCGTCTGCCACCAGTGTTGGAAGATGGGCCATCTGGCATGAGTTTGCTACTCCAAGTTGACCCACCAGACATCAGGTTGAGCAACTTGGTGACAAAATGACCGACACCATCACCCTCGTTGAGGAATTGCACTCCCTCATGGCATCAGTTGGCCAAGTATGCCAACTCTCTATGCCCTCCCCTGAGAAACTTAAAACTACTGTACTGATAGACGGTGCTCCATGCAAAATGGAGATTGACTCGGGGGCCACATTCACAGTCATTTTGGCTCAGACCTTCAAACAATTGAGCCCTGGGGGGGGACCCCATCTGCACCCTTTCCTGGTTATCATGTGGGACTTCCAGAAACAGGAGGTCACCATACAAGGGGAAGGGTTCTTCAGATTAAATATAGACAGTTTTCGGGGACCCTGCCCTTCTTAGTCTTGATGGGGCCCTATATAGCTTATTGGGCTGGGCATGGTTTGGCCCTTTAGGAATCTGGGTAATAGGCATCCACCAGACCCCCTCAAGCATAGATTTTCAGTGCATCTGTGGAGAGTTCCTGGACATTTTTCATGGTACTCTAGGGACTTATACAGGACCCCCCATGGCATTGCAGCTGAACCCCAATGTGTAGCCCATACAACTGAAGGCCTGGTGCATACCCTTTACCCTAAAGCCTAAGGCAGAGGAGGAGCTAGACCACCTTGTGGCACAAGAGGTCTTAGAGCCGGTCACCAATGCACGATGGGAGACCCTCATTGTCATCCCAGCGAAGCCCAATGGGAATGTCTGCATCTGTGCTACAGGACCACGCATACCTGGTCCCTGTGGTCAGCCATGTGCTAGCTTCACTGGCAGGGGCTAAAATTTTCAGCAAGTTAGACTTGGCCCAGGAACATCAGCAGTTCCCAGTAGACGCTGCCATGGCCGAGGCCCAAACGATCGTGACACACGGTGCACTTTCGAAGTCAAGCACCTCCAGGTCGGGGTCAGTGAGGCCCCAGGGATTTTTCAGAATTTAATGGACTCTCTTTTTGAAAGGTATTCCTGGGGTCCAGCCATTCTTTGATGATGTGCTGATTGCTGCCACAACAGAAAAGGAGTTCGCCTTCCGTCTCCACACTGTGCTTCAGTGGTTCGATTTGGCTGGCCTGAAGGTCAAAGAGGAAAAGTGCTTCCTGGGGGTCCCTAAAATTGACTTTCTGGGCTACACTGTGGATGCTGGCGGAATCCACCCAGCAGAGGAGAAGATCAGTGCCATCTGTGATGCACCGGCCCCCACCAACAAGGCAGAGCTACAAGCCTTTCTTGGCCTCTTGAACTTTTACCACACCTTTATTCCCCACAAGGTGGTGGTGCCAAGCCCCAACATAGGATCCTAGACAAGAAGGCTCCGTGGGTTTGGGACTGCCAGCAAGCTGTTGCTTTCCAGGCAGTAAAGGACTGCCTAACCACTAACAGCTTGCTGGCGCACTTCAACGAGTGGCTGCCCGTCATTTTGGCCTGCGATGCTTCTTCATACAGGGTGGGTGCTGTCCTAGCTCATTTGTTACCAGATGGCCCTGGGGTCCCAGTGGACCTTGCAGAAACTGGAGCACAATTATGCGCAGATTGACAAGGAGGTCCTGGCCATAGTGGCGGGAGTAAAAAAGTTTCATGATTACCTCTATGGCCAGCCCTTCACCATCCTTACAGACCATAAACCCTTGCTTGGTTTATTTGCCCCCAACTGCCAAACACCACAGATGCTATCGCCCTGGGTCCTGTGATGGTCCATCTTCCTTGCAGGATACCAATACGCCCTCCAGTACTGCCCCGGGAAGACGATGGGCCACACAGATGCCCTGAGCCACCCGCCACTTACATCGGGGGACCCAGATCCTGCTCCAGCACACCAGATCCTGCTTTTTGAGTCTCTCCCAGACCACCCAGTACATGCGAAGAACATAGCCCACTCATCCACCAAGAATAAGTTCCTCTCCTGAGTTTTGGACTGGATGTGGAGGGGATGGCCCACCAGTTGGGTGGGCCTGAATTTTACAGCATACGCATCCCTCCGGGATGAACTTTCAGTGCACAAGGAGTGCCTGTTGTGGGGGAGTAGGGTGGTGGTGCCCCCAGCTCTGTGTCAGCGAGTCCTCATGGTGCTGCATGAATCCCACTCAGGGATCATGTGCATGAAGGCCCTCACCCACAGCTATGTCTGGTGGCCTGGGATCAATGATGCAATCAAGTCCTAGGTCGCCCAATGCCAACCTGGTCAAGACACCTGACTAGCACCACCCCGCATGCCAGTTCAACATTGGGAGTTCACATACAACCCCTGTTCCCGCCTGCATTTGGACTTTTCAGGGCCCTTCCAGGAGCAGACCTTCTTTCTTATAGTGGACTCCTACTTGAAATGGCTGGAGGTATTTGAGCCACCATTGGCGCCCTCCACCGGGTCTTTGCATCACATGGCCTACTTGATACTCTCATCTCTGACAATGAGAGTACGTTTATGTTGGGTGAGTTCCAAGACCTTTGCATCATCCAAGGGGACTGGGAGGCCTGCCTTGCCGAGTTCCTATTGACCCAGCATGCTATTCCTTGCATCGCCACTGGCCACAGCCTGGCAGAGTTCTTAATGGGCCGGCGGTTGTCCACCCTCCTAGACTGGTTGCACCCAGATTGAGCCCTAGACATACAGGAAATGCCAGAGGTGCTCTGAGCACCCCATGGGTTTGATACAGGGGACTTGGTATTTGCATGGAACTTTGGGGGCAGTCCTAATTGGATCTCAGCCAGGGTTGCCCAGGTTTTGGTGTCAGTTATGTACAAAGTGATCACAGAAGGCAGGTCCACCCTTAGGCAGGACATCAACCAGTTACGGTCCCGTGCTGCCCCAGGGGATAAAGTTGAGGACTAGAGTCCCGATGACCACCCAGCTGATCTGATCTCCTCACCGACCAAGCAGGCCAAGCTGGTGGGCATCGAGGTCTCCGCACTCCCAGCCGAAACTCCAGCATTGCTGGCCTCTCTGCTCACCGTGCCAGAAGCAGTGACCACTCTTCTGTCCACTGCAGGCGGTCCATGCAGGAGCACCACAAGCCTGCATACCTAAGGGATTATGTCTGTTAAGGCTTGCGAGCTGGGGGGAGGGAGGGATGTTGTGTATGTGAACTGAAGTGTGTATGTTTAATGGTGTTCCTGACTGGCTCATTGGAGCCTGTAGGACTGAACCTGGGGACCCGGGAACAGTGGGCAGCAGGATCCAAATCCCTGCTCCAATTGTGGGCCCCCTGCTGGTTTGATTGATCCAATGGTGTGCTTATGTGGGAACCCTGAAGTGTATATTGTTGGCCTCACTGGCCCAGTTCTCCAGTCTTTGAGTTCAGTCCTTGCCATGCTGTACTTAATAAAAGAGCTGTGATCAATACTACCTGGCTTCTTCCATGCTTTGAACTCACTATATTATAGCAACCCTAAGAATTCAGGCCTTATCTCATTATCTTTCCCAAACGTTTATACTTATTTGCTGCTCTGCCATTATCGTACAATTTTTTTTAGGGTTGCCAGATCCCCTTTGGACACTGCCAGGGGATGGGTGAGTAAGGATGCCAGATTCAGGTTGAGAAACACCTGGAGATTTGGGGATGGAGCCTGGGGAGGATAGGAACATCAGAGGGGTACCATAGAGTCCACCCTCCAGTGCATCTATTTCTTCCAAAGAACTGATCTTTGTAGTGAGGATGAGCTGTAATTCCAGGGGATCTCCAAGTCCCACCTAAAGGTTGGCATTCTTAATTTCTTTCTTTGGGCAAAACTTTGAGGGGGTACATATGGTGCTTCCTCAGCTTGTATTTGTCAGGTCAGAGGCAACAGGCTTAAGACCTGCTGTGGACTTAGGTTCTAACACTCATTTATTGAGTTTATGACTGATGCTTTCCTGGCTCACAGCACACTTACAGCCACAGCATTCTATCTAATAGAACATAATCACACCTTAATATAAGAATGTAAAGGAAATGGCAAAATGAGAACTGTTCTGCCACTCGGTAACATAGCATACCAATTTGATGTATGAAAAACAACAAACAAAGGTATTTAATATAAATCTCTATCTTGCATTGAACATTGCCTTTTTTCTTTATTGTTCTGTCAATGAGGTTGCCTTGGTACAGGGCTACTTCTGAAAACTGAAATAATGGGATGACAAGGTGTCATATGCCTCTAGTGTGGGGAACCTTAAGCATGGGATCTAAAGTTGCCAAGTCCAATTCAAGAAATATCTGGGGACTTTGGGGGTGGAGCCAGGAGCAAGGTTGTGACAAGCATAATTGAACTCCAAAGGGAGGTTCTGGCCATCACATTTAAAGGGACCGCACACCTTTTAAATGCCTTGCTTCCATTGAAAATAAAGAAGGATAGGGGCACCTTTTGCGGCTCATAGAATCGGACCCCCTGGTCCAATTCTTTTGAAACTTGGAGGGTGTTTTGGGGATAGGCACTGGATGCTTTGCCAAAACCTTGGTGCCTCTACCTAAAAAAAAAACACAAAAACCCCCCCAGCTCCCTCAGAGGCCCAGATACTTGCTGATCAATTACCCATTATACCCTATGGAAATTGGTCCCCATAGGGAATAATGGAATGCCCAGCAGACATTTCCCTTCCCTCCCCCCACTTTCTGATGACTCTGAAGCAGGGTAGGGCCTCCAAATTGTGGGATCCCCTGCCCCCACCTAGGAATTGGCAACCCTAATGGGATCAGGCTGTATGAAAATTCCGAAAAATTGTGACCTACCCATGTAAGTGGGCTATCCATAAACTTCCTGATTTTGTAGCCTGGCAGGGAATTTTAAAAGCTAATAGGCTGATTTGAGCAGGGCAGTTTCCAAATTCTGTTGGTCTGTCCCAAGGGCAATAAACTAATTAAAAATAAAGTTGCAAATTCAGTCTGAATGATAATAAATGTCATGTACAGCTTGTCTTCTGCTAGTGGATACACATGGTCTAAATCTGAATACAAAACTTTTTAAAAGAGAACTGGTTCTAGAATAGCAATAAGTCAGCATGGTGATATGAAATTAAAATAAATTAAAACTTAAAGAAAAAGATTTATCCATTGATAGATGAGAAGCAGTACAAGATAGAAATGGATTTGTAAAAAAAGAAAGTGCAAAATACTGAAAATGCAAAACACTCAACAGCAAGGCTAAAACAATGTGAATGGTTGAGTAACAGGGAATTTGAAAAATTATAAATACAAGTCATCATTGGAATGATCACCTTTTTCAATTTTACTCACTAGGTGGAAACAAAATCTTTTTTTCATTTCAGTTCCAACCAATAGATTTTGCAGCAAGATGGCTTTAATTGTACAGGCAAACATCGAGCTGAAGTTTTTGTGTCGAACAGCATATCCTGGTACACTGCTCATTTGGTTTTAATTCACTTTCAACCATGTGGTTGCAGGCTCAGCTTGTTTTCGTTCCTGCTTATTTTTTAGCTGCTTTCAGTTATTTCCTCTTTTTTCACTTCAGCTTGTGAATTTCAAGGTCAGGCTGAAGTCAAACGTTGCCATTTTAGTGATGAAATGCAAGCAGATGTGGCTGCTTTGTGTGACATTGTCCACACCCTTCCAGTTGCGTTCATTTCAGTGTGGGGTGCATGGCGGTCTGATCATTTACAAGGTTCCTATTTCTTAGATTCAGATTTCAAAGGCAATGGCCATCAGGCTAATGTTTATCAAAGGACATTTGAATAGGGGAGTTAGCATTATATTAAACAACTCTTTGCTGACTAATTTAGGCGTACAAAAAAGTCTTCATTTTTTATGACAGTAAGTCATCTTAAAGGCCAAATTTCTACAAATTGTAGGTTTCTTTCTCCATGTAATGCATCATTGTATCTTCATTTGCTCAGCTGTCTGTCTTCTGAACTTTTTCAGTTATGCTGGATTTTAACCCAAACACTTTATTTACAGATTTCCACACTGCAAAGTGTGGTTGACCAAGAAATAGTTTTAAGTGAGAACATGTAATGGAGATGAATACTTTGATATTAAAAATTAATCAAAATTACTTATCTTCATGGGCTAATTTTTTTTAAAAATTAGATGTTTGGTTTATGAGCAAAACTGGAGACTTTTCAGTGATCCATTTCCATAGCAATGTCATCTGAAAAGAACATTTTTAACAGATTAAATCTGTAAAAAGATTCTGTACTTATTTAATCATTTTTGACATGTATATATACCTAAATCTTATATTGTATTAGATTTCTTAAACTCTTTCCCCAAAACATACTCTTTTATTCTGGACCTCTCAGTCCACAACATGTTTAAACACCCCAGTTCTGATCTCAGCATTGCTAATATAATTTAAACTCCTCATTTCAAATTGAAAGCACATTCTCCAGATCAGAGGTGCAGCTTGTTGGTGATGTAAAGGACAAATTCATTCAACATTATCAATATTTCTTTGTTTATCCAGCCATTTTTAAATACAGACAAGATAGAGAATCTAAAAGGTAGACTTTTCTAATCTTTCAGTTCATATTTACAGGTTTATTTTCACACTCCCATTTTAAATTGCCATAAGAAGCATGGATAAAAATTTTACCTTACTTTAAAAATGTTTTTAGAACAGTTAGAGAAGTCTGCCCCTTTTACCCATCTTTAACTACTTAGGTCGCTGGAACCAAAGGTAGTACTATAGAAAAAAAGGGGACTCCCTGAGTTTAAGCAAAACTATAATAGAAGAAACATCAGGGTGAAACTATACTATCAAAACATTTATATATAATAGGAAAAACCTTTTGGCCTCTACTTCTGATTAGGCTCTACTTTTAAATAATCTAAGATGAACAATATAAATGTACACAAACCAAAGTTACGGCAGAGTTGATTAGGAATAACGAATAAGGATAACTAATAAGCTAAACTAGATATTATGGTCACAGATTATTTGTTTAAACTTAGGTCTGCCCCAATCAAACTTAAAGTTGGACTTTAATGTAAAGAATAAAAAAGTTTTGGGGGGCAGGAAGGTGAGAGGAGCAGAACCACCCCTGCCCTGTGGCTTACTCTCTTGGCCAGCTATTGTTTCAGACACTTTTCTTCCAGCTGTGCTCATTTCCGGTATCAAAGCCTATTTGGAGGAAAAGGAGTTTGAAGGCAGGTTTGCAAGGCAGTAAGCTGTAGGAGGGGAAAGTTCAGCTGCTCCCTCTCTCACTGATGTCTTTTGTTCTTAAAACTGGACCACCCACAGATCTAGGTATACGTCAGTTTGCCACAGTGACATTGCAAATGATTCCTAGCTACATGTCATGATGTCTGCCTCACAACTTCATTGTTCATAGTTTTCTTTGCTACTTGTACAAAGGGCGATGTGCTTTCAAGTTGTCATGGCATCTAACAGTACCAAAACTGTCCAAATAATGACTTACGTTATAAGATAGGCAAACATTTCTTTCTTTTTTAATCAGAAAGACCTGCCTTTCACACATTGTATATCTTGAAGGAGCAAGATTCTGCTCCCCCACCTTGGGGTGAAACTGGTCCCGAAGAATGCTATTACCCCCCTCCCTTTTTCCCTGATTAAGTATTACAGGCTGTTTAGATTAGTACCTTGCTGCTTTGGAGAAGATGTCCAGATATGAGAGAATAACAGTGCATGTGTATAACATTTCTTCTCAATTGCCAAAGGTTTTCTGGCACTCTAGAGAGTATACAATAAGGATTGAAGACCAAGTTTTACAAATTCTGAGGGAGAGTCTCATTTCCATAGACAAGTGAAGTGTCACTGACTGTTATGGGCTTCATTTGAAGATGAAGTTAATCATATGCACATGTATGATCAGCTTCTTGAAGCATAACAGGAAAAAGGACCCATGCTAGAAGGATAATTTTAAGAATCTGCCAGTACTGAGAGAAATGCTTTGGTTTATTTGCCCAATTGACTGTGTTTCCTGGTTTTATTTATTAAGGATTTTTGGGTTTGGTTGAAGTTATTCTCTACAAATGATAGCTCACCCTGGAACGTTTCTGCATTCATTGTGAAGCGATTTAGAACAACACTAACAAATGTTCTTACAGGGTTTTTTTAAGGTCAATCTAACAAAAGAGATTTTATAACTTCTCCAGTCAATTCATGCTGTTGTCCAACCTTTCTTTCAGTTAGGGCACTGACTATCCAATTTCAGTTACCCTTCAAACTTCTTAAAGTCATGGATGTAATTTTGGTTTCTTAGTTTTTCAATCATAATATGCAGTTTTCCTTCAGGTATCGTAATGGGCAAAGGCAATATACCTCTGATACGCTGGATAAACAAGAGATACTATGAACAAACAAGAGGGAAGGCTTGTGAACTGACTGCTACTGGAAGCAGAGAATCAGAATAGACTTATTTACCTTGGTCTTATTCACCAAAGGCAAAGTTGAAATATCAGGCCCATTGTTTTCTAGGAGAAAATACACCCACCCATTCTGAATGAGCAGGACCAGGGACAGTCTGAAGGCACATGCTGAAGCAATCTCATTAAAACTGAGCTGACTTGGGTCTGGTCAGCCTGTAGATGGGAAACTGCTTGGGAACCCTCTGTACGCCACATGGTGTTCCATGGGTGAAAGGTGAGATCTAAAATAAATGGATGAACTAACAACAAATCCTTTGCACAAGCACTGTTGAAAATTGGAATAATCTTGTTAACGGGGGACCAGTGATGCTGTGTGCCTGTATGTTAAAATAATGGAATTCTCTAAGGAATATTTGGCAATTGCACAAATGTATGACTGTTTGATTTCTGAGCAGAAGATCCCATCATGTCTGTCTGCTAAGAATTCCCAGGTCATGCCCTCCACAATGCGTTGGAAGGCATTTTTATGGGATGTACATCTAAACTCTACAGAAGACATACACAAGGCAGGGGCCATGACTCTGTGATGGAGTATCTTCTTGGCATACAAAATGACCCAAAGTTCAATCCCTGGCATCTCCAGTTGAAAGGATCAAGTAATAATTGATGTGAAATTTCTACCAGGAGAGCTGCCACCAGTCTGAGTAGACAATGCTGGCCTTAATGGTCCAAAGATCTGATTCAGTATAAAGCAGTTTTTTTTAGGGATGCCCTTTTTGGGAAGGGGCTATGGCTCAGTGAAAGAGCTGCTGCTTGGCATACAGAAAGTCCCAGGTTCAATCCCTGATATCTCTAGTTAAAGGGATCAAGTAGTTGGTGATGTGAAAGACCTCATTGGAGATAAAATCAAAATAAAACCGAGCTTACAGATGCATTCAAACATGGTCAGAATTAAATTTAAGGATGTCAGCCAGAAATTTTGCCACGGCCTCACTAACCACCCCCTCAGTATCACTCAATAAATAATAACAGGGTGGCAGAATAGACAAATCTGGAGAAAAAGAAAGCTTGCCAAATAAATCTTTATGGAGATTATGGTATAAAGAACAATCAAGCAATATATGCTGGATTGAGTCAGGGGTATTTGCTCGACAGGAGCAAAGTCTGTCGGCTAAAGGGACTCGCTGATATCTCCCTTGTAAAACTTTGGAGGGAAACGCGTTTAGTCTAGCCAACATAAATGCCCTGCGATGACTTGGAGTGGTTAGGTCTGATAGATAATTGGGCATTTTGCCACAAAAAGCATAAAGACCTAAGGAAGCTGGAGAGCAAATATAAGGGTCAGCTGGCCGTAATTTCGTTTCCTCCGATTCCCATAGTCTCAGTTTAATACATCTGAAGATATATGACTCATCAGCGGTAGAAAAATCATCTACCTCTAACCCCAATTGATTGAGTTTAGACAGAAGCACTGCTGTCCAGGATGAAATATATGGGTCTCTTTTCATACAATCAAGAAGGCTGTTGGGATCTGTTCTAAAATGAATTTTGAGCCAGAATTTAAACACTGCAATCCAGGCTTTTGTCTCCACCAAAGACTGACCCACTTCAGAGCAGAGAGCAAAGTAGGACACACATTTTGGCAAACCAAGAATTTGTCTAAAGAATGAGGCTTGAATGCCCTCCACTTTCCTGGTAAAAGCTGAGATCCAAATAGGGATACCATAGAGGATTTGGGCAAGCGTTTTGGCTTTGAACACTTTAATAGCTGCTGGAACTAATTGGTTGCCCCTTGCAAAGAAAAACTGTTTAATTTGAGCAGCTGAACATTTAGCCAAGTTGACGGTGTTGTTACGATGTGAAACCCAGCTTAACTTGTGGTTAAAAGTGATCCCCAAGTATTTAAAATTTTTTGTTTGCTCGATTGTTGAATTGCCAATAAACCATCTCTGTGGGCGCCAGCAGTTTGAAAAGACAACTACTTTAGATTTGGTATAATTGATAGTAAGTGAATTACAATTACAGTAGTCATAAAAGGCATTCAAATACCTTTGCAGGCCCACTCTTGTACAAGAGAGGATGGTAGTGTCATCGGCATAAAGTAATAAGGGGACCGCTCGGCCTGCAAGTTTAGGCGGATGACCGTTGACAAGGTTCAAAAATTGTGCCAGGTCAGTTAAAAATAGATTAAAAAGATGCGGGGCCAGCATGCAACCTTGTTTAACCCCCTTTAACACTGGGATTTTATTAGTCAAGTCACCGCTAAAAGAAAATTTCACTTGGCAAAAGGTATTAGAATGAAGTTTCCTCAAGAGAAACAGCAGACGAGGGTCCATTCCCAGGTGACCTAGCTTGATCCATAGTTGGGCTCTATCTATTGAATCAAAAGCACCCTTCAAATCGATGAAGGCAGCGTATAATTTTTTTGATGAAGCTGGGTACTCATTTTACCAACCCGGAAGGATGGAAGGCTGAGTCAACCTGGAGTCAGCTACCTGAAACCCAGCTTCTGCCGGGATTGAGCTCAGGTTGTGAGCAGAGTTTAGGACTGTAGTACTGCAGCTTTATCACTCTGCGCCAAATCTCCTTTATACACAAACCAGGGAGCACTCCTCTTTCCTAGAAGCTATTTCCTTTCTTACCTGTGCAGGGATCACTTCCTTTTACTATTTCCTTTTTTTGGCTTGAATGGAGATCCTCTTTGATCCACTCACTTTCTTAGCTTTCTCCCCAATCCTCAGTGCTTAATTGACTTTCTCCAACTGTCATTTCCCAACCATCATTCCTTAACTGACACTCTACAGAATTCTGTTCAAAAAACCTGTCACTCAAAGGGTGCATTCACACAACACTAAATAATGCATGTTACATCCTGATTTTTACTGTATAAGAATAGCAAAAATCCAGATGTAAAAGGCATTAGTGTAGTGTGAATGCACCCAAAGGTTCTCAGACTCTGTTGGGTGTTAAACCTTGATGATCTGTCACAGCATAACACAAGAACAAACTTTAGTTTCCAGCTTCTTCTCTAATTTTTTTTTTCATTATTGTTGCCCTTTAGGCATATTGCACTCCATAAAGGATATAAGCTATTGTGAAGTTCTCTTTCATATGTGACTGGGAACCAACAAAGTGGTGTTTTTTCTCTTGTTCATTTCAGTGCAGGGCTTGGGTAGGAGTACTTCCCAGTCAATTATGCTTTTACAATTTTAAGGAAAATGTGGATTAACTGTGATTTAGTAGCTAATATAATACATGGTGGATTGCAAAAAGATGGGACTTGGTTTTTTGGTAGGATCATTAATTCTGGGATAATTTTTATCACAGAACTCCATGGCCTTGTGGCCAGATTCCAGACATGTGTTTGTAATTCTATGCATGTTTGGTCTGCCTTGGTTTGGAGAAACAGTGCATTTTTGATATGTCTACCCAAAGGATTTTGCACATCTTGAAGACCCACATTTGATTTGTTTTGATGATAACCACAGTAGTCAAACTCTGGTTTCCAACTTTACTTCCAGCAGGCCTTCAAACAACCACCCATCATGAACTATGAAGAAATGCACATAAGCATTTCATTCTTCCTTCCTTTCTTTATATGGGCATAAAGAAAAAAAATGCAAACTATGTTTCATCAAGAGAAATCACATTTCTCCTTCTTGCAGTATTCTCAAGCCAGATTTCTTCCCTCTCTGTTAATGAACTCTGTCAAGAACTGCATAGTGGAAAATTCTTTGTTTATCATTTCTACACTCCTATTACCTGGCTCAGTAATTTTTACAAACTCTTCTCAAGGCAGCACTGCCTGTGTGCTATGTAAAAGGAACAATTATGGTTTTTCAGGAGGGAAAAAAAAGCGAAGAAGACAGAAATGTTCATAGCAACATTCGCATTGATTTCTTTTCCCCATCTACTAATGCTTCTGATTCTCATTATTTCTCAAATGCTAAGAATATAAAACCTCTAGACTTCCAATTAATGGTGCCCTCTTTCAGTCTGGCATATTTTCTGAAGTGCTGCACCTCCCTCTGGGAAAAGGCAATTTGTGCAGCGTTATGTGCAGATTTCCCTCCCCAAGTCACCATCTTTTGGGGAGAGGATGGAGATGGAATAGATTTAATTTAATTAGGACATAGAACTTTGTATTAGTTGCCTTTAAATATAACCAGTTACCATAAATAGGAACATGGGAGTTACGTTAAGTTATGCATCATTATTTCTTTCTGTTGCATTTTATTTTATTGCACGCTTTTAAAAGTAAAGGAAGGAGAAGCTTTGAATTTATTGAGGTTTGCTGAATGAAAGGGCACATGATTTTTGTTTTTCAATTCTCTTTCTTATACATCCATTATTATATATATACTATTACTTTAACACATTCTTTCTTAAATATATTTAATTTATATTATAGTTTTTTCAAGGCTTGCTGCTAAGGATGAAATAATTAATTTATTAGAGGCAGGTTGTGGGATGGGATTGAGGAAATACCAGGGTGATGGTGACATTGTCCCTTCTTTTTAGTAGAATTGTGCTTGTGAAAGGAGAAGCAATTTCAGTTCATTGTCTGTGCTCAGTCCAGACCCCCAACCCAAGCAACTATTCTTTTGTGCCTGTCCCTCACCCTCCAGAATGATCTTTCTGGGTATTGGAAGGGGCTACAACAATGGACAGGAATGCAGAAAAACTCCACATTCTGTGCACAGAGTGGTAGGATCAGGGATAATCTTAGTTATTCTATGCCCCTAGGTAAAAGTCCAGGAGCAGCCCCAAAATTATTTACCCCCAGACAGCTGTTGCCCCATTTGAGGCAGGGGATGCTAGTGCTAGAAGCCAGCTGCCTAAATGCTGGATCGGCTAGGTACAAATGGTGGCAGCAGTGGGAGGCTGGTCATCTTCTTGTCCCCATCAAGGGGTGGGGTTGTGGACAGCTGGAGCCTTTCCCAGCCTGGGACCCAGGGCAATTCCCTGGGTGCTTATTGCCTAAGACAGCCCCTGAGAAGGATACTATTCCATCTTTCTTCCTTCTAATTCTTTACTCTGCCACCTCCCAATTTCCAAGGCAGATTCAGAACAAAATGTTCTGTGTTCAGAACTATAGTGTCTTCTTCAGAAACACTGAACCACTGAAGAACTGCATCCATTCTGGGGAATATAATCCTTGGAAGTTTTCAACTGACAACTAAGAGTACTTTTATGGGTCTCTAGCTCTGCTCAGACTTTCAAAAACCATGAAAGCTCAATAAGTGGAGGAGGTTATGGGATCCTGTTTTTTGTTGCTGTCTCTGACCTTTACACATTGATCCAAAGGTTAGAACAGGGCCTATACTTGTATGTGCTGTTTCCATGCATTTGAGTCCTTGTATTCTGCAGGGTTTCTGGTTGATTACATAGAGTATGCTCAGAGAATTACACAGGTACAAGCCTTACACATGGGTGGGGCCGTTCTGATCTTTAAATCAACATGTGGAGGTTGGAAGTGGTGACAATGTTTCTACAGGCTCAAAAGGTTGTTGACACCTGACCTAGTGAAACAGTTATAACCAAAGCAAACATGCATTGTAGTTGTGATAGTTCAGTGCAATGATTTCCTACATCTGCACAGCAGCTCAATGTCCAGCACTGGTGTAGGAGTCAAAGATCACACATGACCCAGTTCTGAGACTTGACCAAAATACTGGCACTTGCCTCAAGCTAATGCACATCAGTTTAGATGATGACAAGCTGACTACCTTGCTTGTATGAACAGTGTAACGTCAGCCTGATGAACCCTCCACTTTCTGTGAACTGGAAAAACCACAGTTCATAATATTCCAGCATCAAAGAGAAGTTTTGACCAGACACTAGGGTGGGACAAGATGAAATGATGGCCTATCCTTGGAAGCAAGGATGGCTCTGTCATGTCGCCTTCAAGTTTTTGACAGGCTCTGATCTGTGCCCAGCCACAGTTTTAGAGCCCTCCCAGCCATGTGGTCTGCAGAAAAAACATTAGAGTAGCAGTTAACCCAGTGGGTAGGATTGCTCACAGTACTACAAGTCTTTGAAATGTATTAAAGGAAAAATAACCACAACGGGTTGTCTTTGGACTGAAAATTAAAGAGCTGGAAAAATTAAGAGAGTCAGATCCTTTGCTTCATAATATCCCAAAATATTTTCTTAGTCTCCAAGCCAATATTTGCACAGAAAGCACTGACACTGGGTAAGAATGCTATATTCCAGCCAGGGTTTTCTTTTGTGTGTGTGTGTGTTGCTGTTTTTTGGGTGAAAGATTGCCTTTTTGGCCCATCTTTACATAAACTAAAAAGAAAAAGTAACTTGCAACTTCTCCAAATTTATTGCAGTGTAATTAATTTTTTTTTTTGGGGGGGGGAAGTTGACTTAATACTGGTGTATTTATTTATATTATCAGAAAACTAACATTTCACAGAATGCACTGATATTTCAAAGGCTGATGCAAAACAGATTGCACAGCTGATGTGTGAGTGTATACATGAAAAAATTGCTTATATTTAATAGAGAGAAAAGATGTAAACATATTTAAATACCACTTCAGAAGTGGGTTTAAAATAACTGGGTTATTTCTGCTAGATATTCTACAAATACATATTGAACAGCAACATTTCCTGAGAGGAAAAACATGGAAAATACAGTGATAGCAACAGACTGTAAGGTGGGGTGATACAAGAGTAATGCTGGTGCAATGGGGCAACAAACCCTGACCTTAACCCCACTGCTAATTGTAAGAAAAAGCCCCCTACTTTTCATCCACATGGACATCGTGATCACCAGTACGGTTCCCAGGGTGCCTGGAGTTCTGACTCGCACACATCTGCTCTAAGAAGTGGACTTTGCCCACGGTTTCTAAGGCTTATGTGGATACTATAAGCCTCAGCTTTGCAGCAGCATTTTACATCTCTGGATGGGTGTTAGCCAGAACTACAGACGAGCTTCCAGCTGCTCCTTGTGTGCCCAGTCTTGGCTGCTGCAGTGGAAGAAGCCACGCCACCATGAACTGTACAGGCAAACAGTTTCCAGCCTGTTTCCATGAACCAAAGGCTAATACCACCAGAATCCATCTTGTTTTCCTGACTCCATATCCAACAGCTGCTTCAACTTCTGCATAAGGCAATCAAGCTTATCTTAGGTGTGGATCCTGCCAGACCGCCTAAGCCTTTGTCTAACGGAACTCAAGACAAACACTGGTGCCAAGAAGAAGAATGAAGAAGAGGAAGACCATCTTCAGCCAGAGCCAAGTTCCTTTGTGTAAACCGGGTGTTACCTTAGGTAGCAATTTGGCCATCTATTGTCACCTTTTTAGATAAGTTTGGTAAACTCAAGCACACCTCCACCCAGTAATTTCCCCCATTCTTTTCCCCATTTTGGAGCCTCACCCTGGTCCATTGCAACCTGAAAGTCCAACCAGGTACCCCTGGACCAAGCTTGTTCATTGGTCAGTCATGGGCACCCAATTAGGTGCCACCAATTAACTTGCTATTGGCTACTGCAGAAGTCCAGCCCTTATGGTCACTGCAGAGCCTCCCCTTTTCTGAGGTCATGTACCAGCTGACCACCTGTCATCCACCCCTGTGCCTCCCATCCCCTAAGGGCTCAAGGTAGTCTGTATGACCTGTAAAACAGCTCAGCACATGTGTGCATCTAGCAGTACCCCAGTTCCGCTGTCTAGATCCATCCCCGATTCTGGCCACAGATGAGGGTCCCATTTCCCCTGTCCTCTGTCGTCGCCATTGGAGCCTTCTTGAAGACTACGGTTGGTAATTATCACCCTGTTTGTCTACCCATGTGTTGTCTCTATATCTCTCTCTATTTTTCTTAGGACTGTATGTGTGTTTTGTGAATTACTTGTCTTGTATGTAAGCCTATATTTTTCTGGAATAAATTTTAATTGTTTTTACTTAATTAGAGTCCCTAATATTTTTAAGCATTAATTTCTGGATGTGGAATCCTGTATACACAGGTAAAAAGATCCTAATTAAGCCAGGTGCCCACCTGACAATTCCTCAACCTCATTTTGAGGGCATTTTGGCTTACATGGTGTAAAGATAGCTATAAACACTGCTCTTCAGGGGTTTTCACCCATCTGTACATAGCATATGCTGTATGATATATACATTAAGAGTATGGGAAGGAAGAACCTTGTTTCCTTGTTTTTGAAAGATTCATATGTTAAGTAAAACCTTGAACTTCTGTCTAATTTCATTGTGATATTGTGATTATAATATCTATGATAACTATATATTTTGATTGTTTATTCAATTTACTGTTGTAGTGTTGTTGCAACCACAGGATATATTGTTGTTATAGAGCCTTGATTACTGTGGCTGGTTGAGTTGATATTTTACCACAGAGTTTTATCCAGAATGCTAGAGTGTCCCTGGCCTGACGTGCCTTGCATGATGACGTCACTTCTGAGAGACATCGTGCCAGGGCATGTTACACAATGACAGAGCTTTTTGGGGGGTGGGGATCCCTCCAGTGGCTCACTCCATCCCGGTGGTTCAAGGGTCCCCAAACTGGGGGATCCCCCACCCCCAGCAGGAGCTTGGCAGCTCTACTGTCAGCTGGTGGAGAAACACAAGAAAGGTTATTTAACAGACTTATTTCAGGTCCTCTTGACTGGTAAGTATAAAACACACCTCTAGCTTTACATTTCTTAGTTCAAAATGTGGTATACAGCTACATAGTTTAGGTAAGTCTATTTCCCTCAAGTATGAAGGACACTGTTTATGAGGCATTAATTTTAATGGCTTTCAGATAAAAAATACGTGAGGAAGCCCAAAAGAATGGTTTAAAGCAGTTCACGTTGCTCAACTACGCATAGCATGTAATGGTTCTACTGAAAAATCTGGTTTTTGTTAAATTACTCTTGTTTTTGCATTATCTATATTTTATCTTATAAAATGGATAACTTGCAGCACTGGCCTTCTTTGTTGTTATTACCACATTGAATTGGTAGTATTAATAAATTCCTTACCCTTTAGTATTCTCCTGCCATAAAACATCACAAGCTGGCTAGTCATAAGAGGCAAAACATGCAATAAAATAGTTTAATCTTAGTAAAGAACTTCCATTGCAAATTTTACACTGCAGTGAACTACAAAAGGTTCTTTTTGCCGTTTTATATTTAAAGCCAACATTATAATCAAGGCTGAGTGGTTCCTTTACATTATGGGAGTTCTATACAAGGGCATATTCTAAAACTGTAATTCAGAAGACAGTTTTCTAATAATTTTGGCTTTGATATTGTTTTAAAATGTAAGGTTTATCCCTGAGAACTGTGGAGATACACTTTAAAAGATCTGTGGACAGTTCCAGGTGAAACTAATGTTAAAAGACAGCTAAGCAAAATTACCAGTAGTTGGAACATGGATAAGGGTGCCTTCGTTTAACAAAGTATGGACAGTTCATTCATTCATCTCATCAGTGAGACAAAACAGGTAAGATCTAAAGGGACTTACACCAGAGTCAGTGTAGTGGTAGATATCTTGATACACTAATTATTACACATGGGACTGCAAAACAGATCATAAGATCATAAGAATTTAGTCCGCAGCCTATAGGGCTCTGGGGTACCACTTTGTGCCAGTTTCGACTTTAAATGAAACCTAAGAGCACTATTGGCTTGTGATGAGCCATTTCCTGCCTTGTGTGGGACAGCAGATCAGAAAGGTGCTACAGAAGTGACTATGCTTTGCCTTGCTATACACAGCAGGCTTTTGCTATGAGTTGGCCCACCCAGCATCCCTGTAGACAATGTGGAAGTAGCCAATTGTCTAAGGGACTGAACAGGAATATTTTTGAGTCTCCTGCAAACTGGCTGGGAAGAGAGCCTTTTTTTTTTTTTTGCATATTCCACAGTGTCCTGAAAAAAAGTGGTATTATCCAGTTAGGCCTGGTCTTTGGCAAGTTAGGTCAATCACATGTATTACTTTATTATAAGGAGGGATAATTGGCAAGCTATTTAGGGGGATGGGAGCTATTTCAAAGCTAGATCATCATTAGTGCGAGTGGCCTGGTGAGTTGTAGAGAGAATACCCTTAGAGGTTGATTAGCATCAACCAAGTCTTAGTTGCTGGAGCAGCACATGAGGGATGAGATTTAACAGCTCTTGGCACTGTTTGACAGACAGGCGAGGACACCTGGAGCCAGCAGTAATGCTGGCTGTTTGGAACCGGGATGAGAATGCCCTTATGACAACCTCACTCACTTTCTACCCACAGAGGCAAGATTTTTCCCTCTTTTTTTCTCTCCCTTTTTGATTGAGCAACTCTATTTATTGAATTTCCTCTTTTCTGAAAAAGTATGTCATAGTATGAAATGTTGCTGCTAGCTCAGCTGAGCAACCTGGGGGAAGGGTGAAGATCCCTCTTAAACCACTGAAATGGCACTTTTTAAAGTTCAAAAATGACAAAATATTTTATTCAATGCAGAGGGGAAAGGTCAGGTGAAATCAGGGGTAAAATTTCTGATGTAAATCAATATAGGCACAGACTACATGTTTCAAGCAATTGAGTGTTTCTTAAAGTTCTCTCAGTGACTTTACGAGAGGCTTTTGATTCAGTGTTTCCCAAACATTCTGGTATATTTTCTTGAGCTCATTTGGCTCTTTTGGTTTCCAGAAGGCAGGGATACTCTGTCCAGTACCCAAACTCCTTCATTAAACAAACCAGTACTCTTCTTGAGTTTTAACTGACTCCTCAGGTTTTAAAAGGTAGCTTCTACACACATCTGACCAGGGATCTCTCCACTCTTCAGAGCTATCTCCATGTTTTAACTGGCCATAAGAAGCAACCACTGGCTCATCCCTTCCTGCCCTCTCTATCATGATTTGCTTAAATTCACAGAATCAGCATTGCAGAAGCCAGATGTCTCTACGAAATCCACACATGGGGAATGAAGGCACCAGCTTTCCCCCCTTATGTATCCCAGCAACTGATGCTCAGAAGAGCAGTACTATTCAGAAAAGTCATAACAATTACTGTTCATAGACAGGACTGGTTTAAGAATTAGGCCAAGAAGGCACTGGCCTATGGACCCCCACACCTTGAGGGGCCCCGGGCTGGCTTCCCCCCCCCATTTTTCCCCCTGCTTACAGCCTTCCCAGTCTGCATGCACAGCTAGCAACTGAGCCAATCTTTACTTGCCTGGTGCAGCTACTGCTGATGTTGTCAAGTTTGCCTCTCTCTGTCTCTCTCCCGCAGCTTTGTCAAAGCGACTTTTGAGAAGGGGCCTTCAGGCTGCAGCGGGAGCTGCAGGTGGCGAAGTGGGTGCTCCAACTCTGAGATCATTTGCAAAGGGGCTTCCAATATTTTGACTGCCTAGGGGCCTCCACAGGGTTTAATCCAGCACTGTTTATAGATCTAACCTCTGTTAATTTTTTAGACTGCTGCTGAGCAGCCTAAACTAGTGCCCATCACTATGTCTTATGATAGTGATTTTTACAAATTATGTGCTGTCAGTTTCATTGGATTACCTTGAGTATTGTGAGAATGGGAGAAAATGTCACTGCCTCTATAATTTAGAAAATCTTTATCATGCCTCTTTTGACAATCTTCATAAAAGTCCCCAAATCATTCCTTGTATGGAAGGTGCTCCTTACTCATTCTGTTTGTCCTTTGCTGCACTTTCTCCAGCTCAAAATATTCTTTTTATTTGTTTGTTTATTTTAATTTTAAAAATTCTCTGCGCACACGCATACACACCCACACACACGTGCACAGAGAGAGAGAGAGAGAGAGAGAGAAATGGTCTAACAAGTAATATAAATTCAGCAAATTTATACTTGTTGATTTCTTGACATCTACTTACTTATCTTACTGAGTCTGGAAGCACCTTTGCAATGCTGAGAACAGGCAGTGGTCCCACCACAAAATGGCTACAGGGACAATCACAAAATGGCTGCTATGGGGCTAATCACAAAATGTTAGGAAGTTGTAAGTGAAGCATCTTCCTGTGATGGAAACAACTGTTTCTGAATGAGTGTTCCATGAAGAGGTCTTCTGAAATATCTCCTACTTCACAGAGGAGAAGGAAAGCCAGGACTGACTCTTTGCCATGGGAAACTGATGCTTTTTAAAGAAGCCAATAAGCACCAGGAAAGCTATTAGGCTTAGAATTCATTGGTTGAGAAAAACAAAGATTACTGAAAAGTCTGCAATCAGTGGGGATAGGGAAATGATGTTACAGCATGACATCATGTCTAGTCTATCCAGTCTACTTCCACTTCTACCTAGAACTAATTTCACCACATTGGCCTGATACTCTAGGATCCTTCCAAAATGCTATGGTTTTACTATTATTTGCTGAGTTAAAAGCTTTATGTACCACAATCTGAACAAAACATTTAAAACATCCAAATAAAATAGAATAATAATAGCAGATCCTGACATTGTCAGTTACTTAGTTTATATCACATGAAATCACTACCATAGTGCATAATGAATCAATGAAATCTGTTGAAGCATGGGACATAGTCATGTGTTTGGGTGAGCCCAAATAAACAGGGCAATCAAAGGGTTTTTTAATATCATTGTTTTTCTTTCTTTGACTCCATGCGAACTTTCACTGCTCTATTGACCTAATTTCATAGATAAATCTGATTCCTTGTGGACTCTGTATTTCATCTGTAGTGTTAGTGACAAGTCTGTTCCTTTAATCTGTTTTTGATTGCCCTGGTCCTCTCCAAGCCATTGTGTGGGTTAGAATAGAGAAAAAGGAAGTTGTTACTGCAGCTCCAAACAGAGAAAGAATGTGACATTAAACTGTGCTTCTGTTTAAACTGCTGCCTTCTTATTATGATGCCTAGCATTAAGGACATCACAATCATGAACTGCTCAGCTATGAGATTAAATCAGTAGCAGAATTGTGATTCTCTGGATGCAGATCTTTTAGGCTCTGGTTGACAACCAAAGTAAAATTATTGATTAGCCTCAGGTGCCTGAACACCATTTGCCCTTCTAAGGAGTTGTACACCAAGTGCTTGGGGATTGCATAACTATAAGGACATTAGGCCTGTCATTGCTCAGTCTCAGAGTTGTAGTATTTGGATTCAATCTGGTTTAGTTCCACTGAAAACTAAGTAGCAGCTAGTCTGCCATGGCTGCAGTCCAGCATTACATATATACTGTGTGTGTGGTGGGGGGCAGCATAGGCTGTATGCCACATATCTCACAGCATTGGAATCAAAATGCACATGGCCCCATTAGGGTAATGAAAGTTGTGCGGCAGCAGTACTTGGTGGATTGCACTTCCAGCTGTCAAAACCAAAACAAAAGGTACCAGAGCAAATAAAATTGGGCTGGAAGTTCCAAAGTGAATCACTTAATTCTCAAAAGGTGCTAATGCTAAAGCAGATTTGAAATATGCAAGAGAATAAATTCTCCAGTTTGAAACATTATTTGAACCAGACATTAAACTCTGATGTATTAATTGGGGCAACTTAAAAGGGAAAGAGATTTTTCTACTCTAGCTTGTAGCAAAGTAGTCTTTCAACATTAGATCAAAACAATCAATCAGCATCTGCGAGTCTTCACATGGTCCTGTAATATTTTCATCTGTCTCAGTCATGCTTATAGAAAGGCAAAGAAGAAGCTTTAAGACCAAAGTCAGGAAACAAAATAGTTGGACCCCGAAAATCCATCTCAGAGTGTGGGATTTAGAAAAGAACCAGCTGCCAAGCATGCTGCCTGTGTGGCAAATGGGGTATTGTCTTTGGGACTATACCAGATTCAGAAGAACACATGGCTTTCCATGAACAACCAACCAAGAAAAGAACTGTCTAAAATTTGTTCAGTCATTGTAGTGCTATTAGCCTTGCAAAAGTTGGTATTTCCCATTATGCTAAAGATGGTTATGGGGACAAAAAATGCTGTATGTCACACAAACCATTCTCTTCAGTAAATGTGGAGATTGTGTGCTGCAATATGTTCAGTTAAATTTAGATCTGAGTAGGCCAAATTTAAATAAGCAATTAATCTTATTGTGCTGAAGTCACCTGATAGAACTGTTGTGATCTGTGACTAGAAAATGTGAGTAGGAACACTTCTAAGTTACACACACATACACGCACTCATTCACTCACTTGGAGCTGGTTCATGCTATCAGCCTGGCTCATCTTGACATTCAGTAGCAGATCCAGGACTGGAAATATTGGCCACTGCTGAAAGGCTGAAATTTGGAGAGGAAGCCATGATTTGGTGAGGGAAAGGGGTTGACAGTTGAATGAAAGAAATTTTATTATGGCATCTATACAGAACAACCTTAACACTTCAACAAGGGACACCAGAACAAAATACTGCAAGGTACAGAATATAAAGTATACAAACATGAAATATAAAATAGATATAAGAAATTTGCTAAAAAGTTGATAGGTGAGGAGATGTTCAGTCCTTTCTTTACCCATGGCCTCTTTCCTGAAATGCCACAAATTGCTTTACCACTAAGTTGTTTCATGCATCTGGGACTCGAGGGCTGAGAACAGACGGGCAATCTGGGGCGGCAGGGAAGCGGCCCGAATTGGGACGGCTCAAAAAGAGCCATCCTGGAGTCTCCCCACGCTCACCCGCATGCCACCAGCATCCTGCCAGCTGGGCACTGCTGCATGGGAAAGTGACCCGGAAGCGAATTCTTTTGTTTTCCTTGGGGGGGGGGCAAGTGCTGGTGCGCATGAGCGCACTAGCGCTCTGATTGGTCTCAATAAAAAAAATACAAGCAGAGCTTGGGGCGGTTTGACAGCTCCAGACTATTAAGTCGCCTCGTGTGCGCCCTTCCCTGTCCAGATGGCAATCTGGTGACTGACGGCCAACTTAAATATTTGCTACCACTTTCAAAGTGGTAGCCTTTTGAGCCAGGTGGAGTGGCTGGAAGATGGGGTGAGTGTGGGATGGGGACGCCTGGCAGATGTTTGCATGTGAAGGGATTTTTTGGGCCGACTTCAGAGTCATCCCAAAGTGCCAGTCTGTAATCCATCGTGTGGCTGAAGAGTTAATGGCTAGCGAAAAGACTGCAGGGGAGATGCTATGGGTTGCATTACACAACCTTCCCTTTGGTGATGTTTCATTCCTCCAAAGTATGCCCTTCCTCAGCTGTTTTTCAGATATCTGGTGGTAACCCTGGTTGCCTGTCCCATCCTACTGCCAGTCACCTAGTTCTTATGTGGAACTGAAACATATCTTTGAACATATTCGAGGTTCATTTTTTCTAAGCATTATACATGGTGTTGGATCCTGTGCCCTGCTGGCATGAGTGAAAGACACTTTTGATCACTCAAGGAGGTTTTTGTGATTTCCACATTTTTAAATAGCTGTGTCTTCCCATGTCATTCCGTGGTGTTCCTGATAGTTTCCTGACCATTAGGTTTGGGTTGCTAGAGATGGCAGCAAAAAGGGCAAAGCAGGACATCCCCTTTTCATGAGTAGAACCCTAGTTGGGGATATGTAGATTCTGCAAAGTAGTGCAATTTTCTTCCCTTCTATATGGTTATGTACACTTCAAATGTGAAGCTACATTCAGTTTTGGGTCTCCCTGATAAACTTGTGAGCTAGGGTCCTTGTCTCCCACAAGTGGGGTTACCAACTTCCAGGTGGTGTCTGGAGACCTCCTGGAATTACAACTGATCTCCAGATATCCCTGTAGAAAAATGGTTGTTTTAGGGGGTGGATTCTATGGTATTATACCCTGCTGAGGTCCTTACCCCTTCCAAACACCCCCCCCCCCAAGACCACTCCCCAAACCTTCAGGAATTTTCAAAGCCAGAGTTGGCAACATCTGGCCTTGATGGTATAACTGATGCTACCCAAGATCAATAGATCACCAGACCATGATTATAATATACTAAAGACAGCATCTCAAGGCCAGCTTTTCTGCTGTAGTTTTCAAAGCTTTCATGGACAAGCAGTAGCATTAACTTTTTCTGAACTCCTTTCCTTAGTGCTTTTGGGTGTATCTCCATTTACTTATGAGGAATGTATGGAGTCTCATGCCAAAAAAAAAAAATCCTCTCTTTTGCTGTCTTTTTCAGGCTTCCATAACAGTTCCTCCCTAGGTAGCCTTTGTTGACAGACAAGTCTTATAAGTATAAATGTGCTTCACAGCCAGCTTGCCTCTTGCCCACCTAATGATTTGTCCATGAACATACTGAATGTTGAAACTTTTGCAGTGTTTCAACTGAGAGGAAATGAAAGTGCTTCTATGGTCACTATGGGGAAAACCATATTCGGGTATGAATGGAAAGGCCTTATTTGATGGAAGGTGTGTCCATATCAGTCAGTTGTCAAGCTCTTCATGATGCTGAGAGGCCACCTCCTGCATATCAACACTCACTCCATCATTTTCAAGAGGAAAATTGTTCACCTTTATGTCTGACTGTTCCTTTGTTCTAGGGTGATGGCAGGAATACTTTCCTAGAGCACTGGAGCTGTCCACATTTTCTTGACTGAGGTTATCAAAACATGAGAGAAAAGAGGAGGTTTGCTGTAAATGGTACTTCAGCACATCTGGCACAGGAAGAATAAAAATTAGCTTAGCATTCTGTGCTATTATAGCTATCCAGGAACTGATATTATTTTATCATTTATTTATGTAATATATCATACCACCTTCTTACAAGTTTCCAATGCCTGCTTGATCAAATTCTTGATCTGTTTGATCACACTGGATGTTTGTGCAAAGAGTCTTCTGGAAAAGCTGCTTTGCAGTCATTCTGCTGATTCTTCTTGAAATCCCATTTACTTATCACCATACTTTGTGCAGCCTGTAGACTTTGAATGCTGTTTGGATTTTAAGTGTCTATCAGTTTTCTGCCTTTGTTAGATACCATTCTCAGAGTTAAATTGTGGCATCTTCTAATATTCACAGTGTTCCTAGACTTTGATAGTAACTTGTGCAGATATCCATTCTGCATGTAAACCTCCAGAGATCACAAAACAAAATGGCTGCTTTGGAGGATGGACTCTATGGCACTATACATATCACCAGGGTTCCCTCCCAATAAAATTTTAAGTTTATTAGTTATTGAAAAAATATAACATTTAAAACCAGGGCTTTTTTGTAGCAGCAATTCCTTTGCATATTAGGCCACACACCCCTGATATAGTCAATCCTCCAAGAGTTTACAGGGCTGTTGGTACAGGGTCTACTGTAAACTCCAGGAGGATTGGCTACATCAGGGGTGTGTGGCCTAATATGCAAAGGAGTTCTTGCTACAAAAAAAAAGCCCTGTACATCACTGAGGCCCATCCCAAGGTTCCATACCAAATCACCACACATTTCCCAATCCAGACTTGGCAATTCTGGTGGTAACACTTTCTTTAAGGCTTTAAGAGTATCCATTTATGAGTGCTACTCTCTAATCTATATTGCTACAAGGATTTATTTTGAGCTGTGAGTTCTTATGTTAAGCTATGACATTGCAACATTTCAATAAGCATACATGAAATATTTTTCAGCTCTTAGGATATATCTGAGTGAAAGCACTACTATATGCAACTCTGAATTTTACTTTGACTATCTTGATAAATCAACTATCATTCATTTGTGCTAATTGATAATTTTTGACATTCCCTTTCCTTTCAGCTGAATGCATTAAGAATTCTCTGGATAATTCAACAGCTTAACATTTTACATTGTACAAAAGTTAGCATTTTTCATACCTATACCGAGAATTATTTAAAGATTCCTTTTTGGAAACAGGTACTGTTTAAGCATTGAGGAACATCATAATTATGATTTTCCTTGATTAATTTCAATATAAAATGAGACACTGTGATGCATATCTGAACAAAGTCAAACCAAGGGGAAGGAAATATTTGTTACTTTATTTTTGTTTGTTAACAGACTGTACAGTTTCTTCTTATTTCATATTTAAAGTTTTAATTTTTAACTGTTTTAACTGTATAAATCTGAATCTTTCTTTATTCAATGTTTATTACATCTTTAAGCTGTGATCTAATAACTCTCTAAATAAACTGGTACTGGTGATATGAATGCCCAGAAAAAGGGAAAATGCAGGCAGGGGAAGAAAAAAAAAAACAAAGCAAAAAACTTGGGCGGGGAGATATAGAGAGGGTGCTCTGTCTCCCCTTTCCTAATACAGGAGTGGTAGACACAGAGGTTCCTTAAAGGAGAAGCATATAGTTTTGGGAGAAACCCTGCTATATTCCATTTGATCTTAAGGGTGAGTTGGGAGTAGAGCTGCTGCCTCTAGGTTGGGAAATACCTGGAGATTTTGGTCAAGGTGGAGTTTGAGAGGGGAGGAACCTCAGCAAGATATGATGCCATAGAAACCACTCCTCAAAGCAGCCATTTCCCCAGGGGAACTGAGCTTGGTCATCTGGAGATCAACTGTAATGGCAGGAGGTCCCCTGGAGGTTGGCAACCTAGCTGGGAATCTACTATCAAGGGACTATGGTATGAAAGAGAAAGCTGGAGCAACAGGGGATGTTGACTTGAAGACCAAAAAAAGAAGATATGGACTGAGGGTTCCACTAGCTGAGAAAGATGGAAAGGTATTTAAATAAGCCACCTCAGAGCTTGCTAATGATGATATAAATTTAGGGCTGGAATTGTGTCCTCTAAAGCTCCTCTGTCATTCCTCAGGAATTTTAATGAAATAAAATAGAAAACATGATGAAAACATTCTATTATTTCAGTATTTCCAGTTGAGGGCGTATCTGTTAGACCAATCTGTGAGATGGGAAACTAAAAATCTCTTAAACTAGTTCTGTTTTTATTGCTCAGGATTCTACCTCACTAAACAGTACTATGCAGTACAAGGGTGCAGTACCACCAGGAACCTGGAAGTATGCTCCATTGATCTCATGCATAAAATTGATCAACACACATAAGATCAGGTAATAATACTGCTATATGTGAAAAATAGATGGAAATTCTGGAGAAGTATTTCTCAGATTTTTCTCTTTCAGCACAGTCTGTCATTGGCTCACATCCTTCTCTCAGTCAGTAATAATAAACAGCCACACATGAAAGACTGTAAAACCAGATCAACTGCAAAGCATATGATTTTTTCTGAAACAGCAGAAAACCTTGCTGGTTCGGGTCTACCTGAGGCCAATGCTGAACCAGCCCTTCCATCTTTAACTTCTAAGCAAATTTCCTTCAAGTTCCTTCATTTCAAGGCAATGCTTTTCAACAGCTTTTACCATACATTCCGTTTCTATTATTCCCTGTATAGATAAATGGCATGCAACCATAGACTGGTATGTTATTGTAGGGCAGGGCTAATAAAACATCTGGCTCATTCTCAGGAAACTTTTAGATTTCAAAATACTTGCCTAATCTTCAAGGTTACTCTGTTTTGCCTTTTCACCTTTGGACTACATGGTTTTGTTTTAAACCCTTTCATCTTAGGAATCTTTTCCATTTTCAGACCTTTGTAACATTAAAACGAGAGCAAAATATTTCAGAACACAATAACTTGTTAATGCTTTTCATCAATGATCTAATATGTGTGAGACTTAGAAGTTTTAAGATGGTTATTCAATGTTAAAATTGAAAGCAGTGAAGTGTTACAAGTCATGCAGTCTTATAAAATTTTACAAATATCACTTAATACTTAATTTGCATGTGATAGATTCATCAGACTTGGCAAAAGGAGTGTTAACCCAGGACCTCTTCCCTGCTGTGACTGAGCCACAGCTGTAGAGTTTCCCAGTTCTCAGGGCTTTAAGTAGCCATGGGGACAGGAGAATCCATGTTTACTGCTATCTTGATTTATTGTTTAACTGCTTTTAACTTGGTTCTTATTATATGCTATTGTTACTTATTTATACCTTAATTGTTGTGAGCCACCCTGAGCCCATCTTTGGGATAGGATTCAGGGTGGGATATAAACCAGACAGACAGACAGACAGATAGATAAATCTTGACTCAAACAACAGAACTATGATAAAGGTTATATGCAATAAAATGCATTGCAAGAGTTAACTCCAAAGACTGAGTAAGCTTAACAGTCATGGAATAAGAGGATAGGCCCCATTATGGATTAAAAACTGGTTAAACAACAGAATGCAGAGAGTAGGAAAAAACAGACAGTTCTCACAATGGAGGGAAGTAACCAGTGGGGTCCCAAAATGTGGCAAATGAAATTCACTGTAGGTAAGTGTGATGGACAGGTTAGGTTCTGCCTCTCTGTAAAAGTGACCAATGAGAACTGATGGAATGTTGGAGAGTGGAGACAGTTGGAAAACAGCCATTGATAGGGCAATTGGAGAGCAGTTGGAAGCTGGCAGCTAGAGAAAAGAGTATGTCTGAGTGAAACTGTGGAGAAAAGCTACTTAGAGCTGGCTGAAATTTGTAACAAAGGATCCCAATTGTGGGAATAGAGAAATAATCTAAAAATTCAAGGGACAAGAAACATTGTTACCTCTACCTTACTTTCTTCAGTGCTATAGTCAAACCATGAATAAAAGTTAACCTTGTTTTGTTTAACCCTGGAGACTTTGTGTCTCAGGGAAAGAAACACACATACAGTAAAGATCTTAGTCTATATATGTCTAGGTGGGCAGCTGTGTCAGCCTGAAGCAATAGAATAAAGATTTAGTTCAGTGGCACCTTTAAGACCAATAAAGTTTTATTCAAGGTATAATAATAATAGTAATAATAATAATAATAATAATAATAATAATAATAATAATAATATTTCATTTATATCCCGCCCTCTCCGCCACAGCAGGCTCAGGGAGGCTCACAAAATGTGGCATAAATACAAGGTTACAATAATAAAACATTATATCATACAATATACAATTCACATTATTTGCTATTACATTAAAAACCATTATAATTAAAACCATCAATTAATTAAATTCTAACATTTTCAGGTGCTATATTCTAGATGTTCTCCTCTTGCAATTTATGATGACGGTATATAATAGGCTAGGATCCACATTAAGAGAAAGCCAGCTGAAAGAAAGTAGTCTTGCAGGCCCTACGGAATTGAACAAGACTCTGCAGGGCCCGCACCTCATCTGGTAGTTGGTTCCACCAGTGCGGAGCTGCGATCGAAAAGGCCCTCAAAGTTTTATTAAAAGTATGAGCTTTCGTGTATATGCACACTTGTATCTGAGGAAGTATGCATGTACAGAAAAGCTCATATCTTTAATAAAACTTTGTTGGTCTTAATGGTGCCAACTGAACTCAAACTTTGTTCTTGGTTTATATATGTTTGAGGATATGAATAAATTGTGGCAGCATGTGAATAGAACAATGTATGAGCCCCCAACCCCAATAACTCAATGAAGTGTTTGAATGAGGGCCAGTTATCAAAGGTGGTTGGGCTATCCTGGCTTTTAAAAAAATGTTTTAAAAAACCTTTTATTCAATCATAAAGCATACAATACATATCTTAAACCCAATCCATACAAAAATAAAATTCAAACAGAAATTAAAGAAACCATAACTAATAACTCGACTGTCTCAAGATCCAGAACACAATTCTAAGTACAAATAAGAGCATGATGTATGATTATTACATATTTCCTTTCTTTTCAATAAAACATAAAATTTTGTATTTTTCAGGCACTTTACAATGTTCTCTGTTGGAGTTTTCAATATATTCAAAGAAATAAAACTAGCGTTCTACAAAATTATTTTTATATTGTGGGACTTCTTGTTGAATGATTTGAGAAGCTAATTTATCTATTGTTAATACGTCCCAATTTTTAAAAAACCATTGAGACTGAGTAGGTTTTATGAGTAAAATAATTTTATTATTCAGCAACATTAATCAATTACTATCCAAAATTAAACATCAGAATATTGCATCACATTTCCCATCTCCCTCCCCCTTTTCTGTGACTTCCCCGGTGCATTCTACTTAAAATATAGAAAGAATAAAAGGTAATATTAACCTTTTTAAAAACCTATTTTTAAAAAAGAACTTATAACTATAATAAGATACAAATAAGAGCAAAATTACTTACTAGTATTATCTACCTTAATTAATAATCCATTTATAGTATTACCGTATTGTTAGCCGCCCTGAGCCTGCTTCGGCGGGGGAGGGCGGGGTACAAATAAAATTTATTATTATTATTATTATTATTATTATTATACTTAATTCTTAACATTGCCTATCTTAATTGTAATCCATTGGTCCCACACCATATAAATGAAAAACATTCTATATTTCTATAATTAACTATAACACTTAGTAGCACTTTGCTTAAAAAAATGAACCATTATTAAAAATCACCAAGTGTCCTTTCACCTTCCACTGTTTTTCAACATATTTTTGAAATTTCTCCCATTCCATGTTAAATGTATCTATGTCAAGTTCTTTTAATATTCTAGTAAGCTTGTCCATTTCGCTCCAATGCATAATTTTCATAATCCAGTCCCATTTTTCTGGTATTTTGTTTTGCTTCCACAACTGCGCATATAATGTCCGTGCAGCTGAAAGCATG
Organism: Heteronotia binoei; assembly: GCF_032191835.1. Classification (NCBI taxonomy): domain Eukaryota; kingdom Metazoa; phylum Chordata; class Lepidosauria; order Squamata; family Gekkonidae; genus Heteronotia; species Heteronotia binoei. The sequence continues at coordinate 134,081,733 of NC_083227.1, read as the reverse complement.
TACCAAAGTAATGTTCTATCTTGTTTTGGAAAATTTTCCATTTGTAATTCCAACAAAAAAATTTCTGGTGCCTTCTTTATATTGTAACCCAAAATCTTTGTAATTTCTTGCTGTATCATTTGCCAAAATTGTATAGCCTTTTCACAGGTCCACCACATGTGATAGAAAGATCCTTCATGTTTTTTACATTTCCAACATCGATCAGACATCTGACTGTTCATTTTTGACAGTTTCTTAGGAGTCATATACCATCTGTATAACATTTTAAAACAATTTTCTTTAATGTTATTACATGTCGATATTTTCATAGAGTTCTTCCATAGATATTCCCATTGTTCCATCTGAATGTCTTTATTTACACTAATTGCCCACTTTATCATTTGAAATTTAATCACTTCATCCTCTGTAGACCATTTCAATAATAGTTTATATACCTTCGAAATCATTTTTTCATTATCGCCAAACAGCATTCTTTCCAGTTCAGTTTGATCTTGTCTTATTCCATCATTTCTAATATCTTGTTCAAGCAGACTTTTAATTTGTTGCAATTGAAACCAATTATATTTATAATCCAATTCTTCCACTGATTTTAATTCCACCTTGCCACCTTGTATTTTTAGCAATTGTTTGTATGTTATCCGTTTTTCTTCCTGAATATCAGAGTATAATTTTATTACTTCTGTCAGCACAATCCAAAGCGGTTTCCTCTCATCACCATATTTCTTGTATTTCAACCAAATTTTTAAGAAATTACTTCTTATATAATGATGTGAGAAAAAACCATCCACCTTACTTTTCCCATAGCACAAATATGCATGCCAACCAAAAATATTTCCATGGCCTTCTAATGTTAATAATTTTTTATTTAATAACATTATCCATTCCTTTAGCCATACCAAACAAACTGTATCATGGTATAATTTTAAATCTGGCACTTGAAAACCTCCCCTTTCCTTTGCATCAGTCAAGATCTTCATTTTAATTCTTGGTTTCTTGACAGCCCATATAAATTCTGAAAGTTTCCTCTGCCATTTATTAAATTGTTTATCTTCTTTCACTATTGGAATTGTTTGGCATAAGAACATGATTCTTGGTAATACATTCATCTTAATTGCCGATATTCTACCCAGTATAGACAGGTTCAACCTATTCCATTTTAATAAATCTCCATCAATTTTCCGCCAGAACTTTTCATAGTTATTCTTATATAAATCAATATTTTTGTTGTGATTTCTACTCCTAGATATTCTCTTCACAATTTGTTAAATTTAGTTCTGCCTGTTTGCTCTTTGTCATATTTTTACACAGAATTTTTGACTTTTCTTTGTTCACATAAAGCCTGCCAGTTCACCATATTGAGACTGAGTAGGTTTAGATAGATAGATAGATAGATAGATAGATAGATAGATAGATAGATAGATAGATAGAGATAAATTTATTGTCATTGTTCTCAAAAAAGAAAAATGAGAGCAATGAAATGAGGTGCTCTTCCACAAACATACCAACACATCAACACACACACAAAAAAGGACATATACATAGACCATTTAAATGCATCTAAAAACAAATAACCATTCATAACCCTGCATTTAGCCTAACCACAGCACTTGGATAGAAGCTGCCCTTGAATCTATTTGTCTTAGCCTTCAACACTCTATATCGCCTACCTGACGGTAAGATCTCAAATAGCAAGTGGCCTGGATGTGAAGGGTCCCTTAAGATCATTTGTATCTTCCTTTTACATCCACCAATGAGGGGAGAGAACATCCACAAATCTTCTGTGCTCTTACCATCACTCTTTGGAGCACCCTTCTCTCTGCTTCCGTGCAGCTCCCAAACCACACGGCTAATGGCGTTCAATCACCACATGGCTAATGGCCATGGTGATTAAGGGGAACCTCCACATTTAGAAGCAGTAAACCTCTGCATACCAGTGTCATGAGTCAACATGAGTAGAAGGTGTTGATCCCATGCCTGTTGATGGCCCTTCAGAGCAATTGATTGGCCACTGTTTGAGACAGCGTGCTGGACTAGATGGACCACTGGTCTGATCCAGCAAGGCTCTTCTAATGTTTTTATGAAACAGCCTGCTTCCCATGAAGCTGCCTCTTGGTATACCATGGAGCTGCTGAGGATGAAATGGCAACTTAGACAGCTAGAGTGAGTGTGGCGACATGCTTGTGACAAAGAGTCAAGAACCTCTTATAGAACATCTATGAAGGGGCTATGAAGTCTGCTAAGAAAGAGCTCTATGCAGCCTCCATAGAGTATGCAAAGTCACGCCCAGCCCAACTATTTAGAGTAATTCCGTCATTAACAGTTTTGCCATCGGGCAATCAAAATGGTAGAGACTTGGATATTGGCTCTGAGGTCTTTGCGACATATTTTGCAGATAAAATCCTGACTCTCCGCCAGGACCTACCCGCCACGATTGATACAGTATGTGAGCTGGAAGCCCCTTGGCCATCTTCTGGTCCTATATTGGACTGCTTCAGCGGGCTCTTCAGCGGGCCACAGAGGATGTGGACAGGATCCTGGCTGCAGTGAAGCCTACCACTTACCCCCTGGATCCCTGTCCATCCTGGCTGATGAAAGCCTGCCAGGATGGTATCAGGGACTCTCTGGGTGATATTGTCAACTTGTCCCTTTCAACAGGGACCTTCACAGAGAAACTGGAGGCAGTGGTTCGTTCGTTTTTGAAAAACCATTTATATCCCTTCCTCCCCGCCGAATCAGGCTCAGGGCGGCTCACAACAGTAAAAACATGTACAAATATTAAACATTAAAACCTTAAACAATATAACAATTAAAACATTTTAAAAACATTTTGGTGCTAATAATACATTCCAGTCGTTTCAGTCTTCTTGAGTATGCTCATATGTGGCTATCGATTAAAAGCAAGTTGAAATAAAGCTGTCTTGGTTTTGGTTCTAATGTTTAAAGCCTTATGCAGCCTGGGAGCAACATACCTGCGGGACCGTCTCCTTCCATATATGCCCAGGAGGTTGTTACGTTTGGCCTCCCAAAATCTGTTGGCCATCCCCGGCCCAAGAGACGCCCGCCTTGCCTTAACTAGGGCCAGGGCTTTTTCGGCCCTGGCCCCGACCTGGTGGAATCAGCTCCTTACAGAGACCCAGGCCCTACCTGGCTTATTAACCTTCTGTAGGGCCTGTAAAACGGAGCTGTTCTGCCAGGCTTTTAGTTGAGGCTGTGGGCCTCTATTCTTGATCTGGTTGGCCTCCCCTGTTGGTACTGTCACCTGTGAGATATCATGATGTGAGACGGCCAGGCTGGGTAACTTCTCTGAGTGCTGTTGAACTGTCTGTTTTTAAAATGTTTTTATTGTATTTTATTGTTTTATCATATGCTGTACTCCGCCCTGAGCCCTGCGGGGAATGGGCAGAATAGAATTATACTAAAATAAATAAAATAAAATAAAATAAAACTGGGGCATATTACCCCGATATGCATCAGAAAGGCCAGTAAAATGTGCTGCAATGTTCTATGTGTAGCAAGGAAATGTGGGCCAGTGTGGAGAATCTCTGCCTCACTTTTCATTATCTGCCACAGTGCATAGTTGTGCTTGTTCCAGTGGAGCTCAAGCTGAACCACAGGATTGCTCTGCCCAGTGTCTTGCAGTGTGGAACAGCTATATTCATGTTAAATAAAAATGAAGGCAAGAATCCTAGTTGTTTTCAGCAAATGCTTAATGTGCTCTTGGCCTGGGCTATTATGTACTTGATATGACTTCATTGGGTGGGGGTGGATATGTTATACATTATGGTAGTTACTGAAGTACTTTGAATGCATAAAACAGGAGAAAGGAACCTCTGGTACACATGCCAAATAGCCACATACTAGATCAATTAGCTTGGCACATAGAACTTTTTGTTGCCTAAGGGACCAATGAAAAAACCAAATAGCTCCCCAAACAATTAGTAAATAAATGCTATTTTAATAATAATGAAAAGAACATAAACCACAAAATTCAAGAATCATATAAGAGGGCACACAATAATCCAATAGAAACTCAGTCTAAAAGGAATTCAAGAAATCACAATATAGTCCACCTTAAACAAGGTAAAAAAAAATCTTCTGGGGACAGAACTCACATAAAGATGGCTTCAAACAATATACAAGGAACTCCCAAAACTTGTAGTCATATAGCAGGTCTTTATCAGTAGGATGCAATGCATATAATAATGTGAAAAGCTGATTCCAAAATATGTCTAAGCCAAAAATTCCATATTCAATGTAAGAATCTCTTGAAAATTTCTACCATGTTTCAGTAACAACCATTTTGGATATATTCCTTTGTTAAGAGATGAGAATAGCATCCAGTTATGGAATCAGATAAATGGTCTTACAGTATCCACTAATATAATAAAGTTACAGACAGAGCACATTCACTTTCTCAAAGTATCAATATCCAATGTACTTCGAATCAGGTATGTATGTAACACTATAGCTGATTTGTATTTACCATTAGATATTCCCCCTGCTTCTTTTTGGTTTTCAGACACAGAAGTTACTCAAGAGACTGCCTGGAATAATTCCTGTATCTCCCCACCCCACCCCCTTTAGGTTCCATTTAGTATACAGAGTTGCTGCCATTATCTCATGTCCCTTTCCTTTCCTTGTAAAAATGAGCAGCTTGATCCATGATGTGTTCTTGAGGAACTGCCAAATAGAAGCTAATGCATTATTAGCTGACAAGTAGTTGTTGCTGACCCAAAAGCTCTGAGTTTGTGTTTTGCAATATTTTGAGGAAAGGAAATGCAAAACAGACTCTAACTTAAGTAGGAGCGTGGAATGTATTAAACTGTGGCTACCGTTTATAACTAACTTGCAAATACACTTTCAGTAGTAAGTCTTTTTAATGAAATAGTTTGGCTTACTCAGAAGTTATTTTCCCCAGTCTGCAAAATTAATTTAAGAATAAATCTAAGAATTGAGAAAAGGAGAACAGGGAAAATAAAATGTTACAAGTCTGAGGTCACTATTTTGAAGATGCTTACACATTCATGCGTAGTTTTTGTTCATATTGGAATGGAACCCAATGCTAAGAAACCATTATAGTGCTCCTAAGGCTGCAACAATACCCAGTACAACTCAGATTCTTCCTAATTATGCCCCCCCCCCCGAACTATTAAGACAATAGAAGGCTGAACACTCTTTCTGTCCCTCCAAAACATGAACGACAAAAAACAGATGAGTAGTACTGTTCCAGACCTGCTGGTGATAGTGGAGCAGAATTTTCATATCAGAACATTCTCCATGGAGAAAATACACGTAGAAAAGCAGCATGTCAGGGTAAAGACTGGACTTGTACTTTTTGCCTTGAGATTTAGTTTTCTGTATACAGGGAAGTTTTATTTTAAAAACCCAGGGGCTTCCCTTCGGGTTGCCAACTCAGGATTGGGGAATACCTAAAGATTTTGAGGCTGGACCCTTGGGAGGGCATGGTTTAGGGAGGGAAAGGAGCTCAGCGGTGTACAATCAGGCCCATACTTATGATGGGGCCCAAAGGGTCCTGGCCTCACCTCTCCCAACTGCAGAGGGGCTGCCAGACTCCTCCTCCTGCAGGTCCCTGGTGAAACCACCTCTTGCTCTGCCACAAAACTTCCTGACAAAATTTCCTCTCCAGCCCTCTGCCACTTGGCTGATGCTGGTCCAACTGCCCACTCCCTTCCAGGGCACCCACCTTCCCACCTGCCTGTGCATCCCCCTGTGGAAGGAAGAGCCCTGGAAAAGGGCTGGTAGTAGTAGTGGTGCCCAGCATGGGGCACGAATCTGATATGAATGGGTCCTGGCTAGCTGCTTCCTCCAGGCAGGGGGCACAGGGATAGTCACTGGTGTGCTCATGGCCAATGGGCTCTTGACACCTCTGCCTGGAACCATGAGGTTATGGGGTTGTGGATTCAGCAGCTGGCCTTGCCAATCCCATCACTTGTGAGAAGCTGCCACTGCCTTTTTTGCAGGTGGATCCACCTGCACTCTGCCCCACTTCTGCAAACAAGCACATACCCCTGATTGGCTGCCACTCCTGGGCCCACCTGGGGGGGGGGAGTTGCATTGTTTGGCAGAGGTGCCCACCAGGAGTGCAACGAGTCCTGAACTTCCAATATGCAGGCTGTCAGAACTGTCAAAAGGATATCCTCACTGTTAGGAGGGTGGCATTCCATGGAGAACTGTGCTGGAAGACTGCAGTGTTAGGCAGATTGTTCCAGACAGAAAGCCCCATGCATCTCCTGCAGCAAAAAAATAAAAAAAGGAGTCCTCAACAGCTAGGGGGTGCCAGATTCAGGTAGTGGAATTTCTGGAGATTTGATGGTGGAGCGTGATTGTGCACAGCCAAGTCATATGTCTACAGCTGGAGGGGCTTTATGACTGGCAGTTGGCCATGTGGAGCCGGTGGCTGGAGGCAGGCAGGCAGCCCATGGTTGCAGGTATAGAGAGGTTATGCACTCCACCAAACAAAAAAAATCCAAGCTATGGCCCTGGCTACAATGCCATAGAGTCTACCCTGCAAAGCAGCCATTTTCTCCAGGTAAACTGATCTTGATCACCTGGAGATAAATAGTAATAGCAGGAGGTCTCCTGGTGCCACCTGGAGGAAGGCAGCTCTAATTTCCCTCCCACAATCTGCTGAAGTGCAGTACAGGAAATAGTTTATCACCAGATTTGATGTCTGTGAATACTATGTCATGATGTGAGTTTTTGCCAAAGCAGACCTGATTAACTCCTAGGGCTAAAACGGAAGAACTGGGGGACTGAATCCAGGTACTTCTTCCCTAATAGGGTATCAGAGCTGCCTCTCCAACAACAGAAGAAAATTAATGAAACATAATAGGCTTTCCATCAGAGCTTCAGTCAATCTCTGTGTGACTACATTTCATATGCAGGTTGCTGTTGATGGACTGGGGGCAAGGCTCTGAATTTCATATAAGGAAACCCACATGCATACAAACTAAACTATGCTGAAATACATTTAGAAACCAGAAGAACATGCTTGATTTTAGCTTTGGATTTCAACACAAGAATGAACCTAGCAGTTGATTTAATCTAATAGGTCTTTGCTATGCTATTTCACTACCCTCAATGCAGATGATGAGCTCCATTACAAAGTTAAAATCTTCATTGCATGTGCAAGATGTCCCAGTAATAAAAAATGGAAAGGTATGCACATATAAACTAGACACTGCATTGCTGTTTTTTCTTTTTCAGTATGTACAGCAGCATGGATGATAACAATATAAAGCAAGGGGCCTTACTGTGAAATCAGGAAATTGTAACTAGGGTTTGCCTGCTCTGAATTGGGAAATACTTGGAGATTTGGAGAATGGAGCCTGGATAAGGTGGGTTTTTGGGAGTGGAGGGACCTCAGCATGGTAGAATGCCATAGAGGCACCCTCCAAACACAGTCAGCGCATAGGAGTAGGCCAGATAGGTGGCTGCCTAGGATGCCACCTGACTGCAGGGGCGGGTGCCCCACTCCCTGTCCCCACTTGCACTAGCCAACTTGGCTCCATTTGGAGCTGCTCCAAATGCCTCTGAGTTGAGCAAACATGCCATGTGCCATGCCCACCCCCTTCCAAATCTGGAGGGGGCTAAGCAATGGGTGTGGCATGGCCTGTCTTCTCTACTCCAAGGCATTCAGAGCTGCTCCAAAACACACCCCACCCAGCCCCTTCCAGGTCCTCTGCGGCACTTGAAGCTGCCTTCCCTTGAGACCGGACAGGCGAAAGAAGTGGTGCTGAGGCGACGTGCAAACTGCTCAGAGGCTGCCTTCCCTTCAGAAGACAGCCTCCGAGTGGCACAGAGATGCCCCGCTGCACCTTTTGCCTGCCCAGGATCCAGGCAGGCAAAAAAGGTGGCACAGTGGTGACATGCATGTGGCCGCATGGGGGCGATGGCAGGCGTTCTTGTCTGGCAGAACCCCTAGTGCTAGCCCTGCCTCCAAAGCAGTCATTTTTTCCAGGGAAACTGATCTCTGCAATCCAGAGATAAAATGTAAAAATGGCAGATACTTCACCTGGACATTGGCAACCCTAATTGTAACACAGGCCTGCATAGCTTTTGACTCACTGAAGCCATTGTAATTTTGTCTTGCCAGCTTGTTGCCCCCTCACATCACATTTTCAATGGCAGGAAGAAAGCACAGGAGGTTTATTGAGCCCGTAACCATCAGAATGTAGTCGACTGAGTCAAGCAGCGCTACGGGGTTATGCAGTGCTGCTATAACAAGACCTCCCACAAAGCACAAACCAGTAAAGTGATGGAGAACCACTTCAATGACTACATTCCTTTAGGAAGAAAATACCAGCGCAAGCAAAGGACTTCTACTTTGTCTTGAGATGGCACTCTTAAAGATCACACTATAGCAATGGCAACAATTTCTCATAGGTTTGAAGCTCCAGAGCCTTTCATTTTCGGTGGTTACGGTGCAGTTTGCCTTCCAGCATCAACTGTCAGCTTTTAATGCTGTTCTATTTTTTTGTATGTGTGTGTGACAAGCGACTACAGAGCTCATGTTTGCACTAGCTGTTGACTCATCTTAGGTGGAATTATGTACAGAAATAAGTCAATAGCTCTCCATTCAATGTGATCCATATGCAGGTAGGGTTGATGATACAATGCAAAGCTCCTGTATAGACAAGATTCTTGTTTATTGTGTACTTTTCCAGGTCGCTTAGCACGTTGCTTCATAAACGTGCTTTTAGGAGTGTAAAGCCTGGTATGAATGGTCTCTGAGTTTATGTAGAGCAACTCACCCTTAAAAACTAGCAGAATGAATTTTTTAAAATTTGCACTGCAAACACATTAAGGATGAACTAAACTATTCCAGCAAGGTTTGGGTACCTCCCAAAATATTAGGCTATTAGGAGATGCTGTGTTTGTTTTAAAGGCTGTGCTGTAATTTCACCTTTGGAAGAGGTATCGTCCAGCGACTGTCATGCTTGGAACTGGTCCTTGGGGAAAATGCTTGTGGAATTGAGACTGCAGCCATGGAAGGCTCTTTTGGAATTATTTTACCTGACTCTTTCCCCAAATATTTCCCCAGCACAGTCCAAATTGTTGTCACAATCTCAGACAGATTTATGTTTAGAGAAAGTGGCACCATGATACGAATTTGCAATTTTGAAAAGAATCTTGGAAGTCAAAAGGAAACTCAATCCCTTTTAATATCAAACTCTTGCATTTACTAAAGGAAAGAAAAGATCTAATTTCATTTTCATTCCTAAAGCATTTTTGAAGTGAATTGTATAGCAGCAAGAGTTGAATTATTTTTATGGAACTAAGTAAGTATGGAGTGGAAATAATCACACATCACAATTCCAGTTCGGACACTTTTATGCATAACAGTAGGTAGCGTACATGTCAGGGTATGCAATAATTCCTCTAATGTCATTCGGTGTTTGGGACTTGACAGTGCAGATCTGTAAGGATGAAATGGAGGGTTTGGAATCAAGCCTCCATATACAACTGGTATCACCAGATATGATAGCACCAACCATTTGATGATGGCACATGTGCAATGTGACACCTCCCAGCAGTGTTTCTGAAAGCTGAATAACAATTGCAAGATTGGGGCGTATGGCCACAGTTCAGAGAAAATAAAGCACAAAGTAGTTTCTGTGCCCTTGATTTCAATTAAATTTAGGGCCTAACTAAAACGATCATTTCAACAATAGAAATAGCAGCTATGTAGATCCCCAGTTTCTATCTGAATCACACAGGAGTGAAGGAAGCTTCTCTCTTCCATCCTTACATAGGTTTGCCATTTGAAACTAACCCTGGATGCTACGTTATTATCTTCAGAAGGAAAAAAAGACAAGCAAATGACAAGTGCCCATCTTTTTCTCACTACTTTAAAATCTTTGGTACACAACTAATTTTAAAAGGACAAATTGCTAAATATATCTAGCCTTCCAGATGTGGCAATTATAAATTATTTAAAAATTATCTGTTATTTCAGTGTACAAAATTATTAGTAACATCCTGCAATGATTACTGCAATTTAATTTGAATGAAGTAAGATCAGTGAAGTATTGTACTTGGAGTTGAAGGATGAGTAAGGTAGTGGTAGAAGGGGAAGAGGACAAAAAATAAATTGTATGCTTGTAAAAGAAATTACATCTTAACCTATCAGTGTAATTAACTGTAATCCTTCAGAGTAGATAGATTTAGATGGGTAGATGTGTTGGTCTGAAGAAGGGCTTTTTTTGGAACAGGAAAGCAGTTCTGGCTGGCTTGGTATCAGAGGGTATGGCCTACTATGCAAATACATTCCCGCTGGGCTTTTTCTACAAAAAAAGCCCTGGTCTGAAGCAATGGAACACTGTTTGAGCCCAGTGGTACCTTTAAGGCCAAAAAAGTTTATTTATTTATTTATGATTTATATCCCGCCCTTCCCACCAAGGTGGCTCAGGGCGGCTCACAACACATGGAATCTAACATAACAAAATTAAGTTTAGGCATTTACACAATTAAGACATTTAAAATATAAAAACATTAAAACAAGGCAAAGCAAAGCATTAAAACAAAGCAGAAATCTAATAGAGCTGCACTTAGTTTCCTATGCCAGATTAGTTGTAGGCCAGCTGGAAGAGGGTTGTCTTACAGGCCCTACAGAACTGAGCAAGGTCCCGCAGGGCCCTCACCTCTTCTGGCAGCTGGTTCCACCAGGAAGGGGCCATTACAGAGAAAGCCCTATCCCTGGTAGATTGCAGGCGGGCTTCCTTTGGCCCGGGGATAACGAGAAGATTTTGGGTTCCTGATCTCAGCACTCTCTGGGGAACATGTGGGGAGAGACGGTCCTTCAGGTAGGCAGGTCCTAGGCCATATAGGGCTTTAAAGGTGATCACCAGCACCTTGTACTGGATTCGGTATGTTATTCTAGATATAAGCTTTTGTTGTGCATGCACTCTTTTTCAGATACCCATGAAGATACCCACACTTCGTCAGATACCCATGGCATGCACATGAAAGCTTATGATCAGAATTAAACTTTGTTGGTTTTAAAGGTACCACTGGATTCAATCTTTAGTCTTTTGATGTGTTAGCGATCCTCAGTCCTTCCTCTTTCACATTACAGTGATCACTAATAAATAAAAGTTTTCTTGCTTTTCTCCTGAAGTAGTGGAAGGCCAGGGTAGGGTTGCCAAGTCCAATTTAAGAAATATCTGGGGACTTTGGGGGTGGAGCCAGGAGACTTTGGGGGTGAAGCCAGGAGACATTAGGGGTGGAGCCAAGATCAAGGCTGTGACAAGCATAATTGAACTCCAAGGGAGTTCTGGCCATCACATTTCAAGGGACGGCACACCTTTTCAATGCCTTCCTTCCATAGGAAATAATGAAGGATAGGGGCACCTTCTTTTGGGGCTCATAGAATTGGACCCCCTGGTCCAATAGTTTTGAAACTTGGGGGATATTTTGGGGGAGAGGCACTAGATGCTGTACTGTAAATATGGTGCCTCTACCTCAAAAAACAGCCCCCCAGAGCCCCAGATACCCGTGGATCAATTCTCCATGATTTTCTATGGGAATAAATCTCCATAGGGAATAACAGAGTTCCCAGCAGACATTTTCCTCCCTTTCCCCCGCTTTCTGACGACCCTGAAGCGAGGGGAGGGCCTCCAAACCGGGGGATCCCCTGCCCCCACCTGGGGATTGGCAACCCTAGGCCAGGGCCTTCTCTTTCTCACAGGGCTCTAATGCTGGTTTGCATCAAGAAACAAGGGGAATTGACAGTGGTAAACATAACCTTCTTTGTGTGTTTGCTAAAGGCTGGTTCAGATGTTGAAGGGCCTGCTAACAGCTGTGGAATGTAGTGCTGGGCCAACACACAACATGAACCTGCTGCTGTTACATGGAAAGTAAAGTGAAACCAGGGCAAATGCACCTTAAACAGTGTTAGTTTATTTGCTATACGCTGTCATACTTTTCAGCCAGAAATTGGCTCCAAAGAGATTTAGCAAAAATTAAAATGGAAGAAAATTTATAACTGGAAAAAATAGGATGGAAATTTTCAGTTGGAGAATTATTTGCTTGATCTCTAGGAATACTCAAACACCCCATACTTTTGCTAATGTTCAGCTCACTGGCCATGAGCAGTGAGCCAAATTCTCAGTGGCCGTTTTCGCACTCACGTTTTACTGGCGCCACGACCCTCCTGACGCCGGCGAATCTGCATGGATTTCGCACCAGAAGCGCCGGCGCACCCAGAAGCGCCGGCTACTTCCGTCGCTAAGCCAGCCAAACGGAAATCGCAAAGATGCAGGAAAACGTTTGCGCTGGCTTAGCGACGGAAGTAGCCGGCGCTTCTGGGTGCGCCGGCGCTTCTGGTGCAAAATCCATGCAGATTCGCCGGCGTCAGGAGGGTCGTGGCGCCAGTAAAACGTGAGTGCGAAAACACCCTGTGTCTATTCAGCTGTTTGTTAGAAATTTTGAGCCTGTTTGTTGGGTTGGCTTTTCATATGTTTGAACAATACAGGACACTGCAATCAGAAGCATTCCACCCATTCTCACACAGCCCAGTGAGACTTCTAGCCTTCCAGTCCCTCACAATCCCATTGTTACTGCAAGTCCCTTGACAATCAATTGCAGAAACAGTGATCAGTTCAATCAGTCTGACATTGAACATAAATAAACATTGTGATTTAATAAATTTTGCCATTTGGACTAGGCTTCCCGATCCCCAGGTCCCAGCGGGGGATCCCCTGGTTTTACAGGCTTCTCCCCTCCCCCAGCCAGCTGGCCAGCGGGGGAAGCTCCACCCCCACAGCCATTATGCACCTCCAGGAACGATTCCCATAGGGAATGATGGGGAATTGATCCGCGGGTGTCAGGGGCTCTGGGAAGGCTGTTTTTTGAGGTAGAGGTGCCAAATTTTCCGTATAGCATCTAGTGCCTCTCCCCAAAATACCTCCCAAGTTTCAAAAGGATTGGACCAGGGGGTCCAATTCTATGGGCCGCAAAAGAAGGTGCCCCTATCCTTCATTATTTTCTATGGAAGGAAGGCATTCTAAAAGGTGTGCTGTCCCTTTAAATGTGATGGCCAGAACTCCCTTGGAGTTCAATTCTGCTTGTCACACCCTTGCTCCTGGCTCTGCCCCCAAAGTCTCCTGGCTCCACCCCCAAAGTCCCCAGATAGTTCTTGAATTGGATTTGGCAACCCTAATTTGGACTTAGGTCCATATTATCAAGGTTATTTCATGCTTCTGTAGTTCCCCTCCCTCATCATTTACTTACTTGATCTGAGTGCCATAGATCACAAGACAGATTTTACTTACTGTGCAGATGTAAAAGTAACAGCAAGGGAAATAAATGAAAACTCTGCCACTATAAGAAAATGAAACTCCACCATCATAGCCTCCAAGCTGTTTGGTAACTTTTTGGGTAGCTTAACGGTAAGGTTAACAGTTTTGAAGCTTGGAACACAAGTGATTGTGGCTGTTGAGCATTGTCTATTTACCTGTCAAACTGTTTGCATCAAAGTACATAGCATTACTACTGATCTCCACAATCTTCCTGTTCCAGAGCTGGTTCCTAATGGATGAAGTGCACATATATTCTTTCCTATATTAGCTAGAATATATTTCCTATGCATACTGATTGGTGTTCATGCTTCCAAATTATGGCTTGTCACTCTAATTAGGCCACATGCTTTCAGCAATTACTGGTATGGTACAGTTGTTAGACTAGGATCTGGGAAACCCAGATTCAGATTTCTGTCTGCCATTGAGCTCAGTGTGTGACTTTGGGCTTAACCTACCCCACAGAGGGAATAAAGTAAGAAATAAACAGGAATAAAATAAAAATATGCATCATTCCACAGTGAGCGTCTTGGATAAAAAGGTACTAGAAAGATATTAAAATCTACTTACTACCCACACTTACTTACACACCATATCAGTGTAATTCTAATGCCATTTGGCCCAATATAGTTGCTGTTTCCTTATGGATTAAATGGGCTAGTTCACACAGCCACATTTGGCACCCATTCCCCAGTCGTATCCACCCTGTTGTATGAGGAGTTGGATGTGGAGTGAACAGCCACTGGAGAAAGTCCGGTGCTTATGGATGTCCACTCATTCATCCCACATTTCCAGATATCTGAATGCATGGGAGCATGCACACTAAATGGATGAACCTTCCAATCCATTCCAGGCATTTCCTCCCCACATGTGCATAAGTGCACGTGCGTGTGCCAGAAATTTTTTTTTTAAACAACCCAAGTGGTGCTGCATGGATGACTCACTGTAATACTTGAGCAATTGACTGCAGGCCCTGCATGCTGTAAAGGAGTCTCAGGGTGTGGTGTCTGACTGAGATTCTCTGCTCCTAAATGAAGAGATTAGTGGTGCACTCATACCAGGCCAACCAGGGCTTTTTTGTAGCAGGAACTCCTTTGCATATTAGGCAACACCCCCTCAATATAGCCAATCCTCTTGGAGCTTACAATAAACCTTGTACTATGAGCCCTGTAAGCTCTTGGAGGATTGACTACATCAGGGGTGTGTGGCCTAATATGCAAAGGAGTTCCTGCTACAAAAAAAGCCCTGATTGCCAACCTTCCAGTCTGACCACAGCCTAAGACTGTGCTGTGGCTCTGGAAAAAATGTAGAGGAGAGAATGAGATTATGACCACTGGCTTTGCTTATCCCTTTGCATATTGAATGTAACTTTTAAACAGTACTGGCATGCAGTCAAACTGTTGACTCTTTCAGTATGCAGGGCTCCTAACAGTGTGAAGGAAGCATGTGCAGCTTTTGATCAGAACTTATGCTGAATGTATATAGGGAAGGAGACAGGGTTAATGGGCCCTCTTCTAAGCATCTAGCATCACAGTAATAATGATTACACAGTTCTCAAAATGGTTGGTCTTTGCAATTCTCTGTATTGACCTGTCAACTGTGGCTAAGCTTTCTTGTGATGAAATTCTTTTTACCTGGAGATGAATTTGGACTGAAGCAAATACCTGTATTTTAAATTCAGAGTTCTATAACTGATGAATACTGAATAGCAATTGTAGCAGTGAGAGAGGGCATAGTAGCCTTGTTGTTAAAACCCACCTTTCCTCATGCAAAGAGACTGGAAAGCATACTATTTTGAGTCAGTGATTATAAAAATATTTTCTTTTGGACAAACCACCATTGTTTGTTGAATTTGCTACTCTTTAAACCCGCTATAGCTAGCGGTGTTTGAGAAAGGCCAGGCTCTCCAATGCTATCTTTATTACATCTGAGACTGGAGTGGCATTACTATTGTCAAGAGGATTACTTATTCTCTCTTTCTCAAATATCGGAATATATCAATGTCTTAAATGCCATTGTGTGACACTGTGACACAGATTTGCACCGCTGGGGGGAAAGTGTAAAAGACTGGGGAAGGCAATGGCAAACCACCCAGTAAAAAAAAAAAAAGTCTGCCGTTAAAACGTTGTGAAAGCAACGTCACCCCAGAGTCGGAAACCATTGGTGCTTGCACAGGGGACCTTTCCTTGGCTGCTCAGCTGCAGTTTTTTTACTGTGATTTCAGCATAAAAGAGGATAAAGATACTCAGAGCTACTTAATAATATATTTGTTTTGCTAAGATGTTATCAGTCATCAGAAATTCTCCACAAAACACTCTTGCTAGGTCTTGTCAGGTCTTCACAGTGATGGAGCGGCAGATAACAATTTAGTCCCCACTTACTGTACCATGATGGAGTTGATGTGGAAACTCACCAAGAGAATGGGATGCTATTGTATTTTAGATGGCTTAAGGTGGGAGAGAGATGATTACGGAGAAATACATTTCATTCTAGATACTAAGGACAAATATTTGCATCTGTCATGTAAAAATATTCTTTTTATTTTACATATTGTATTTCAGACTTCAGCTAGAATTTTAGCACAGAAGAAAGGATTCACTAAATAAATCAGGCAATACACTAGAGATATTTAAGAAACATTTTAACAGTTGCTATCAAATAGACAAACAGTTTAGTGTTCAGAAAATCATCTAACCAAACAACTGGAAGATCACAACACCTGTAGGTAGAGATCTGTACTCCACTTAGTGTAGGGATGCCAGCTTCCAGGTGGGACCTCGGGATCCCCCAGAATTACAGCTAATTTCCAGACTAAAGAGATCTGTCCCTCTGGATAAAATGGATGCTTTGGAGGGTGGACACTGTAGCATTGTACCCCACTGAGGTCCCTGTCTTCCCCAGGTTCCACCCCCATATATCCAGAAGTTTCCCAACCTGGTTGTGGCAACCCTGCTCCCCCATCCCCCACCCGTGGCCAAGGGGGATCTGGCAACTCTAGCTTGGTGGGTCACACTTTGCTGATTTGATCTTCATATATTGTGGTTTATTTTTTTACCAATTATCAGCCATTACTAGTAGGTCTGTACTGAACAATGGATATGGTATATAAAAATAAAATATCTGGATTCAGCCTAAAAGTGACACCCATCCACCCATCTTTCCAGCCATCTATGCAACTACCTATCTACCTACCTATCGTCTATCTAGCTATAGATATAGATATCAATCTATCTATACCAGGGATAGCCAAACTTGCTTAACGTAAGAACCACATAGAATAAGCATCAGATGTTTGAGAGCCACAAGACAGGAAGGAAGGAAGAAAGGCAAATAGGGGTCGAGGGAAAGAAAGCAATTTTAATTTTAAATGCATTCTCCAAGCCACCAGCTGACTTTGCTTGGAGAAGTGTTTTAAAGAGACAAATGCCTTCTCCAAGCCAGCCAGCTGGGCAGTGGGGGCTTTGAGAGCCACACAATATGTGTAAAAGAGCCACATGTGGCTCCCAAGTTGCAGTTTGGCCACCCTTGAGCTACACGCACACCCAAACATACAAATATAATCTGTTTAGGACTGGGGTGTTGGGAAGCCCTGTGAATTAAATATTTACCGAACCAATTGATGAAACAAAGTTGATTGGTAGACTAGATGAACTGCATATTTTTATACATGCTGTAGTAATATAGGCCTGACCTTTGAAGGGAGAATTTCCCCCTATTCCTCTGAGATGTAGGAAGTAGTGTCATTAAGTCCTAGAGAATGCTTGCAGGTTATGATCAGTACTTTCCGGCATCTGAGCCAGGCAAATTAAAAGGAAGATGGAATGCTTTTCTCAGTCTGGAAAGCCAGAAGGCTTCTGAGTGAACTCTAAGTAGATGCTAATTTGCTTGAAAGTAAAGTCTTGTGTACAGCTCCAACTCCCTGGAACAACTACGTAGCACATACGCACAAGACAGCTTTGGGATCAACATAAACCTCATAAATCCCCTATGAAAAGGTAATAGGAACCAGACATATTTTAGCGCATGGAGTACAAATACTCTGGGTTATATAAGAATTACGTCAGAGAGACATAGATTTAGAGAGGAAAACACCTATTAGCTGATATTTGAGTTAAGCCCATGTGGACCACCACAAAGTTATTTCTTACATTACTGTAGGGTTTTGTAGGTCAATATTTAATCCAGTTTACTGCCCAATGTCTAGTTAAGAGGTTCCAAGTAATGGGAATTCTACCACATAATGTACTGCATTATTCCCCTGTGGTAGCTTTAGGGCTATGTGGTTGGATAAGGTTTTGCCTTTTCCTGAGCCCTGACTGGAGAAATTTGGCAGCTTCTTGAAGGCACAGTTTTACACATGATTGGCAACCTTCTTATAATACATGCTATATTAGGATAAACTCTGGATTATATTTGAGTCAACATTCTTCGGTACATGACTGTGAGTAAAATTGATTATTGAATGGGAAGAACCAAGATATGTACAGAGAGAGTGGGACAGATGTCAGGGCAACATGCCTATGTTTATATTCAGGTTTCTTATTTTCTGTCAATGCCTTTGGTAAACACAAGTTTTTGCTCACAGCAATTTGGGACATGAAAGGAGAGTGAGTTCACACCATCTCCACTTTTCTTTGCATAGTGAATGCTCAGAGGTCACTCGACATCCATTTTCCAGTTATTAAAAAAAAGATGCATATTTTTATGATTTTGATTATTTCACACAACCGGGGTTTTTATGGTTCCCCTAACAACACTACATGAACAGCTAAATAAAACATTATTAAAGTGATCATCAGTATAACTCAATAGTCTGTGATTTTCAGTCCTTTCAAAATTCTTATGTGAGAAGAACATTGACCTCCATGGTTTATGTGTACAACAGATGAACAAATGTCAAATAACCCGTCCAATGCTGCTGGTTATTGGCATTAATATAGTAGTCCTGTCTTATGTCCTGACATGGTTAAAGATAAGTATAAGAACTATAAAGGATGAGACTGGTTCAAATGTTGTGGTCTCAGCATTTGTGGATTGTGGACTATACTGTCTAAAACCTGATCCATATGTTACCCAATCAGTGTAGCTGATGCTTCCTTGCAGCTGCATTCCATCTGTACTGGAAGATAATTGTTCTGCAGGCTGTATAATGTCACTAGCATTTATTTCACAGTTTTTCCAGCCCCAGTGGCAGGCTTCCATACTGTGGGATTGGCAGTGGCTACTTGTGGTAATATTGGAAAAAAAATCAGCCCCAATACAAGAAGAAGAAGGGGGAAAAAGAAGCAAACTCAGTGAGAGGATTAATGGAGGCATCCAACATATTAGTAATAATATCCTATGATCCCATAACAGTTTAGCTCATGGGAACAGTATTTTAAAATGAGAAACTGTCACCCCTTTGAACTCTCCCCCTGTTCTATTGGTGTTGTTTCCATCTTCTATTGCCTTTAAACCCCAATTGCCATCATGTGACTCAGATATGTGACTCAAATATTAGTGCACTGAAGGGGAGACCTATTCTTTAATGAGCATCTTTTATCAAAGAAAGCTGGAAATGAATGGGGCTAGGTACAAGGCAAAAAGAAGAGAGAGGGAATAAAAGAGGTGCCACTCATAATCTGATGTTTAAAGGTCTGGTGAAAGCTAGAACCAACATTGTATTCCCTGAATATCTAGTTGAGAGAGACCAGAGAGATCCAGCAAAGGTTACCATGTTGATATCAGTGGTATCTGAAGGAATAGTTTTCTAGACCTTAAGTTACAGAGGGAAAAAAAATCCATAAAATGTCCTGCATTAACTGTCATTTAGGGTTTAAAAGGTTAGACCCTGAATGTGTAGCAGAAACTAACTATGAGCTTTCTTATTGCCATCCTTATTCTTTAAGAATACTCTGGATTCTTTGCAAGTGTAATCTGAGCTACTTTCCTGTTATTCTACAAACAGAAACTCAAGAAGAACATCTATTGGAAGTTAGACTTTTGTTAAATTTAAAGTATGAGATATGATTAAGCTTTGAGCTTTTCTTTCAAGATCTGTGTTAATCTACATTCCTTAATCCTAAAGCTAGGGTAACAGACTTAACATAGACTGACATGTCACTTCCCCATATTGGTGTATTCTTGCAAAATTTTCTTAATCTGGCACTGTGTATTACTGTCACCGTACTCACTGAGGTTCCTTTCTTCTATTATAGTCTTTTCAACATGGAGGAACACCAGAAACTGTGTCTCAAAGTTTTCCCTTACAAAGTAAATTTTATAGTTGTTGGACCCCCAATTGCATTCTGATCTTTTCCCCTCAATGAATTAAACACATGCATGATTCATTTTGTAATTACATTCATATTTTATTCTTATAAAGTGTTGCCATCAAGGCCTTAAACTGCTATCCCCTGCTTTGCATTCTCTCCTCTTCTCCTTGTACACTACTTTGTTTATGGTAGACTTGTTAACTTGGGTTTGTATTTGTCTCTCTGTGTGTATTTGAGTTCACAGCTGAGTGGAGAAAGCAGGCTAAAAGCAGTGGGAGAAAGTGCCATCAAGTTCCAGCTGATTTATGGGGCGTTTTCGCACTGACCTTAATCAGCAGCGACGCCCCTCTTCAACGCGCAGGATCGGCGCGGATTTCGCACTAATTGCCGCGGAGCACCCGGAAGAGCCAGCTTCCATTTGCGCCGCAAAAGCCGTGGGACTTTCCAGCTCTTCCGGGTGCTCCGCGGCAGTTAGTGCGAAATCTGCGCCGATCCTGCGCGGTGAAGAGGGGCGTCACTGCTGATTAAAGTCAGTGCGAAAACGCCCATGGTGACCCCATAGGGTTTTCAAGGTCAGAGACAAACAGGGATGGTTTGCCATTGCATGCCCAAATGTAGCTATAGCAACCAAGGACTAGCTTAGTTGTCTTCCCATCCAAGTACTAAGCAGGGCTAACCCTGCTTGGTTTCTGAGATCTGACAAGGCTAGACTGGGCCATCCAGGTCAGGGCAATGTAAAAATACTCAAATAAATATAAAGGGTCCTAGGCTACAAGCCGGGGTATTGCTCTTTGAACATATGTAGGATGTATTATAAAATGGGAGGACCAAAGTGTTGCACTGTAGTGCTTTTCCTGCCAACTCTACATCTATATTATCAAAACATTACAGCTCTGTTTTTACTTACATAATTCTACCAGGAGAAAGACAATGAGTAGGCAACTATATTCTTAGAAAGAAAAATACGGACTGAGAAGTGTTGTGGTTCTCCAGAGTGCAAAGCAACCTTAAGCCTTCCTCAGTAGGAGGCAAGGAGTTATGTAGCTCATTAAACCTTAATAAAGCAAAGAGTAAAGCTGCTTCTAATTATCAGGATGAAAATTAATGACATAAAAAGTACAGACAGGCTGAAGAATTATGCAATAAAAGGGGCTTTGCCAACATTAACAAGGCAGTGAGTAATATTTGCATGGTTCTACCATGGCTTTGGTTTGAACTACATGGTGACTTGTCCCATAAAATGTATCCAGATTGATGAATGAAAAATCCTTGATAATCCCACGCAATTTTGTGTTCATGACCAAGAGCTGTTGGGTTGAGAAACCTCTTTAAAAAGAACAAGAAAGCCTGGGCTCTATTGGTCTCAATCTAGATTATCTTTATTATGATAATTATTTGCAATGTATTTTGAATAGCAGCCCCGTGACACAGAGTAGTAAAGCTGCAGTACGGCAGTCATGACCTGAGTTCGATTCTGGTAAAAGCTGGGTTCAGGTAGCCAGCTCAAGGTTGACTCAGCCATCCATTCTTCCAAGGTTGGTAAAATGAGTACCCAGCTTGCTGGGGGGAATGTGTAGATGGCTGGGGAAGGCAATGGCAAACCACCGTGTAAAAAAAGTCTGCCGTGAAAACGTTGTAAAAGCAACATCACCCGAGTCGGAAATGACTGGTGCTTGCACAGGGGACTACGTTTACCTTTTTTAAAAAAAGAGCAGATCAAGAGATAAACTTCAAAACCAAATTCCAAAATCACCATAGTAGCCATATATTAGGGCACATTTATTATTTTGAGTATTTGTTTAAATGTTTTATTCTGTCCTGTCGGGGAATCCCAAGGTAATAACAAAAGTCTACAATTACATGTTCTGCATAAAACTGATTATCTTCCATTTGCATCTCAGCCATCTTGCAAGAAGCAGCATCTACTCTTGTACTAGCCCAGAGTAACATCTGCTTAGCTGAAACCTTATCAGGCATCTTTTTAATTTAAGTTTTAATTTTGCAAATTTTTGCTAGATCTGGAGATTTGAGATTTTTAGTTATTTGCACCAACAATGGAAATTGGCTACCAGTCTTTTTCCAGACACAATTCAAGTCCTGATTCTTACCTTACCTTACCTTACCTTACCTTACTCAAGCAGGGTACATGAACCATCTCCTCTCATAGTGTCCATTGGTTAAGATGTGCCTCTCAAGCTCTGGTCTCTGTGTTTCCATCTTCAGAGGTGAGACAGGGTGTTTTCTGTGGTGGCACATCACCTTCAGAATGACTTTCCTTTGCCTGGTACTGAGGTTACCTTCTTTTAGGCATCAGGCCCAAATCTATCTTTTAACCCAGACTTTTAATTGTGTTTTTTTTCTTATTAACTTTTTAATGGTCCTCTTCTGTTTTATGGATAGTTTTTATGCTGCTTATGAACAATGATTTGTTTCTAATGGCTTGATTTTAATATTTTGGTTGTTTTGATTATAAACTGCCTTGAACAGGACTCTGAAGAGGTGGCATAGAAATATCCTAAATAAATAAACAAACCTGGGGAAAACTCTTTAAGGCTGCGATCACACACATCAAATAATGCACTTTCAATCCACTTTCAATGCACTTTCCAACTGGATTTTACTGTGTCAACTTGAAAAATCCAGTTGGAAAGTGCATTGAAAGTGGGTTGAGAGTGCATTATTTAGTGTCTGTGATCACAGCCTAAATTTCATATGTTGTTACTTTTAGTGTATGATTGCCATTCATACAACTTTTTGCCACAGCTAACACGTTGCTTCTTTTTTCTGTTAACCATAATCTCAACAGCTGGAATAGATAGCCATAATGACGCTTGCTTCTTTTTTTATTTATCAGTATTTACACATTCACATTCCATAATAAAAGAGGCATGTAGAATTGGTGGTTGTTGATTTGCATCGAAACTAATGGGATTACTTGACTAAATTCTCAAACTGCAGTTGAAGGACAATCAATACAATCCATAGAAAAGTTATAGCTTTGTTTCTTACGCAAGGTGAACATCATTATTGGTTTTAGTGATAGTGTCATATTTCAGCTTTCTTCAGTTGTAATCAGTGAAAGTTAAAAGTGGTTAGTTTTATTTGTATTCTACCTATCATTCCTTTAGTTCCCCAGAGTAAACAGTTTACAGTGTTATGATGAAACAGCTGTATTGTGGTGATTATGCTCATCCTGATGTGTGCTGAATCTTAAATCTCAAAACATAGAGGCTATTCTGAGAAAAAGTGAGAGGCCCATACAACTGTGAGAAGAGATTGATAATATGTGTAGTATGCTATCTGCCTAAAACAGGGGTAGCCAAACTGCGGCTTGGGAGTCACAAGCAGCTCTTCCACACATATTGTGTGGCTCCCAGAGATCTCAAGTAAGCATGCTTAACATCAGGACCTAAGTGCTGACCCATAGGCAAGTGACTATTTCTGCCATGTGTAAATGGGGAAGGAGGAGGAAATAGACAGGTTTGTAAGCCCTTCTTCTCTCCCACAGAGGTCACCTGCAGACCTACAGCAGGGAAAGAGAGCTCAAGAGCTGAGTGAACCACTGGAGGGAGGGATGGAATTAAAGAGGGTGACACAGGGTTCCCTCTTAGTTTCATAGCTCTTGTAGGAGCTGTATTTACTAAGCTTGGTGTCAAGACAAAGAGAGATGTATAACGATGCAAATGGTGGTTAGTGATTTATATGGTGCATGTATGTTTCCTTCTCTCACTGGTACCAAAAAATAATTTTCTAATCTTTCCCTATGCTGGTTTTATGAGGACTGTTATTCCCAGTTTTTGTTTTTTTTAAAGTCTTCTTCTAGCATGGCCATGTTGTAAAGTGCACATATGTATTTTATCTCTCTATGCAAAGAAAGTATTAAGAGTTTTAATAAAAAACATATGTGTAATATTTGTTTATGTCTTAAGGCTCTCAGACAACTGACATTTATTCTATGTGGCTCTTACGTTAAGCAAGTTTGACCACCCCAGCCTAAACAAAAACAAACCAAAAAAACCTTTAATTATTCCTCCCCTCCCCTCCCATTCCCTCCCCCCATCTTCCACTGAGTACTCGCAATGGGTCTCTCACCAGTGGGGAGTGACAGGAGCATGGGAAGCAGGCAACTGACAACCCTTGTTATTTAAAGTTTTATTAAGTTTCCATAAAAAGAAAGGGGAAAGGGGAAGTGGGAATAGAAAAGAATCAATACACAGATAAACAGAAAAGTAGTACATGCTGCATGTCGATTAGGGTGACCATAATGTCTGAAGGCCAGCCAGGGACACAGTGGGGGGGGGGAAGGTAGGGGTGCGCGCGCGCTCCGCCGGAAACAGGAAGTGACGTCACTTCCTGTGACATCATTTCCCCGTGTCACCTGCCGGAAATGGGAAGTGACATCACTTCCTGTGACATCATTTTCCCCAAATGACATCATTTCCCCCAAATGCCACTGCCGGAAACAGGAAGTGACTTCACAGCACTTCCTGTGACATCCCCAAAAATCCCCCAAATATCACCGCCGGAAACAATTTTGTTCTGAAATCCTGTATATACTTCATCAGTATATGGGATAAGGCACTTTCTCAACTGTGCTGCATAATGCAGCCTATTTATTTTGTCCTGTTTGCTCTGTTGGCTCTATCTGCGCCACCTTCATCATTTTCGGGGTGTGGATCCCCCAGTGGGGTGGTCTCCCGACTCCCTCCGCCGGCTGTTTCTGATAGCCCTGCGCCCCCTCTTTCATTTGATATGTGTCCCGTGTGGGTGCCACCCTCCCGCCGGGAGATGCCGCAAAATGAGCCCCCTTGAGGCTTATGGCGGCAGGGCTCGGGGGAAGCGAGCTAGACTGCTGTTCTTTTGAGGGGTTATAGAGTGTTTCGAGCCCGTCCCTGTGGCATCGGTCCCATCGTTGTGGGGCCCAGGGGGCCGGCGCAGCGGCACGCCGAAGCAGCCTGTCACTAATAACACAGGTCAAGATGCAGGACAGGAACCCGGAAGTGACCGACGGGCTGCTTCAGCGTGCCGCGGGGAGGCCTTCGCTGGTCGGCGCTGGTCCCGGAAGGCCTTCCAGAGGCTCTGGAAGGCCTTCCGGGACCAGCGCCGGGTGCTCCGCGGCCTCTCCGCGGCCTCCGCTGGTCGATGGAGGCCCTCCAGAGTCTCTGGAGAGCTTCCAGCGACCAGCGGAGGCCACGGAGAGGCCTCCACCACCGCCGCCGGGCCCTGCGCGTGGGCGGGGAAGGCGGCGAGTGAGGGAGGGAGCGTCCCTGCCCGTGCGCAGGGGCCCTGCGCAGGCGCAGGGACGCTCCCTCCCTCACTCGCCGCCTTCCCCGCCGGCGCCCGCGGCCCACCGCCTCCGGGGCTGGCTAAACCGGGACCTCTAAATGGTCCCGGTATAGCCAGCCCGGGAGGCGGGAATAGGGGGCCAGAACCGGGACATTCCCGGGCTCCCGGGACGGTCTGGCCACCCTAATTGTCGATATAACATTAAAGGTAAAAAGGCCATAAAGTATTTCAATAAGTTAAAATATTATCAAAATGATCAGTATTATATGAATATTGTAAGTTCACGCTTATACTTATCTAGATTGATTGTATTCTTAATAAGTTTACACTAATAAGCAATAAAAATTAACTTCAACTAGTCTTATTCAAGAGGTCAACCTCCAGTAGCTAACTACAGACAACCCTTGTATGTACAGGGAGCATGCTTGTATTTTTGTAAACAATCTCATACAACCATTTAGCTATTGAGTTTTTGTGTTCTGTCACATTCAGGGCCCAACCTGGTGCTGTTGCTCTGCCCAGAGTTCCCAGGATATACAAATACAGTAGCAATAAGCAGTACATGAGGTACAGAGGCATGGTCTACAAACCAGTCTGAAGTCAGGTTCAAACAGATAAAAAGAAGTACTTCTTCACCCAAAGGGTGATTAACATGTGAAATTCACTGCCACAGGAGGTGGTGGCGGCTACAAGAGGGGGTTAGATAAAAATATGGAGCATTTATTCTATGTGGCTCTTACATTAAGCAAGTTGGACCACCCCAGCCTAAATAAAAACAATTTTTTTGGCCACTGTGTGACACAGAGTGTTGGACTGCATGGACTGGATGGATGGGCCATTGGCCTGATCCAACATGGCTTCTCCTATGTTCTTATGTCTTAAGTCAGAGTTCAAAGTTCCAGGCCAAAGGTCATGGGTTCAAGCGTCCAGAGGCAGGGAACAGATGTAGGATGCAGGGTCTGGGTCCCAGGGTGTAGGAGCAAGCACAGATTACCAACAACAAGCTACAAGGCAGCAAGTCAAGACAGAACTCTGTTTGCTGAGCAGGTCAGTTTCACAGTGATGTAGCAAGCAAGGTCACTTCCACACCACGCCTTGCTCAGTGTGTTCCTTTTATCTGCCTCCTTTGCTGATTCATTCCTTAAGGCCCAAGTGCCATTCTTTACAGTCATGTTCACCTCTCTACAGGTGCAGGTCTTTACTGTTTCCCAATCAGCCTGTCAGTCCTAGTACTGTAAGGACTCCACTCCAGGAATTAACACTGATCATTACTGAGCAATCAGGTGTGCTTTTTATCCTTTCTAGAGCTGTCAAGTGCTTTTATGCTCTGCTGGTTTGGGAGAGGCCAAGGGAGATGGACACACTGACCTCTGTGTCATCTCTTTCTTCTTTTGAAAGACTGAGCAGTCTGGCTGTACCTGAGAAGCGTTCTTGCTTCCATATGCTTCCCCTGTTGGGTCTGCTGCTAGATTCAGCTGCTCAAGTTGGAATTCTATCAGTGTGGGGCCCAATTCTTCTCATTCTTTGGACCCAGTCACATTGGCAAACCATCAGCCGGTGTCGAACTTGCCCTTTTTGGGTCAAGTTATTGAGAGGGCAGTGGCAGTACAGTTGCAGGGGTTCTTGGAAGACGTTTCCGTATTGGACCCATTTCAGTCCGGCTTTCAACTGGGTCATGGGACAGAGACGATACTGGTTGCCCTCACAGATGATCTCTTAGGACATCTGGATTGGGGCGACTCAGCAGTGCTGTTGTTACTAGACCTGTTAGCTGCATTTGATACAGTCAACCACCAGCTACTGTTTTGCTGCCTTGCTGACGTGGGGATTCAGGGGTCTGCCCTTCAATGGCTTATGTCCTTTCTCCAAGGCTGGAGACAAAGGGTGGCTATAGGGGAGCAGCTGTCCCAGAGACACCCACTGGTATTCTCTCCCTGATGTTATTTAACATCTACATGCACCCCATTGCTCAGATTGTCCAGAGACAATATGCGGATGACACCCAGCTCTATCTATTGATGGGGGGCCAGTTCAGCTGCGCCCTGGGAGATCTGGACCTAGCTTTACAAGCTGTAGTGAAATGCCTCAGGCAGAGTAGATTGAATCCAGCAAAGAAAGGGGTCCTGTGTCTAGGTCGCAGTGGCTTGGGTAGAGAGATCCCTTTGATGGCCTTTGATGGGACACCACTGGTGCTGACCTCAAAGGTCAAGAGTTTAGGGGTGCTCCTGGAGTCATCACTGGTAATGGAGGCCCAGGTAGCAGCCACTGCCAAATCCACATTTTATCATCTTAGATGGATAAGGCAGTTGGCCCCATACCTAGAGCACAGCAACTTGGCAACAGTGATCTATGTGATGATCACCTCAAGAACTGACTACTTAATGCCCTCTACATAGGACTGCCCTTGACTCAAATTCAGAGGCTGCAACTGGTGCAAAATGCAACAGCCAGGTTGTTATTGGAGCTACCTGTATGGGTGCACATTCAACCTGTGCTGGAAACATTGCACTGTTTGCCTGTGGTGTTCCAGGTTCACTTCAAGGTGCCGGTCATAATCTTTTAAACCCTTCATGGCCTGGGACATGTCTACCTTTGGGACCACCTCTCCCCATATGTGCCCCAGAGAGCACTTCATTCGGGGTCCCAAAACCTCCTTAAGATCCCCGGACCAAAAGAGGTTCGACTGTCCATCACCAGAGCCAGAACGTTTTCAGTAATAGCCCCTGCTTTGTGAAATGCCCTCCCTGAAAATATCAGGGCCCTGCGGGACCTGCCACAGTTCCGCAGGGCCTGTAAAACCCAATTACCCCATGGCACTGATAATCCCACTGAATCATCAAAACTGAAACAAGAACAGTCAGAGTAATTAAGAACACACATCTTGGTTTTAATGATTGTAAATTGTACTGGTTGATTTTATTGTGTAATCTGTTTTAATGTTTTATGTGGTTTAATTTGTTATTGTTAGCTGCCCTGAGCCTGCCAGAGGAGGGCAGGATATAAATTTGATAAAATAAAAAATAAATAAAATAAAAATTCTTCCTCATCCAAGGAGGTGGCAGCCATCTGGCCCATGACAGTTCCAATTTTAACAGTCTGAATCATTCAGCACAATTTGGCATGCAAAATCTGGATTTAGGCATGCAGTTTAGATTCGTATTGAGACGCTGCTATCTGTATTAGAAAAAGTGACCAGCCATACAGCAATCATGTAAATTTGGTCCATTGGAAAGTAGATTGACACATGGGAGCTTCTGGACATGGTTTCTCACTTCTTTAAGCCTGACTCTGTTTTCTACAGTATACAATGGTCATGGATATTCTCCATATTTTGTAATTTATGTAAATGCACTTTTTGAGGGAATGCAGAACTGCATTAAATACATGCATGGCCTGGAAAATATTTGCTCTGGATGATCAAGGAACAGTAAACATAGTATATGAACAAAAAATATTTAAGTGAGGTTGCTGTTCTCATGTTTGTAAAGGCAGAATCTCTGGAGGGGTGGGATGTTGCAGTATAAACATTTATACTGTACAATGGGAAATAATTTGCTTAGACATAAATTGAGGCAGATTTATTACTGTATGGAATGTTTTAATGAGAAGAGAGAATTCCACAATCACAGGACACAGTTTGCATAAAAACGTTTGGTCTGTAAATACAGATGACCACCTTTTACTCCTAAATGTTTAGAACTTATCTATGAGATTGGAAAGGAATTTTAATGGCTAGTGATGGGAAAACTGCTCCCTTGGTTAATTCTGAACCTGACACCAACCTTACGCAAAGAATGTTTCATATGTGCTACATTAAAGAGAGATAGGGGGAAGGTATATATTTCTAAGCTGAAACAGCTGGCATAATATAAGCTTATAGGAAGCCTGCCCACTACTCCTTGCTTCCACAGATGTAGCAATACATATGCTCAGGCCTTTTTTTGAGCAGGAACGCAGTTCTGGCTGGCTTGGCATTAGGGAGTGTGACCTAATAAGCAAATAAGTTCCTGATGGGCTTTTTCTACAAAAAAAGCCCTGTGTGAAACAATGGTGATGTCAGGGGTGTGTGACCTAATATGCAAATGAGTTCCTGCTGGGCTTTTTCTAGAAAGAAAGCCCTGCATATACTTCAATTCTTTGTCCCTTACAATAATTTACAGTATATATCAACCAGTTTGATAATTTATTCACTGGACCATTCAAGAACCTGACAGTGTAATAGCCTGCAGGGCTCAAGCATCACTTCTTTGGATCTACTAACAATGTGCAATTCAAGTCTCCTGTCCCTGATCCTATGAAGAAAACAATCTCATGAACCATGAAATAAATATGATTATGTTTTATTTCATAACTGGACCATATAATGGAATTGGGTATGTCATTAGGGCTGGTCCTGGCACTAGGCAAGCTAGGTGATTGCCTAGGGCACTAGCCTTTTGGTGATGCTGAATTGGGTCCTCCTTCATGTGAACTGGTGATGTTATCAGTGCAGGGTGTGTGTGTGCCAGAAGTTAGTCTTGCCTAGGGTGCCAGGCAGTGTAAGCCAAAATGCCCTCAAAACGAGGTTGGGGAATTGTCAGGTGGGCACCTGGCTCACTCAGGATCATTTTACCTGTGTATACAGGATTAACACGTCCAGAAAAGTAATGCTTAACAGATTAGGGACTCTAATTAAGTAAAAACAATTAAAATTTATTAAGAAAAATATAGGCTTCCATACAAGATAAAATACTCATCAAAACACACATTCAGTCCTAGGAAACATAGATAGAGAGATAGGGGAACACATGGGTAGTCAAACAGGGTGATATTTACCTATCATAGTCTTTGAGAAGGCTAGAATGGCGACATTAGAGGATGGGGGAAATGGACCCAAAACTGTGGCCAGAATCGGGAATGGATCTAGACAGCGGAACTGGGGTACTGGTAGATGCACACATGTGGGGAGCTGTGTCACAGGTTATAAAGACTACCTTGAGCCCTTAGGAGATGGGAGGTACAGGGGTGGATGACAGGTGGTCAGCTGGTACATGACCTCAGAAAAGGGGAGGTTCTGCAGTGACCATAAGGGCTGGACTTCTGCAGTAGCCAATAGCAAGTTAATTGGTGGCACCTAATTGGGTGCCCATGACTGACTAATGAACAAGCATGGTCCATGGATACCTGGTTAAACTTTCAGGTTGCAATGGACTAGGGTGAGGCTCCAAAATGACAGTTGGGGAGAAGAATGGGAGAGATTACTGGGTGGGGAGATGCTTAAGACTATTAAACTTATCTAAAAGGGTGACAATAGAGAGCCAAATCATTGCCTAGGTAACACCTGGTTTACACAAAGGAACTTGGCTCTGGCTGAAGATGGTCTTCCTCTTCTTTAGTCTTCTTCCTGGCACCAGTCTTTGTCCTGAGTTCTGTTGGACAAAGGCTTGAGTGGTCTGGCAGGAACCACGCCTAAGATATGCTTGATTGCCTTATGAAGAAGTTGAAGCAGCTGTTGGATATGGAGTCAGGAAAACAAGATGGATTCTGGTGGTGTTAGCCTTTGGTTCATGTAAACAGGCTGGAAACTGTTTGCCTGTACAGTTCATGGTGGCGTGGCTTCTTCCACTGCAACAGCCAAGACTAGGCACACAAGGAACAGCTGGAAGCTCGTCTGTAGTTCTGGCTAACACCCATCCAGAGATGTAGAATGCTGCTGCAAAGCTGAGGCTTATAGTATCCACATAAGCCTTAGCAACTGTGGGCAAAGTCCACTTCTTAGAGCAGATGTGTGCGAGTCAAAACTCCAGGCACCCTGGCAACCATACTGGTGATCACAATGTCCATGTGTATGAAAAGTAGGGGGCTTTTCCTTACAGCAGTCTAGGGCTGGCCCTGTACGCAGCCCAGGTTGAACACCCTGTAATTCCAGGTGCTTGTAAAACTGATCTATTCCTCTCACCTGATCTAGGTACCAAGGGCCTGATGCCAAGACATGATACATTCCTTAATATCTGATTTGTTAAATGGAGCGAGCTTTAAAATTTAAATCTGTTCTTAGAGCAGGTGTTTAGCCTTGTAACATGTTTTCTAATTTAGAAACCACTGAATTTATGCAGAAAGTTATGGAGTAATCATAGTCAGGCCCAAAAATATCTGATAAGCTTGCAAGGTTTGCCTGTCAAGTCTGGGACCCCAAATTTCTCCCTTTAAAAACTAGCCAGAGAATATAAACTGTTAAACCACAGCAATGCTACAAAATATATCACTCTCTATGTTATTACATTAATACCAGTGTTTCCAGAAGATAGTACTGCTGAATAAGACTGGGAAGCTAAACTTAAAAACAAATGTCCATTGAATGTGCATTGGGTATGTGTTGAAGCAATCACAGCAGCGCTCAATTTTGACAGAAGCCTAATGAGACATTATTTATCAGATAATGTTATTTACCTCTGTGCCATTAAAAGCTTCAGCTGCCTAGTTCATCATTTGGACCGTTATTAAGGGGACAAGGCATTTTTTTGTCCAGATGTGATACAAATCTACCCAGTCCATATTCTCACCATGTAGATTTGATTGTGTAAAGCAATGTTTTGTTCCCTATTCTGCTCATGCTATTACCTTTAGTATCTGAGGCTACAAATCTAGCCATTTTTGTGTCATTTACTTGTTCTAGCTCTGTAAAATACTTTGCCACTTTAATGCACAATATCTCAAATTACCCCATCCCCAACATATTTCACATGATCCTGGGATATATACTAGGATGCAGTTTCAATTCATACAAGGCACCTGCCATGCCTAGAAGGCACCCAACAGTCATCACAGAAAGTTGAATATTGCAATGAGGAAATAGAAATTTCTTCTAATGAAGGAATCCCTGAGAAGTTTCCAAGGACTCCTAGAACCCCTAGTAACATAATTTGAAAATGGCTAACCTATGTGATTGTCTAAAGGGTAGATAGCAAACTTTTTCATTGTCTACTTCTGGGCAGAATTCTCAACACCCTGGCCTGCAGTAATTTTGCTGATACTTTGCATTGTGTCTTCAAGCAATCTCCTCCTACTTCTGACAAAGGTATTTGCAGAGGATTAATAAAGAGGTTTAATAAAGCAGTTTGCAAGCTGACTCAGAAATGTATTAGACAAATCAAATCTGATAAATACAAGCCATTAAAAGAACCATTATTAGATTTCCAGATATGACCATAGGTTCAATAAGGTATTCTAGAAGTGTGTTTGCAAACCTTGCAGAAACCCAGCTTTTTAATTTTTTGTCACTTCAAAAGTATACAGCTCCCTATCCGGTTTAGTGATACTGTTTGCTGTCTTTTAAAGAGGGATTTTAAAGCCATTCAAACTTTGGGCGGTACAATGGGCTTGATGTCTTCTGTCTGTGCTGAGGTTCAAGCAGCTTTCCTAAGGAGCAGAAAACCCATTAGCCTTTTCACAACTTGCACTTGTGGTTTAATACTTTCAGTCTCCCCATGTGGTCTGGGAATGTTTAGGAAGCAAAAGCTTTCTTTGACAGGGACAGAGCAGGGAAAGAGAAAAACAACCCCCTCCCTCTACAATGCATAGAGCTGTCCAAGTCCTGTGAAATAAGTAAATCATAATATTACGGCAGTTGAAAGCAGACTAAAAATTACCACATTGCTTATATGTTGGAGACACTTAGGGAGGGTTTTTTATTTTTTGAAAAAGAAAAGCACTCTTTGAATAAATACAGACAAATGAACTATTGGTATGGCTGAAAATCACTCAGGTTTCACACCTACCAGAAATTCATGAAGCAAACAAGTAAAACTAAATGTTGGTATCTAAAGGAATGTTTGCAACAGCTGGCAAAGACTAGAAGGGGTTTTGATTTTGAAAATGTAAGAATGGGAGGCAAAAACTGAAGAAGTGATTTTAAAAAAACAAAACAAAATCCTGAGAGTGTTCACCATACACACCATACACACCTACTGAATAACATTCTGTAGATAACCAGGCAACTGTTCATCCCATCCACACTAAAATAGATTGGTTAGTACAGGTTAGTGCTTAACACTGCTGCTTGAAAATTCAGCTGCTGTCTTTCTAATGCACAACTGTATCAAGCCAAATCAGGGTTGCCAGCTCTGGGTTGGGAAATACCTGGAGATTTTTGGAGTGGCAGAGTTTGGGGAGGAGAGAGACCTCAGCGGCAGTGGTGGGATTCAAATAAATTAACAACAGGTTCTATGTCCTAATGACCATTTTAACTATATCAAACGATATACCGAAAGGTAGTTTAATAATTCACGCATTAAATACTGCAATAAGAACAGTAAAAGAGGTAAAGACAACTAGATTATGTTTAAAGAAAGATTTATTGAAGATATTTCCATATTGGGAGTTCTGGCCCTCACATTTAAAGGGATGGCACACCTTTTCAATGCCTTCCTTTCATAGGAAATAATGAAGGATAAGGGCACCTTCTTTTGGGGCTTATAGAATTGGACCCCCTGGTCCAATCTTTTTGAAACTGGGAGGGTATTTTGGGGAGAGGCACTACCGTCCTCCACTGCGAAGACTGCCCATTTATACTCACTCTCTGTTTACTATTACTCAGCCAGTTTTTGATCCACAAGAGGACCTGTCCTTTTACTCCATGACTCTCAAGCTTTCTAAGGAGCCTTTGATGAGGAACTTTATCAAAAGCTTTCTGGAAGTCAAGGTAAACAACATCTATTGGGTCCCCTTTGTCCACCCCCTCAAAGAACTGTAACAGGTTAGTGAGGCAAGATCTTCCCTTACAGAACCCATCCTGAGTCTTCCTCAATAACCCGTGTTCATCAATGTGCCTGCTCATTCTGTCCTTGATAATGGTTTCTAACAACTTTCCCGGTATTGAAGTTAGACTGACTGGCCTGTAATTTCCCGGAAATCCTCTGGAACCCTTTTTAAAGATGGGGGTGACATTTGCTACCTTCCAGTTTTCAGGAACGGAGGCAGATTTCAATGAAAGATTACATATTTTTGTCAGAAGATCAACAAGTTCAACTTTGAGTTCTTTCAGAACTCTCGGATGTATGCCATCCGGACCTGGTGACTTATTAGTTTTTAATTTGTCTATCAGTTGTAGAACCTCCTCTCTTGTCACCTCAATCTGACTCAGGTC
Organism: Heteronotia binoei; assembly: GCF_032191835.1. Lineage (NCBI taxonomy): Eukaryota > Metazoa > Chordata > Lepidosauria > Squamata > Gekkonidae > Heteronotia > Heteronotia binoei. The sequence continues at coordinate 134,047,750 of NC_083227.1, read as the reverse complement.
TTTCAACACCCCTTCCAAAATTAGTGGTTCTGGAGCGGGCAAACACTTCTCGTCTTCCACAGTGAAGGCAAAAAATGCATTCAACTTCTCAGCCATTTCCCTACCCCTGATGTATCCCATCTTTGTATTCAGGTACTCATGATGTTATACATGGTTTACTAGCCTTCCCCTTTAAATCCGCACAACCTTGTGCAGTAGGTGGGGCTGACAGACACAGCACCATCCTTAGGAGATCTAACTCAGACTCTCACGCAGGTCTATGCAACTGGGCTGCATAGGGAAATGGCTTTAGGATTGCACTGATAGTGACTGATTGAAATCAGCCTGTGAGTTTTGCAGGAATCTGACCTTCAGTCTTCCCAGTCCAGAATTCTGATTGCAACAAATCTTGGCTTCTTCTTCTGGCCAATTAAATAAAACACGATTGCTCCTAACTTTGAACAATTTGAACAATTGCTTTGAACAATTTTGAGGAAGAGAAGAAGAAGAAAAAGAAGACCATAGATTTATACCCCACTCTTCTCTCTGAATCAGTCTCAGAGTGGCTTACAATTTCCATTATCTTCTTCCCCCACAACTGACTCCCTGTGAGGTAGGTGGAGCTGAGAGAGCTCTTCCAGAAGCTGCTCTTTCAAAGACAACCTCTGCAAGAACTATAGCTGATCCAAGGCCATTCCAGCAGCTGCAAGTGGAGGAGTGGGGAATAAAACCCAGTTCTTCCAGACAAGAGTCCGCACACTTCACCACCACAACAAACTGGCTCTTGATAGAAAGGATAAACAGGATAGAAACCTGGTAAACTAGTCACTAACTGCTGTTAATACACCTATGTCCTTAGTAATGTTTGATTTTTTCCCTCTTCAGTGTTGGATCCAACCATTTTCTCGCCATAAATACCAACAACTGTCCATAACAATATAATTCCCAGGGTCCTGGGTGGGACGTGCCAAAAAAGTACCTTTTCAGGTTCAGGTATATTGGACTGGGAATATATTGGTAATTCCAATATTCCTGAATTCCAGATACCTGTATGGTAATTGGATTTGGAGGGTTCCCCCCCCCCATTTCCAGTTTTTTCAAGACCATTATTCTGAATGGGGAATGGCTGGGGAAATGGAACAGTTGTTTTGAAAGATTTCCAGGTGGCCAGGGGAGTTGTTTTTAGAAGAAGAAGAAGAAGATATTGGATTTATATCCCGCCCTCCACTCAGAAGAGTCTCAGAGGGGCTCACAATCTCCTTTCCCTTCCTCCCCCACAAAAAACACCCTGTGAGGTGGGTGGGGCTGGAGAGGGCTCTCCCAGCAGCTGCCCTTTCAAGGACAACCTCTGCCAGAGCTATGGCTGACCGAAGACCATTTCAGCAGGTGCAAGTGGAGGAGTGGGGAATCAAACCCGGTTCTCCCAGATAAGAGTCCGCACACTTAACCACTACACCAAACTGGCTTTTAGAGGCATAAGCACCACAATCGCAGGGAAGCTGCTGGTGCCTGTCCTTTCAATCAGTGGCTCCCAACCTTTTTGGCACCAGGGACCAGTTTTGTAGCAGACAATTTTTCCACGGACTGTGGGGGGTGGTGCAGAGGTTCTTGCTGCCCCAGGCCACCCTGCTCCCATGTCCCTGCCCCCATGGGGGTCTTTAAATACGGGGGAGACTGGGGCTGCTTCTGGCCACCTCCCCTGGAAGGGGAGGCAGCCTCAGAGCGAGGCCACACTGCCTCTTTCGTCCACCACCGTCTTTGGAGTGAGGCTGTGTGGGTGGGCAAAAGGGGTGGTGGAGCAAGCCTGCTCTTCTCTATGCCTGGGAAGCAGGGCTTGGAGGAGAGCACACGCTGCTGATCCATCCCACCGCTCTCAGCTTCCCAGATCTGTGACCCAGGAAGCCAAGAGTGCTGTCCCTGTGCAGCCTGGATGCTAACACACCACGGACCGGGACCGGTCCATGGCCTGGGGGTTGGGGACCCCTGCTTTAAATAACCCCCAAGTTTCAAGTTGATTGGATCAAGGAGTGAGTCCAATTTTATGGGCCTCTGAACATTATTTCCAGTGGAAGGGGGGACAGAAAACCCTGCAAGCTGCTTCCAGGGCAACCCCCCCCCCCCATGTCTGCAAGTAGGAATCACTGACAGACAGCGAGTTCAGCAGAACTTCTACAGAACTCAGTAATCCCAGAGGAACCACAAGCCAATGTGTCAAGCCAGAGAACCAAAATCAAACCAGAGAATCTTGCAGTGGAACCTGAAGCGGGGTGGGGGTGGGAGGTTCAAGCCCGTTACAACCAGTGTACAGACTGCTATGGAAGTGTCAAACTCATTTTGTTATGAGGGCCGAATCTGACATAAAGGAGACCTTGTCTGGCTGGGCCATGTCAGGCTGGGCCATGTGTGTTCCTATTTAAAGATTAGGTAGCAAAGATACAAACTTTATAAAGGACACAAACACAAATATATTTCCTAAAAAACTTAAAACATGCTAAAAGCATTACCACTTGTTGGTCTTAAAGGTGCTTTCTTTGTATTTCTCCCACGGGATCCAGGGAACTGGGCAAAGGAAGCTCTGGCTCTTTCCTTCCTTCCCCAGGGGACTGGGGGGGGGGAGCCTCAGAAAATAGAAGGAAGAGAGGCTTCACTCTGTATCTCTGCTGTGCGATTGAGGGAGCCTGGCAAAGCAAGCTATTCTTCCTCCTTCCTCCCCAAGGGAGGAGCCTCAGCCAATGGAGAAAATAGAAGTTTTGCTCTGCAGTTCCTGTGCAATTGAGGGAGCCTTGCAAAGCAAGCTGTTATACAGAAAGGAGAAAGAAGGAAGCAGATGACAGTCAGTTGCTCAGGGACCTGATAGGAGCCCTCCGAGGGCCTGATTCGGCCCCCAGGTCAGATGTTTGATACCCCGGCTTTGCAGAACGAAGTGTCACTTTGGCAATGTGAGCTTAAAAGGCTGGCCTCCCTAAAAAAGCAGTGTGCCAACCAAAGCTGGTTATACAAGCTTGAGCAAACACGGGTGGAGGACTCACATGTCCAGGCAGAGGTTTTTTTTTACCATCACCTGAAAGCTACTACAGTTGGGGCACCCAAACGCATGCCACAGAACCCATCTGAACAGATCAACCGTTGGCTGGGGAAAAGCCCGGCTATCAAGCCTTGTTTTGCATACATGGCAACACGCTCCAATATTTATCTCTCTGCAAAAAGAAAAATCTGTCACTTAATTTGACTGCCATTTGCAAAAAAACCAAACAAGCCTGACGCCCCCACAAGTGTTTGCAGCCCACAGACCTTCGCCTACTCATCCTTCCAGGAATGAAAGTGGGCGGGGCTTCCTGACTCCGCGAGCGCACACGAGCGAGCGAGCGGAGCCCTTCTTTGCCGAGGGGCATACCGGGTCTGGTAGTCTTTCGAGCCTCCTGCCTGCTGCACTACCGAGCTCAAGGACTACGAGTCCCAGAAGGCGCCGCGGTGGTTAGCTTGAGCTGCTTTTTCCTCAGCGCCTGGGTTTTAATCACACGTGGGAGTGGTGAAGCTGGAAGGGGCTGGAGGGAGTGAGACGCAATTCCTGGCAGGGCGCGCGTCTAACTTGTTCGCTTGGGCTTTTTTGCAGTCTGGTTGGGAAAAGAAACTGGTGAGTTTTAGGCACTTAGAGGGGAAAGTCCCCGTTGATCCGAGGGTGCCCGACCAACAAACGGTTCTATAGAACCGATAGCGCATTAGGTAACGGTTCCATAGAACTGGTGCAAACCTGCTGAATCCCACCACTGCTCAGCGGGATATAATGCCAAAGAGTCCACCTTCCAAAGCAGCCATTTTCTCCAGGTGAACTGATCTTGGTCACTTAGAGATCAATTATAACAGTGGAAGATCTCCAGGTGTCACCTGGAGGTTAAGGCAACCAAACAGAGTATCATGGAAAAATGGAGCAGCAATAAAAGGCACACAAGCCTCCGTGAAAAACCAGCCTCAATTAATATAACATATTTATCAAAAATTTATGAAAATAGTAGAAAAATGCAAGCTCATATTGAAATTAATCATACACCAACAGTGAGAACACTGACCATGCCCATACCCAAAGTCTTACATGTAGCAATCAATGCCAAAATTTTGAAAAATGAGGGTTTAGGCTGTGGTGTGGAAGTTGTCTCTTACATGGAGTCCAACGCTCCAAATCTTCTTTTCAAACATAGCAATGTGATTGCTGCATTGGATATCACATTGCTATGTTTGAAAAGAAGATTTGGAGCATTGGAGTCCATGTAAGAGACAACTTCCACACCACAGCCTGGACCTTCAATTTTCAAAATTCTGGCATTGATCACTACGTGAAAGACTTTGGGTATGGGCATGGTCAGCATTCTCACTGTTGGTGTATGCTTAATTTCAATATGAGTTTGCATTTTTCTACTATTTTTATATTTTTTGATAAATATGTATTAATTGAGGCTGGTTTTTCATGGAGGCTTGTGTGCCTTTCATTCCTGTGCCACCTGGAGGTTGGCAACCCAAATTCAACAGCTACAGCTTTCCCCAGTGGTCCATCTCTGTACAAGAGAAAAACTGGATGACAGGCATAGTATAAACAAAAATTGAACAAAGCAGGAGTCAAGTTTCACCTTTAAGACCAACCAAGTTTTATTGAGAATGTAAGCTTTCGTGTGCTTTCTAAGCACACTTCATCAGACGAGGGGATCAGGTATTACCCCTTGTCTGATGAAGTGTGCTTAGAGAGCACATGAAAGCTTACGTTCTCAATAAAACTTGGTTGGTCTTAAAGGTGAAACTTGACTCCTGCTTTGTTCAACTGCTTCAGACCAACACGGCTACCCTCTTGGATTTATAAACAGAAATGTTAGCAGAAGAAACATTTAACTCCTGCATCTCCATTCAGTTGCCTGTAAGGCCTATTCAGTTGCCTGTAAGGCCCAGCAGCCATGACAAGAAAAAGATGACAACCATCTTGTTCATAAAAAGCTTGTTGTGAAAACCACCAAAGCTGGGATGTTCGAAATGTGGGTGAAACAGGTATTCAGCTGCAGCAGCTGGAAAAGCCCCATGAGATTTCTGAAACAAATAAGATGACGAATGTTCTTCTATGTAGGATCAATACAAGCTCTGTTGCAGAATATGAGTTTTATTATGCTTGTGTGAATTAAGTAGTCTCTATTGGGCACTTAACATTCATCTCAAGTTCCAGAAGATGTGGCCAAAAAAAAAAAAAATGCACAGAGATGTAGGTTTTCATGAATGATTCTTATTAATAAACTGTGGCTGAATAAACTGAATATATCAGTGTAAGGAACCAAGTACACGGTCATTTTAAAAAAAAAGTTGACTGATTTAAAAGTTTTTTCCTTAACACAGGAACTGGAATGAATTTATCGAAGTTTAAAAATGTGACATAAGGAGCAAAAAATAAATATGGAGCACAATGTTGTATTTTACCATAAGCCTCTTCAACAGAACTTGATGACGAAGGTCTGCAAAGGTGTGACTGGCTATAACAGCTGCAGTATATATTTATCATTGCTATAAGAAGCCCTGGTGTTTTCAGAAGCAAATGTATCAAGTGTGAAAGTAATACATGAGTGTAAAGGCTTTTAAGAACACATTTGTGAAACCAGATTGGGTGAGGTTTTCTAGACTGGTGTGTACATGCATAATATTTTGGCTCTTGCTATGATTTCCTCAGAAAACACCAATATAACGCCATTGTTTGCAACAGCAATTGTAATGTGTAGTGATGCCCTCAAATGGACAAAGGTTATATAAAATATATTTTGATGGGTTTAATAGGTGCCATCAAGTCACGTCCAACTGATGGCAACTCAATGAATTAATGATCTCCAAAACATCCTATCGTTAACAGCCTTGCTCAGGTCTTGCAGTCTCAAGGCCATGGCTTCCTTGATTGAGTCAATCCCTCTCATGGTGGGTCTTCCTCTTTTCCTGCTGCCTCCAATATTTCCTAGCATTATTGTCTTTTTCAGTGACTCTTGTCTTCTCATGATGTGACAAAAGTATGATAGCTTCATTTCAGTCAATTGTTAGCCCTGGACCTCCTCTCCCACCATTAATGGACTGTGTTCACTCTGGTTTTAGTGCTAGATTTACAGGACTCTTGGTTATCATGGACTTGTGCTACTAAAAGCATAAGCCAGCCTGCCTATATGGACATTCAGCTTTGTTGGATACAGTGTATTGGGTTTAAATGCCAGCCCAAAATGGACATTTGCTCTGTGTGAGCCATGCAGCAGTATCTGAATACCAGCCTCCAGAAAGTTTCCTCCTGCTATTGATGTGACTACTTGAGCTTCTCCCATCAAGGACTCCAGATCGCACTTTCCTAAAGAGCTGCCCAGCCTCACAGAGTGAAAACTGTGTTCCTAACATCTGAAGACAGTGCTAGAAAGCAGCCTCACTAGAAACCATGAACATATGAAGCTGCCTTATACTGAATCAGACCTTTGGTCCATCAAAGTCAGTATTGTCTTCTCAGACTGGCAGCGGCTCTCCAGGGTCTCAAGCTGAGGTTTTTCACACCTATTTGCCTGGATCCTTTTTTGGAGATGCCAGGGATTGAACCTGGGACCTTCTGCTTCCCATGCAGATGCTCTACCACTGAGCCACCGTCCCTCCCCGAGGGACCATGTTCCTGTGATGTCCTAAAATGGCAACTCTGATTATTGCCCAGCACTATGAGGGTGAGATGAGAGCCCCATGTACTCTGGAGAAGCGAAGGAGCCAATGGTCAATAATAGATGCGCTGTCACATCTTCACACTTGGACAAAAGACTCATCTTGTCAGACCGCTAAGGCAATAGTTTACACAATACCTCTTCAGCCAGAAGGATTGTTCTGCAGAAACCTGTCCCAGTCACATCGATCTTCCCCATTGTGTTTGGCTCTGATGTCACAAAAGATAGTGATTTGGCACTAGATCAACCCATTATATTTCTTCGTTTTAGCAAGGTTTGAAATAGATAAACTCATCAAGATCCATTAATCCTTTTCCCAAACTTCAGGGAGTCTCCCCCTTAGGTGATGTCAGTGATGACATGTGATGATGTCAGGTGTCGCCTGACAACACCTGAGGATATGAATCTGGCTATAATAAGGCCGGGTTTTGGCCGTTCAGGTGTGTCTCTTGTGGTACCCCTACCTTGCTGCTTGAGCCACCCCCAAATACCTGATCAGTATTAGCTCCTTTTTACTTGCAAGTTACACGGGTCATTTCTCACCCCCCCACCTTATAGTCATCACTATCGGTTCGTGCTTCTGGATTCTTCAAGACTGGTAATGTATTTGCTCTGTCCATGTTAATCCTATGTGTTTCTGTATCTAATTTTCTTACTATTTTCTTAGGATTGTGTGTTTGTTGATATAATTCATTTTTCTTGTATGTTTGATCTATCTTTCTAATAAAAATCCTTCTTGTTCATCCATCTCATTATTTAAGGGTTTCGTGACTGCCTCCTGTATACATAGGTTATTGACCCCACGCATTTGCCATCTTTGCCCACCTTTATAAATTCCCCTTTACCTCATCAGAGGGCAATTTGGCTATCACATTTTAGCTTCTAGGGAGAGTTCAGGCTTGAGATTTTTTTGATGGAGTTCAGCTACTCCTGTCATGTATCACAGCCAGAGAAGTTTGGGTGGCACCTGGAGATCTCCTGTTATTGCAGTTTATATCCAGCTGACCAGGTTGAGTTCCTCCAAAGAAAATGGCTGTTTTGGAGGGTGTATTCTATGGCATTATACCCTACTGAGGTCCATCCCCTCTTCAAGCCCTCCCCTCCCAGGCTCTACCTCCCAAATCTCCAGGTATTTCTCAACCCAGCTATGGCAACCCTAGCTCTCTAGGTGCTGAGTAGCATCAGCTGTATCCTAGCTGGTTTATGGTGTGGAGAAAGTAGGTGCAACTTGGCACTTCTCAGCACAGGATTAGTGTGCAGATAATGAAAGATGAGAACTGGAAGAATTGGTTGAGCTGAATTTAGATTCAGGCAGAGATCACCTAAATGCAAGAAGCATTTAGGGCTACCCATTAGATATTAATCTGCATTAAAGGAGTAGGAAGAATGCTAATAAATATGATTACTCATATCCTGCAGTAACCTAGTATACCCCATCTTACATCTTCATTTGGGTTGTGTGGGGAAGCCTTCCTTGAACCTCATGGATCTGAACAACCTTTTTAGAGTCATATGCTCAAGTTCATAGTGACTATACAACTCCAAGATTTCTTGGATGAGAGACAAATTATATAGATCCATTTTAATCGGGCTTCTGATCTAGTATTGAACTTAATTTTTTTTTTTAATTTTATTAGAAAAACTAAATACAACAACTGCAATAAATAAATACATGAACAATCAGTGGGGTGATATTGCATAGGAATCAAAGAGACAACATACTAAATTATATAACATTTGAACTTTAAAATGTTTTGGTCACTCTGACTGGCTACTTTTGCTGGGTGAGAGACAAACATAAATAAATCTGCATCTATGGCTGTCTAAGGTTTACTGATAGTATAAATCTGTGTCCCCTAACTGTATTGGCTAATGACTAATTAAGCATATGCATGGTCTCTATGGAATAGCATTCAAATGTCATTAGACCTTCATTTCTACTTGGGTGTCCATCTGCTCCTTTTTGGTTCCTTTGCCTCTGTTGAACAATTTCAGTTCAGTGGCTGCCATCCTGGAGGGTAAAGACAAACACCTACAATGAACCTAAAACAACAAATTAATCAGCTTCTGATTTCTAACTTTCAAAGTTGCCCTAAGGTAAAGAAAACCTGATCTGCAGAAGATCATGTTGCAATTAAAACGTCTGTATGAATCACCATCACAATCCATGTGCTAAGTAAGCATCTATACAATTAAGTTATTTTAGCAGAAGAGGTTTTTTTGGGGGAGAACTCTATTGTACTGTGCACACATTATTAGGCTTACATTTAAGTCCTTGCAGCAAACAATAGCTCATTAGTGGATTAGCAGTAATTACCAACAGCAGTCATTTTTACCCAAGGTTTAATGGGCCAATTTGCTGCTGTAATTGTACTCCAGCATTGTGACTCTGAAGCCCAAAGGAGGTTTTAGAATCCACACCCTCAGCCATAGCCATTCATTGACATGTCAAAGATTCCTAAAAACTCTGTGTTTTCAGATTTCTAAGAGCCCACCTTTGGCTTCTAGCAATAATTTGTAATTAAATTTAATATAATAACACATACATCATATAACAACACATACATACATCAGATATTCTATGCATGTCTAAAAAGGGTCAGCAAAATGTCCTTCTACAAATTTGAGCAGATTCATTTTGAAGATGGGGTGGGTGAAGTCAACAAGACCAAGAAATTAATGCACTGAATTTTTTGGTGGTGTGTGAAGTCAACAGCTGTGGGTGGGTGAGTGAAGCTATAAGGATATGGCATGTGTCGCAAAACAGCACAATAAATATATTGTGGGCAAAAATTCAGATTTGGCCACATAAAGGCATGTATTATGTTCTGCTACAGGAGACAGGAAGACAGGAGGGCCTGGTGTGACTTGGTCCATGGGGTCACAAAGAGTTGGACTGGACTGTGTGACTGAACAACAAAAACAGGGTTTTTTAAAAGTATTTGTGTTTGAAAAATAATTATTTAACAGAATAAACAGGAATTCATTTGCTCAGTTCAGCATAAGGGTTGAAATCTATGAAATATTGTGTGTGCTTTTGGAGGTGTAAGAAGGTGTATGGGCTAGCTAAAGCTGCAAAACCTACTTGGTCCCTTCTGATATTCTGTTAGACAGTTCCCTTAGGTAATTTGAAAGCTGGGTAGATCTGTAGAGACTAACATAAAATGTTTTACTTAAATATGTAATTGTTTATATTTTAGTTGGTATTATTTGAGCTGAAGTGTAGATTAAACTATTTTTGTGTGACTGGGACTGATGATAATGATAATGATGATGATGGAAACATTCCACAAATACTTTCAGTGCTATGTTTTAAAAATGTGACTCATGTAACAGTTTTGCTTCATTGAGAATCTAGTTAAAACTGACAATTATATACTTTAAAATTATTAATTAAAATGTGATTTATCCTTGCATCAATATACATACACAGCTAATATATGAGATAAATATCAAATTTATGGCAATATTTATTAATTTGAAACTGATGGGAAAAAGTTTTCTGGCAAATTATTTGTGACTTACAATACTTGAATATCCATGTTCTCTCTCTCTCTCTCTCTCTCTGTGTGTGTATGTGTATACATGGCACACAAATACACACAAATGTCTACAAAATAAGACACAATACTTTACTATTCTTACCTATGTTATAGTTCAGCCCACAACAATTCACACTTAGCTGTGGTGACACCCAAATTATTATTATTATTTACAACATTTATATTCTGCCCTTCTGGCCCCATAAGGCAGCTAACAAATTAAAACATAGATACTAAAATCATATTTTAAAACCATTTAACCACCCCCTCCTCATAAAATCATACATCATTGAAACAATTAAAAACATCTAGAATACAACAAAGACAACAAGACAACAACTAAAACATTGGACAGGAAGGGAATCCGCTATATGTAACAAAAGAAATCTTCACCCTTTGGTGGAAGATGGCAACAGAAAGGGGATACATGAATCTCCCTGGAAAGAAGATTCCAGATATTTAATGTCATGACCAAGAAGGCCCTCTCTTTGGAGTGCCACCCACCTAAATCTCAGCAGGTCAGGGCACCTGAAACAGAGCTTCCTAAAATGACCATAGTGATTTTGTGCATTCATAAGGGAGTAGGCAGTCCTTCAGATGTGTGGGTCCCATATTTGAAAGTCAACACCAACTCCTTGAATTGTGCCTGGAAGCAAATTGAGAGCTAGTGTAGCTGGACCAAGACCAGAGTGATATGGTCTGGTCCCTATGACCCACTCCAGTCAACATCCTGGCTGCAGTACTCTGTACTGAAGTTTCCAAAAAGTACTCAAAATAATTGGACAACTGGCACTATCTGACCCTGTCATTGCTAACACAGAGTGCAAGTTCAAACAGATGCAAGAGATCTGTAAAGTGATGAGCAGAACGGTAACAGTGGGCCACTAAGCAGTCTACCTCGTCCTACAGATCAGATCCCAACAGGTTTCTAATCACCTGGAACAGCTCCACTGGCCTACACTGTGCAGATGCAATGGTGGTAGAAAAAGTGTTGTTTCTTTGCTGCTATCACTGCCATGGAATAAACTTTAAAATGAGTTTTTGTCCATGTCTTAAATTCATCCTGAGTCTTTGTCCACTGTTGCTCTAGCAATCCGTGTTGTCTTTTCACAATTGTTGTAATTCTCAGGAAACCTTTTTGATCAAAAATGGGTTTTTGTATTCATGAATATTGCAACACAACACATGACCTATACAGTTTTCCCCCACCCCCAATTTCCCTGTCTCATGCTAACAAATAACGAACTTGCCTGTTGAACTGATACCAAAAGTTCAGTGGTTGTTCTAGCAAAGATCTTCTCTAGCCTTCTAAACTACATTCAGGTTGAATACTGATCATTAATATAAAAAAGTTCTAATTACTATTTATACTTACATAATATTACGTGATTATATTTCCTCTAAAAGTTAAAATATATGGATTTACTATAACCCTTAATTAGAAAGAATTATGACAGCATCGCATTACGTGATGTGGTTACTCATTGTAGTATTTTATTAGTCACAAGCAATGACACATGTAAACAAAGTTCTCATAACATCTCATCACATTTCCTTAGTTGTAACAAACTCTAGAAAGCCAATAAACTTAAAAGATACATAGTGATGTAGCCAACATTGTTGCTTTTAAAATTCTCCCTCTCCCAGGCAACTAGGGCTTCCAGCAGGAGGTCCCCCCTTCAAAGCAGGAAGTCTGGCAGCCCCAAGCTCTATAAATAGCTTTTTCTGAGCCTCACACAGAGCTTATGTGTGACCCTAGAAAGTGTCTTAACATAAAAATCACAAGGAATTGGATTGTGACTGGTTCCAATAAACCAGTAAGTAGAAAGTATGAGCAGTGAGGCAAGTGAGATATCCTGCAGAATGCCTATATGGAGATACAATGTTTGCATGAGAGGTCTAGCAAGTAAATTCCATTGTGCGCTGTATTAGGGACTAACGGTGTGGGATCTTATATGCATAGTCTGTATGCAAATGTTATGCCCACATATGGACTTGCTTTGAGTTGGGACAGATGCTCTTGCTGGGTGGGAAGGAAAGGAAGCCATACTTTGCTTCCTCTTCATGCTCAGCTACTTGAAGAGAAATTTCTTCAAATGGCTCAGTTTAGTATATATATATATATATAGTTATTGAAGCAGGTATTATCTTTTCAGAGACTGTAACAGTATATAGTTCCATAAATTCCAGAGGTATTTTTAGGAATGTGAGATCTGAGGAGGTGAGTTCTAAAAGGGTGGTGGTAGAAAATCCCATACATGCATAATTTTAATCCTGTTAGTGAACCAAGTAAGATGATATTGATGGCTATGTTTTCATTTCTTTTTCAATCCTCTCCATCATTCCAGAGTAGCCTATCATTTTTCTCCTCTAAAGAGAGGATTTTTTTTTAAAAAAATGGCCCAATGCTGCATGTGAGTTAAGTGCTGTTGCTTCAAATGTCTGTCACATTTGGTAATTTGAAGTAATTACAACTGTCAGGTTTGTGAAAGAGACTGTGTGTGTGTGTGTGAGAGAGAGAGGGGGGAGGTCTTTAAAAGCATTAGAAAATAATTTTGGCAAACACACAATCAAACTGGGCTACTTTATTTTCATATTTAATTAGTTTTTGCCATTGTATTCTACTTCATATCTGCACTGTTCAAATTAACCAGATTTGATTTATATTTTATAGGAGGTAGAAAACAGAGTTCATTGAGTGATGTCAAACTTCTCATTCCAATTTATACTGGCTTCAGGAAGAGATGCAACAATAATTATACATTATACCAGAAAAGAAACCCTAATAAAACAATGATGACTACTAGCTATAAAGTGCACAAAAAAACACCAGTAAAATAACAAAAACCCAGTAATTTTCTAAAAGGAAAGAAAATCTGAGATCAGAAAATTTCATTAAGGTGCCAGATTTCTCTAACTCCATGCTATATGAAACAGACATAGAAATTTGTGGGAAATCACTTGTTTTGTATAAAATTACTGCATTACCTTATTCCTGTTTGATGTTTTTGGCATTGCTTTTTACCATTCCCATTTATTATTTTATTATTTGTAGGCAGCTGAGCTTGCCATGGCCTTTGGTTTAGCAGGAATAGTTTTAATCCACGCCATGAGATAATCTCCATTAGCAATGGGAAAGCACAATACCTCCCACAGCTCTTAGGAAAGCTAAGAGCTTTCTTTTACATGCCAGTACATTTTCATGGGTCAGAAACATTAATAAGGACTATAGAAATCTTTGGCTTTTTTTTGACTGGTGTTTGTTTCTTGGCAAATGGTCAAAGATCTGACATACCCATCTATAAAGGCAAGTTTTTCTGGCTGAAACGCTGGAGTGAGGAATCTCATTAGGTTTCTGCAATCCAAAGATGTCCTGTTAGTAATGATCATCATAATACCAATCCCCATATCTTAAAATGACATTGGCACAAAGAAATGTGTATATGTGAACAGTATCGTTGACAGTTGTCATCTCCTTCAATCATGAACAGTGACTCATTAGGGCTGCATTGTAAAAGATGATATTCCTTGGCAACGTAACAATGAACTGATTGTTGTTGGATAGCTTCCCTTACTATTTTCACAGGTGGGTGAATTTCTTAAAAATTGCATCAAGATAAGACAGTGATATTGCTTGGTTTGGACAGGCACGTAAGCCAGTAATGTGGAGTGATTTAGGCAAAAAACAGTTGGGTGTTTACTTTATTATGTTACAGGTTGGTAGACATGTTGGTCTGCAGCAGAAGAGCAAAATTTGAGTCCAGTAGCGCTTTAAAGGCCAACAAAATGTCCAGGGTCTATGCTTTCAAGAGTCAAAGCTCCTTTCGTCTGATGAAGGTGCTACTGAGCTTATGTATTACATGTGTGCATTTTTCTTTTGAGAACAGATATTTTAAAGATGCAGTTGTGGGGTGCTGATCTTTACCCAGGCAATTTAGTCAACCAATTCACAAATAGTCAGTGATGCCCAATAGAAATAGTTATGCAGCTCAGTCCAGCCCATTTCCTCTTCCCTAAATGATTTCATTATAAGAAATCAGTCTTGATTCCCCACTCATTCATTTATTTGCTTCATTTATACCCCACCTTTCTTCCCATTTGGGACCCAAAATGGCTGACACTATTCTCCTCTCTCCATTTTCCCCTGCGATAATCCCGTGAAGTAGGTTAGGCTGACAATGTATGACTGGCCCAATGGCACACAGGAGGTTTGAACCTGGGTCTCTGTAGCTTGAAGCTGAGGGAGCCAATTCAGGTTCTCATTCCTTTGCATCCAGCCTCTCACTGAGTGCATAAACTGAGCCATTCATGGTTTCTAGAGACTAGAAGAGCAATTTATATTAAACACCATTTTTCTTGTTTGGAATTTTCTTTCTTTCTTTTTTCCTTCCTTCATTTTCCAGAGATATACATTTTCAGTATGCTTTATTATGCAAAAAATCCCGTTATTATTTTGGGTCTTTTTCATGACCTGAAGCTTTCAGAAGACAAAATAATATATTTGTTTCTTCAAAATATCAAAAATTACTTTTCCCTTGGACAATTATTGTTTTTAAAATCAGAATCATTCTCCACTAGGCTTGCTCCAGCATCGGAGCTCTTTCCTACCTGATGCTTCCATCTGATTTTGCACAAGCTACTGCAGGGCTGTGACTTGCCCCACCTCTTATCTGCAGCAAGCAGAAACTGGCTTTCAGGGGATCTTGCTTGCCATGGGAAAGAGGTGAGGCAAGTCACAACCCTGGAGCAGCTTGTACGAAATTGGACAGAAGTGTTGGGTGGGGGAGGGGCGGGGGGAAGAGTTTTGATGTGGAACAAGCCTAGTGGGGAATTGGTCTCAGCATTGATGTTAGTAATGACAGCAATTATGCCATCTATTCAAAACAGTTCAACAATGTTATGGTATTTTACAATTTAATTATAATTATCATTGCTCATTCTGAACCAACAAAAATTTCCTGCCATTAGAAGTATGGATAAAAGGAGCCTAGTGAGCCTAGTATTTATATAACAGTTTTGGGGAACAATCCTAAATAGGTTTACTTGTAAGTAGAGTTAATTATATTCCATGAGGCTAATCACCAGGGAAGTGTTCTTAAGATTGTAGTCTTTTAAGTGTTCACAGCACTTCACTTGCAGTATCCCAATAATACTTAAAATAGCCACCTAAAGGAAGTTAGATTTTAAAAAATAATCCCAGTATTGCAAATGACTGAGGTGGGGCCACCCTAAGGCCACTTGCTCATTTCATTGCTGAGGTGAGTTTTGAGCTGTAGAGTTCTTTAACCACTAAACAGCCAGTCTTCGCCTCTCATGAGGAATATGATTAAACATTTGCAGCTGTGAGATGTTGCTTGATAAATATTTAGTCCTTTAAAAGAACCCTCATTATCTACCTATGTAAATTGAAGCCCAGAGCATGTTGAAGGGAAATGCAATTGCCTTTCTCAACATGTGGCATTAAATGAACAGTTATAATCAATGTGAGGTAAATAGAGAAGGTGAGAGGCAAAAGAATATATTTTAAAAAGCATTATTAAAAATGTATTTATTGTGTTTAAAAGAAACATGCTTATCTAAAACTGTTGCTTGCTTCTTGGATATACTCTTCCACCTGTGCTGTTCAGGGTGTTCACAAAGGCAGGTTTTTTTGGGGATACAAGGAACTCTGGGAAGGAGGCAGCAGAAAAGCTGCAGTGTAAGCACAACTTCTCTCCTGCTTCTCTGGATCCAAGGAAGGGCAATTTGCATCACTGAAACCACCAGAAGCAGAGGTATTGAAAGACATTTCCAAAAAACATGCCATAACTTTGTTTATATAAAAATAATAGGCAATTTTTATTTTACTGCATCATAGGGGACTTGTAGGGCCAAGGGCAAAATGGTTATGCGCAAACTAAGCTTCCATACACATAATATGCTGTCTATTAACTTTAGTGTCAAGGGAACGTTATGTGCACATATTACCTGTTTGTACTTGAGCTCCATATATGTATTACAGGGTAAAGGGAACTTTGGACTGAGGACTGCTAATTATAATTGAGGAAGAAAAATTATTATAAGATAAAGCTAAATGCTGAAACAGCAGCTGTACACTTAGTTGCTGTTGAACCAGTTTGGTGTAGTGGTTAAGTGTGCAGACTCTTATTTGGGAGAACCGGGTTTGATTCCCCAATCCTCTACTTACAGCTGCTGGAATGGCCTTGGGTTAGCCATAGCTATTGCAGGATTTGTCCTTGAAAGGGCAGCTGCTGTGAGAGCCCTCTCAGCTCCACCCACCTCACAGGGTGTCTGTTGTGGGGGGAGAGAATATAAGAGATTGTAAGCTGCTCTGAGTCTCTGATTCAAAGAAAAGGGCGGGGTATAAATCTGCAGTCTTCTTCTTCCTCCTCCTCTCGCCTGACCTATAAAATTTATTGTTGCAAAGAATTTTGTAGATAGGACCCCATTTTACAATACATAGGAGAAGACTGCTGCAAGTAACTCTATATACTGTCTTTTCACAAGCTTTGGGGTTGTATTCAAGTCAATAATGGTTCTTTTACCATTAATAGATACAAAAGTATTAGAAATAGAAAGTGTTAGAAATCAGAATAAGCTTTTCTCCTAAAGCCCTTCTGCTGAAGTATGTAGTAATAATTTTGAGTAAGACTTTAAAGCTGGCTGTCATCAAGAATATGCTGATGCCACCCAGCCCTATTTTTCTTTATCCAAATTTCCTGCTGATGTTTTGAGCCTTACTGCTGTGGTTAAATGGCTAGTGAATAAGTAAATACTAATAAGAGACAGTTCATGCTGTTAGGAAAAGATGATGTTTTGAAGAGCATTGTGCATAAAAGCATGTCCTCTTGTGGATCAAAAACTGGCTGATTAATAGGAAACAGAAAGTGAGTATAAATGGGCTATTTTCACAGTGGAAGGTGGTAAGCAGTGGGGTACCGCAGAGCCACTACTGGATCTGATGCTTTTTAGCTTGTTAATTAATGATTTAGAGTTGGGAGTAAGTGGCTAAGTTTGTGGATGACACTAAATTGTTTAGGGTGGTGAGAACCAGGGAGGATTGTGAGGCACTCCAAAGGGATCTGTTGAGGCTAGGTGAGTGAGTTACAATGTGGCAAGTGAGGTTCAGTGTGGCCAAGTGCAAAGTAATGCACATTGGAGCCATAAATCCTAACTATAAATACATGTTGATGGGGTCCGAACTGGTGGAGACTGACCAAGGGAGAGATCTTGGAGTTGTGGCAGGTAACTCACTGAAAATTTCAGTGTGCAACTGCAATAAAAGGAGGCCAATGCTATGCTGGGGATTATTAGGAAGGGAACTGAAAACAAATGTTAGTATCATAATGCCTCATTTGGAGTACTGTGTACAATTCTGGTCACCACACCTCAAAAAAAGATATTATAGCACTGGAAAAAGTCCAGAAAAGGGCAACTAGAATGATTGAAGACTTGGAACACTATGGAGAAAGGTTAAAGCGCTAGGGGCTAGTAGTAAATGCATGGGGGGGCCCTATTTACTATTGGGGCTGTTTAGCTTGGAGAAACATCGACTGAAGGGTAACATGATAGAGGTTTACAAGATTATTCATGGGATAGAGAAGGTAGAGAAAGAAGTACTTTTCTCCCTTTCTCACAATACAAGAACTCATAGACACTCAATTAAATTGCTGAGCAGTCAGGTTAGAATGGATAAAAAGAAGTACATCTTAACCCAAAGGGTGATTAACACATAGAATTTATTGCCACAGGAGTAGGTCGCAGCTACATGCATAGGCTACTTCAAGAGGGGACTGGATAAACATATGGAGCAGAAGTCCATAAGTGGCTATTAGCCACAGGGTATAGTTGAAACTCTCTGACTGGACCAGTGATGCTCTGTATTCTTGATGCGGGGGGGGGGGGCAACAGTGAGAGGGCTTCTAGTGTCCTGGGCCCACTGGTGGACCTCCTGATGGTGCTTTTGTTTTTTGGCCACTGTGTGACAGCGTGTTGTACTGGATGGACTATTGGCCTGATCCAACATGGCTTCTCTTATGTTCTTATGTTCCACTTTTGATGGATGTCAGCTTACCCTTGCTAACTCTGTTAACAGCCTAGGGGCTATTCTGTGCCTAGGATTGTTGCTAGAAGAGAAAGTTGCTACAGAAGAAAGTTAGTTCAATGGCAAAAATGCTTTCTGCCATCTTCATTTATGTATGTATATTACACCCATTCTGCAGTTACAGGGTTTTTTCCATAGAAAAAGCCCAGCAGGAACTCATTTGCATATTAGGCCACACCCCATTATGTCACCATTGTTTCACTCAGGGTTTTTTTGTAGAAAAAGCCCAGCAGGAACTCATTTGCATATTAGGCTGCACCCCATTATGTCACCATTGTTTCACACAGGGTTTTTTTTGTAGAAAAAGCCCAGCAGGAACTCATTTTTATATTAGGCCACACACTCTATGCCAAGCCAGCCAGAACTGCATTCCTGCTAAAAAAGCCCCCTGGCAGTCACTCACTTGGCTATTTCCACTGCCTTCCTATCAGTTACCAGGTTCTATTCAAGGTATTGGTTATCACCTACATCTGTGGGACCAATTCTCCTGCTATGTTCCACTGCATCAGCTTTACTCATCTGAGCAAAGTCTTCTGGAGTGCCATCATGCAAACTGAAAGCTTCTGATACATATGTACTCTTTGTTGTGGGTCCCATCTTGTGGAATGACTTGCCTGAGGATGTCAAGAAGCCTCCTGTGATTCTGCAGATTGTTTAAAACAGAATTGCTCAGGAGGGCATTACAGTAGGACAATTTTCAGAAGGACAATTTTTTTATTTTATTTATTTACTTATAATTTACATTTGTATACCACCCCTCTCTGAAATCACATTGCTCAGGGTGGTTAGCAACAAAATATACAATTTAAAACCAATTTTCAGTGGTAGCCTGGCTCCCAATGGAGCTCACAGGTACCAGAATCTAACACAAATAATAAAGGGCAATACAAAATGTTCCTTTTGTAGAGAATGTAAAGTTGTGCTGAATCCTGGTGTGATCAAAAGATCCCTGGCTGCTTCCCCTGCCCAGGGCCCTTGCAATGGCACTTGGGTTGAAGGAAAGGTGTTGTCAAATTTCTGGGCACATGTTGAGCTGATTATGTAGTGATTAGTAGCAAAATAAAAGAGCAATCCAGTTGCATCTCAATGGGCATTTTCACACTGACCTTCAAGTGGCGCGACCACCCTCTTCACACCGGAGGATCTGCCCGGATTTTGCACAAGAAGCGCCGGCGCACCCAAAAGAGCCGGTGACTTCCGTCGCGAAACCCGCTCAAACATTTTCCTGCTTCTTGGCGGTTTCCGTTTGAGCGGGTTTCGCGACGGAAGTCGCCGGCTCTTTTGGGTGCGCCGGCGCTTCTTGTGCGAAATCTGGGCAGATCCTCCGGTGTGAAGAGGGTGCTTGCGCCACTTGAAGGTCAGTGCGAAAACGCCCAATGAGTATCAAAATTTATTCTGACATAACCTTACTATGCTGCCCTGATATGATCAAGAGGGAGACTCAGTGTTCTGGGGACGCTCCTATTCCCTGATAGCTGCCTGATGCAGCTCTGGGCCTTCCTGAGCTGGCAGAGTTATGGGAAGGGATGAGGTAGCCAACTGATGGATCTGCAAGGAAGCTGATTGGCCAAACAGCAGCTCCTTAAAGGGTCACAGCCCATGCTTCAATTCAAGGTGCACACATTTCCAGCTGTCACAAGAGGTGGAAGGGGCTGGGTACCCCACTCAAGTCTCTCATGAGTAAGCAAGTAGCTCTGATTGAACCAATGATTGGGGAGGTATGGCTGTTCTGCAGAAAATGGATAAAGCTTAGCTGGGGGAGTTGGGGGGCATGGCCACCAAGGATGTGAGCCCAAGTGGGGGAAAGAGTCCAAAATTTGTTCAAGCTGGAAGGATTTGTGACTTCCTTGCAATAGGCGCCCTGGGCCAATGGAAACAAACAAACAAATAAATAAAATAACTCTGCAGTGCCCAGGGGTTTTAAGCTGGGAGCTATTTATCTATTGTTTATTGTATATATCATCCTGCTGTTACTCCATGTCTTCTACTTCTATAATTTTATTTTATGCATTATTTATGATATATCATCTCTGATACCTTTCCCCCACCCTTTGTAATTCTAGTCCTCTTGCATTGTTTAATTAATGTCTTATGCTGTCTGATTATATAGTTTTATATCAACCTTGAGTTTCAGTGAGAAAGGCATGCTAAGATCTCCCATTTTTATAGACTTCCGTTTAAAAACGGGGTTAAAAATTGTATTTTATTACTGTTATTAATAATAGTTTATTTTCACATTATAAAAGTTACATTCCAAAAAGCACTAGTAGTTTATAAGTCATAATAGTTGCATATAAAGAAAAAATATAGAAATGTTATAGCTATGTTAATCCTTTATGAATAATGACAATAAAATATGCCTGCTTTACAAAACCATGAATGTATGTATGGTCACTGCATTCCACCTGTATAATATTGATTGAAACTGAACTCCTTCAAGTGCTTCCAGTCTTAAAAGTAAGTGAGAATAAACAGACAGCAGGATAGATCTCTCACTATTGACCAGAAAAGGATACTTTATCAGCCTGATGTTCAAAAGATGTTCAAAATTTTGCTTAGAAACTGTCAGTTAATATGTCTGTTAATAGATGCATCAGGATACTACAGAAAAAAAATGTGTATTGTATGTTGCTTTGATTGTCTTTTCAGTGATAGTCTGAAAAGTACAGAAAAATATATTTTTGACATGCAGTTTTGAATGATTTAAAATTTAAATTGTGACCATATCCCAACTGGCTTGATGGTTTCTTGTCTTTTGGAGAATTCCTGGAGCTGAAAGAGACAGAAGATGAGTAGGAATTTCTATCTCTTTTGTTACACAAAGTCAGTTCCTGATTTGCTAAGTGGATTGGGAGGAGCTATTTGGTTCTAAACCTGATGACCATTTCATGATAAGCGATAATGTTAATAATCCCCAGGTCCTTTTTGCCTTTGAAGTGAACAGTTTGTCCAAACCATGGTCGCCTTTTTGAACTATCAGTTTTAAGGGATTAGGTAGATGTTTAGGCTGGGTGAACTCATGAATGAAAATATTTTGCTTGGCAGTTTCAAAAATGTGTTTTAGCCACCCCACCCCCCCATGGTTTTCCTCCATAATTCAGTGTTGAACCCTTTGGCAACAGCTTGCTTTTCACTCAGATTACTGCTATCGTTTTGGGAGGTCTTTTCCCATAGAATAAACAATGGAATTATAATAGTGCAATCAAAGCGTCTTGAGCCCCTTATTTATATTTACGTCATTGTTCCATATTTATGATTGGATTCCTGTGTGCAAATCTAAGCACTGCTTCTTGAGCTGCTTTAATAAAATGTGGCAATATCATCCAACATCTTTGTGACAAAGTGACAATTTCATCTTCTTGTTCACTTCTGTGTTCAGAATGGCAAGGCATATTCTTTCCTTTTTAAATTTATTTTGTTTTCGTAGGATTGGTTGAACAATTCGACAATCAAATAGAAGAGCTTTTCTTTAAAAAAACACACCAAAAGAATTGTCTTCCTCTGTCCCATTTAACTACTCCACATTCAGCTATGTGCACTGAAGTGTATCAGTTCTTCTACCCCTGGCAAACAACCATTACTGCTTTCAAGAAATTTAAAAGAACTGGATGCAGAAATTTTCTTCAAATCGCCCAAGCACCACAGGGGGACAAAAAGAAAATTAAACACTATCATGTTACTAGCCAACATGGAGCATAAATCACTTCAAATGAAGTTAAGAGACTGTTATGTAGCTTTTACAAATGATTAGCAATTAATTTTTTCCTCCTGTGATAAAAAATCCACGAATCTTAGATGTCCCACAGTGAAAAACTCTCAGTACAACAAAATGTGTCCCCCCACTTTTCTCTACCTATTATGCACAAATATGTTTGACTGCACTTTAGGTTTTAACATGTCCCTCTCCTGTTTTTTAACCTTATGTTAGCAGCATTCATACATGCAAATAAATAGCACAAATGGCTTAAAGACACTCCAGGTATTTTGTGTGAAATGTTCTCACCAGCAAGGAGAGGGAAAAAAGTGCTATGGTGTTATTTTATGAAAATTCATGCCATGAGTAAGTTGACACAGCATTGTAGTTGTCTACAAAGACTCCTTCCACAATAAACCAAGTGGGGTAGCTCCAGTTCTGATGATACATAATGGTAGTATTATAATGTATTTTTCATAGGGTTGCCAGGTTCAACTCAGGAAATATCTGGGGGCATTTGGGTTGGAGCTGGAAGACTTTCCCATTCCAAAACAAATAATAAAAATACAGCAGTGCAGTTCCCCAAATGCAATCTGTTTTTTTCTCCTCTTTTTTGCATTCAAAAAGTTGCACTTCCACTAAATTAAAGTGACACACTCACTCACTCACAAAGCAGCCAAAATAGACAGTTTAGAAGTCCACACTTTTGAGATATCACTGGGACAATTTACTCATGGGAGTTGCTGGATGTAGCAAATCTGGTGTATTTCAACCAACTTCTTCAGACTAACACAGGAAAATGTAAATACTGAGCAGAACAGTCTAGGGTGTGTGTGGAGCTTTCCTCCATCCCATAATTAGGTTCTAGTTAACTTTTTACTATCCTTTTTACTATGCATATAACTTCTGAAAGGAATGCAAAACAGAGGGACTGGGCTTTCTCTCTTCCTCTCTCTCACACTTATCAGTAAAAGCCACATGGCTCTGCCTGCTGAGTTTTAAAGGCACACATACACTTTCCAAAACACAAGCAGTTTGCAAATTTCTAACCTTGCTGAGGTGGAAAGACATATCATGATGCTGGGGCAGGGTTTCCCCCTGCCACCAGGCAGCGGCTGGCAGCAGAGAGGAGCTTGCAAAACTGAGGGACCCCCACTGAGACCTGGGAGCTGGAAAACCTAAGTTTTTGTGTACAATTAATTGTATTCTATTTGCACTGTATTATTTTTATGCCTATTATTTTCAAGAATAAATGACTAGATTTTCATTTTCTGTCAGTTCTTGTTTTGTGAACATACTAAATTGGCCAAAATAAAATATGTCTGCCTAGATCAGGGGTGTCAAACTCATTTGTTAGGAGGGTCGGATCTGACACAAATATTTTGTGGGGCTGGGCTATGATTTAGTGTCATAAAATATAATGCCAGGTAGTGGAGATATAAACTTTATAATGGACACAGACAAACCCAATTACATATTTTTTTTAAAAAAACTTAAAATACAAACATGCTTAAAACTTTTCTAATGGATAAAGTTGGAAAGGTGGGGGATTAGTGGAATTTGGTGATACAATTTTTAAAATAAAACATCAAGAAAAAGCACAAGGCTCTGACTGTGGAAACAATAAAATGGCATTGTAAACTTCTCTCCACCAGTCTACTCAGATTGGCAAAGCCTTTCCAATATAATATTCCCCTTTGGCTGTGGGTTCCCACATTAGAGTACTCACTAGGTTTGGTCCATTCAGGAGAGATAAGCTGGCTGAAAGCATCAATCCTTGTTTGCAAGGACACAACTCCAGGAGGCATGAGTTTCAGCTAGCTATAGGAAAGCTGAAAATGTAACCATCTCCACTCCATTTGAAACCATTGCAGAGTACAGACAAAGCTTCAAGGAAAATGTGGAATGATCTTAAAATCCACCCCACGTTTTCCTTGCAGCAGTCAGCAAGGAAAAGCAGGAAGAGCCTGGGACTCAACCTGCATGCTTCAAAGGGTGCTTCAAAGAGCCTTTGAAGCTCCCAAGCTGAAACTGAAAGAGTCTCAGCCTGGGAGATTCAAAGAGCCTGAGAGCTTCAAAGGGTAAGGACAGGAGGGGGAGGAGGGGGGTAGAAAAGAGCCCTGTGGGCCTAATCAAAGCCTTGGGTGGGCTGAATCTGGGCTGTGGGCCGGGTGTTTGACACCTCTAGCCTAGATGGACCAATTTGGATTCACTATATTGTCAAACCCATTTTAGTTTTAATCAAAATGATCAATTTGTATGCATTGTTAAATTACAATATGCCATAGTCCTTGCGCAAAGCAGCACACTATTTTAGTTGTGGGTCCAAGGTATCTTTGGAAGCATTTTTGCTTGTGAAACCCTAAGGCCAGACAAGACAAAAAAAAAAAGGGGGGGGGGGGAAGAAAACTTAACCCAAAAGAACAAATTATGAACCTAGAAGGTTAAATCAATCCAAATCAAAAGGTTTAATATTAAACTCAATATAAGCTGTAAATATTTATCAAATGTACAAAAAATACATATATTTGTTACAAAACGATTTAAAAGCAATTACAGGTCCAAATACAGCCTCGGAACAGATTAAAATCATACAGTTATCTCACAGACCATATACAACCCTCACTAAATGCATTTTGGCCTTATAGCCTTCTTCAGTGATAGGGTTGCCAGGTCTAATTTAAGAAATATCTGGGGACTTTGGGGGTGGAGCCAGAAGCATGGTTGTGACAAGCATAATTGAACTCCAAAGGGAGCTCTGGTCATCACATTTAAAGCAACCACACATCTTTTAAATGATTTCTCTCCATTGGAAATAATGGATAGGGGCACCTTTTTGACAGGCTCATAGAATTGGACCCCCTGGACCAATCTTTTTGAAACTTGGAGAGGTAATTTGGGGAGAGGCACTTGATGTTATGCTGCAGATGCGGTGCTTCTACCTAAAAAACAGCCCCCACAGAGCCCCAGATACCCATGGATCAATTCTCCATTATACCCTAGGGGAATTGGTCTCCATAGGGAATATGGAGCGCCCAGCAGGCATTTCCCTCCCCCCCTTTCTGATTACCCTGAAGTGGGGGGAGGACCTCTAAAATGGGAAAACTGCTGTCCCCACCTGGAGATTAAGCAACCCAACCAGAGAACCACGGTAGTAGGTAGTATGACTAAGAGACCCCTAATTTCAGTTATATACGGACATCGTAATCACCCATTTGGTTGCCAGAGTGTCTGGAGATTCAACTTACACACATGTGCTATAGAACGTGGGTTTTACAACAAACAATCTATATCTCCGGAAGAATGCTAGCCACAAGTACAGATGGGTTTCTAGCCACTTCACGCATACACCATCTTGGCAGTTGCAGTGGAAGAATTTGAGCTGCCAGGAACTGTCCGGGCAAGAGGCTTTCAGCATCTATCACGAAAGCCACTGGCAAGCTAACACCACCTGCAACCATCTTCCTGCAATACCAGACTCCATGACAGCGAAGTGAAAGGCTCACGTACTCAACAGCTGTGGCATCTGCATAAGGCAATCAAGCTCATCTTAAGCATAGACTCTGCCAGACAGCCTAAACCTTTGATCCACAGAACCCAAGACAATAGATGGTGCCAATATGGAAGTAAAGAAGAGGAAGAACATCTTCATCTAGAGCCAGACTTCTTTGTATAGATCGGGTGTCACCTTAGATAGCAATCTGGCCCTCTATTGTCACCTTTAGATAAGTTTAATAGCTTAGTTAATCACTTCCACCCCAACACCCTCACCCATTATTTGCCCTAATAATCACCCTGGAGCCTCCCACTCTTTTCCCATTGTTACCTAGATGCCCAATCAGGTAACCAGGGTCAGGTCCGCTCATTGGCCCAGTATAGGCATCCAATAAGGGGCCCCTAATAAACTGGCCATTGGCCACCACACAAGTCCAGCCCTTATGGTCATTGTGGAGACTCCCCTTTTTCTGAGGTCATGTACTAGCTGACCACCTGTCATCTGCCCCTGCACCTTCTACCCCCTAAGGGCTCAAGGTAGTCCTTATAACCTCTGACCCAACTCCCCACACGTGTGCATCTGACAGTACCCCATATCCCACTGTTACATACACCCCCGATTCCTGATCAGTTGAGGGTCCATCCCTCATCTCCTTTTTGTCACCATTGGAGCCTTCCTTGAAGACTACGATAGGTAATTATTACCCTGTCAATCCGTTTATGTACCCCTGTCAATTTCTATCTTACTTTCATTAGGACTGTATGTGTGCCGTGTGACCTTATACTCTTGTATGTTTGTCTTTATTTCATAATAAAGCTTTTAATATTATATTACATTGTCTCATTATTGGGTAAGTTCCAAAGCAGAAACCTTCTGTATAAACAGGTTTTTGATCTCGCTAAAAGGCAGATTGCACTCCACTCTAAATTCCCAAAATTCCTATTTTTAGGGCAGTTTGCTTAACAGTAGCAAGAAAATAAAGCACAAAGCTTCCATGATTACCAACCATGATTATTTAAAGAACAGAACATCCCAAAGTGGCCATTGGAAAATAAGCCCAATTTTTAAAGCAGTCGAATGCTGTCTCGCTCTCTCTTAATGAAAGTTCCGTTGTAGCACTGAAGAAGAATGATGAGTGATGTCTGAGTAGATTCAAATTTAATTCATATGGCAGCCAGCAGTCCAATTATTCAACAAGGATGTACTATTGCCTTGTTTCACAATTGCTTCTTCAAGCTTCAAGTAGTCAATTTCAGATACAGGGATATGAACGCCAAGCAATTCAAGTCTCCAAACTTCAAGTCACTGTAAGCAACTTAGTGCATTGTGCCTGTTCTTTATGTTATTTAGAATATACTAAGTTTTTGATAATATTGTTACTGTTTCTTTAGTGGCTGAGGCTGGTAATCACGGAAACTTTGTGCTTTATTTTCTTGCTACCTACCTGGGGATTGGCAAGCCTAGTGGTCAAGCATAGTTATTACACATTGGCTATGCACACTGTGATAATATTACAATTACTCAATGGGCGTTTTCGCACTGACCTTATTCAGCAGCGACGCCCCTCTTCAGCGCGCAGGATCTGCGCGGATTTTGCACTAATTGCCGCGGAGCACCCGGAAGAGCCGGAAAGCCCCGCGGCTTTTGCGGCGCAAATGGAAACTGGTTTTTGGCGGTTTCCGTTTGCGCCGCAAAAGCCGTGGGACTTTCCGGCTCTTCTGGGTGCTCAGCGGCAATTAGTGCGAAATCCGCGCAGATCCTGCGCGCTGAAGAGGGGCGTCGCTGCTGAATAAGGTCAGTGCAAAAACGCCCAATATGTTTAGGACCAGGTTGGAATTGTTTTCTAATCAATGTCCATGACTCAAGGCAGCAATATAATTAAGAGGCCTCATTTGAAATTACCTTCTGCCCTAGTCAGGTACATGAGTAGTAATTCATTTGTGTACCTTCCTATTTTGGTCCTATCTCTGTTGTTTAAATACTGGGCCCTTTAATTTAGATGCATTTAACCATCTAATGCAAGAACACATGCCAGTTCTTTCTCTTTCAGTGGAATATTATTCACTGAAACTCTTTCCTAGGAAGGGCTGTATTTTGTGCATATTTTTGGAATCAACTTTTCCCCTTAGGCCAGAATTTGATGGGCGAATTACTATTTTAAACGTATAAGTGCTTCATGCTTTTATTGTTCCCTCATGCATTTTGTATTGATCGTTGTTGAGCATTGCCCTGGTCAGCATATTCTGTGAAAATGTGGCAAGTACTGGCCTCTGGGACTTATCTGGGGCCACTTTTGCAACTGAGGAATTGAGGAGCAAGCAAAGGTTCAGGGTTTCCCCTGTCGCTCCTCAGTAACGGTAGAGGGTTGCAGCATTTGGTCCCAACTGTGGCTGCTCAGGCCTGTGGGGGAGGATAGGGGCTTCCAGGAGAGTGAAAGCCAGAGCCTTGTGCTGGCCCACCTCTCTTTAGTTCTGGAAGCCAAGCCTGGGGGCAACACTTCAGAGGAAAAATCAAACACACCTGCAAGGGTTTACTCAGTGTCACTGTTGTAGCTAATAATGTCTATTTCTCTTCAATTTTGATTCTACAATTTGAATAGTGAGTTTTGACATACAGCTATTTGTTGTGCAATATTTTGTTGTTCAGACCAACAGTTCCAGCTTGAACATATGAGAAACTCAGCTTCTGATACTTAACTTTAACTAGATTGACTTGGATTCCAATATTTCATCTAAAATAGTCAGCTCTTCTATTGATAGCCATTTTGTTGTTGTAGTAGTTAAGACTGGCAGACTCTAATCTGGAGAACTGAGTTTCCCACTCTGCTGTGTGACCTTGGGTCAGTCACAGCTCCTTCAGAGCTCTCTCACAGGGTATCTTTTGTGGGGAGAGGAAGGGAAGGTGATTGTAAGCCACTCTGAGACTCCTTTGGGTAGTGAAGGGTATAAAACCAACTTCTTTAGTTGCCAGGCTGAAATCATGGCTGAAGGGCACAGACAGCTATGTCACAAAAACAGCTTCTCGTGCAGTGTAGGGGTGTTTCACAAATGGCCACCCACTTAGGTCACTGACTTTGGAATCATACCACAGTGTTTTTTTCCTTAAATTTATCCAAGACTACAGTATCACATAGATTCTTTAGGCTTACAGGAAACCAGGTCTTGAGAAATACTTTTCAGATGTTCGGAATGTGTGTTTGAAGCAGCACTTAAAGCATTAAATAAATAGTTTGCTAGCAGATACGTTATTGGAATACTGCTGTATTCAATTAACAATAGATGGACAGCAGTGCGGTATAAATGGGAGGCAGCCAAATACAACAGTGCTCTTTGTTTGGGATTCTGAGTAGATGCTGGAGATCTAGAAATATGCTGGAGACAGAACTCTGCTAACAAAGGAAGACATTGGCGGAGGTATCTTATTTACATGTACTTGCACTTTTTAAAAATGAGTCATTATGGAGTGGGGACGAGTATTTGTCAGTGTTTAGACAGAGTGTATTCACCTGCAAAAACACCTGATCCTATTGAGCCAACTATTTGAAGGATAGCACTGGCTAGATGTGACTAGTTTGACAAATTTGAATTCTGTCATTGCATTTAGGGTGGATGTTTGAGATGTTTATATAGCATGAGTTTCATGAACTTTTAAAAATGTCTTGATTAAACAATTAAGAGTTGTTTAGTACAAGTTTTCATTTTAATGACTGTTAGAGTATCATTAAATTCTTCAGGATTTGGCTGGGGTTTATTTTTGTGTTTTGAAATAATACATATTTCATTTGGGACATCTTTCATTTGGGACTCTATGGCTCTTGTCAGCACCTGTGAGTAAGTCTGCACCTATCTCAGCTGGTTCACCCCATTTCTAAGAGGAAAGAAAAAGGACCGGCCCACCAGTCCCATAACCATAGCTAACTTCACCTTTCACAGTCCCAGCCTGCAGACAGTTAATTTCTGCTTACATGCTTATAAACCTCATAAACCCACAATTAATAAATTATCATATGGCATTGTGTGTAAAATAGCCAGGAAATCCTAAGAGAGCCAGTTTGGTGTAGTGGTTATATTCACAGATTCTTATCTGGGAGAACCGGATTTGATTCCCCGCTCTTCTACTTGCAACTGCTGGAATGGCCTGGGTCAGCCATAGCTCTCACAGAGCTGTCCTTGAAAGGGTAGCTTCTGTGAGAGCTCTCTCAGTCTGTTGTGGGGGAGGAAGGTAAAGGAGATTGTAAGCCACTCAGACTCAGATTCAGAGTGAAGAGTGGGGTATAAATCCAATTGTCCCCATCAACCCTGTTTAGCTTCTGGGATCAAAACAATCAGGACCGATAATCTGTGTATACCAGAGTCAGTTTTCCCAGGTGATCCTGAGCCAATGAAGAGATTTTGGACTTAATTCATTTTATTGGGGAGAAAAGTTCACACATACTTTATAAAGCTTGCTTCTGCCTTCCAACTCCTGGTATTCCAAGGAGGTCTCCCATCCAAGTACTTGCCAGAGTTGACCCTGCTTAGCTTCCAAGATATGATGAGATCAAGCTTGCTTAGGCTATCCAGGTCAGGGCCAGAAGGCTGTGATATTGTGTGAATGAGAAGTGGGGAGGTTAACTCTTTCCTTCTTGGCTGTTACTATGATCAAAATGTTCCTGAAGCTGTTCCCCCACCCCTCCAAAAAGGCAGGAGGGAAAAAAGCAGCCCAGGCATGGAGTTTTGATGAGTAAGTGGCTAGCAGTGAAATAATTAAGCATCCTTTCCCTACTGTTTAACTTGTCATCCTTCTGCTTTACATTAAATAACAAAAATCCTTAGCGGCTTCCAGGCCTGGCGCTAGAGGTTCTGCTGCTGTAGGCTGACCCCTGCACTGCTCACCCTCCCCTCCGCAAGCTTCCTAAAGGATAGTCATCTCACATGCAAGCTTTGAGTGACTTTTAGTAACATCATCACACAGGAGGGGAGAGGGAGCGATGGGAGGTGCACCAGAGTGCTGCCGCACTGCCTCTTTCCCTAGCCTCAGAAGAGTGCACTGTTTTGGCGGTGTCCAGCTGCTTTTGGGTTGAAAGCAGTTGAGAGGTGCCTCCCCCAAGGCAGGGTAACACTCTAGGCAGCCACCAACTCCGCCTACTCCCATGTGCCAGCCCTGGGGGCTTCATTTTGATGTGTTAGAATATAGTGTGTAAATCAATGTAGTAGCTTTAATTGGGAATAGATTCTTGATCATTTCGGTCAACTAATATAATAATTTGTATCTGCAAAATATGCAATCAATTCTTGGTGTTTTCCCAGTATCCTGTGCTGCCATCCTTGTAGTAAGTTCTTGAATATCTCAGTAAAATCAATATTAAATTATCCAAAGAGGATAAATGTTTGCTTATGTGTCTCTGAATTATCATTTCAATTAAAAGAACCCCATGATCTACAATAATCTGCTGTTATTGCAGATTTCCTTGTACTCTAATTATATCGTTTAGGGGAGAAAAAGAAGTATATTTTCTGGCAGCATTTCTTCAATTTATTGCAACAAATTCTGGACTATAGAAAAAGCAACTTCATAATTGCTAGCACATGTGAACAACTGCCACAGGGATAATCAACCTGAGCCATGAGGTGAGCTCTGCTCCATTTTGTCTAATATTTGTAATGATAGGACATAAAGGTATGCCTACCTTTCCATATCCTAAATGGACAAATTACTGCAGATCTGGTTTACATAATAGCATTCTTTCATTACTCTCTTACATTTACAATTACAATGTAAACAATTTGCCTCTTCAATAGCATGAAGAGCTGTGGTGGAAACTTGGAAAGAATTTTAGATTATGCATCTGCTTTTGTCCAGCTTCTACAAGCCTTGAATGTATTCACTATTGCATTTAAAGTGCTTTAAAGGTTATGCAGCAATGCTGCGGATACTGTATGTGACTGTGTTCAGTTTCATAGCTCAGTATATCAGGGGTTCTGTTCTCAAGCCAATAAACTAATGAGACAAACTTGCTTAACACTGGTCAAATTTTTCTCAAGGTTTTGGAAATAAATATGGCAGCTGTGTGGAGCATTGATTTATACTGGGGCTTCACTGGATGGAAAGGGTTTAACTCTTCCACCCCTGCTCAATTTGACCATTGATGACTGTTATTAGTCTTGGGTGTCTGTCTTTTCCCCTGAAATAACCTTGATGCAAACATTCAAGACAATAGAGGCTGGAGTCCTTATTTTATATTCTAATAGCAAAGTTGGGATATCTTTGGATTCTTAAATCCAGTCACTGGAGCTGTGAATGGGCAAGACAGATCTTTCTACAAACCTTGTGAGGGACCTAGGTTTGAAGAAAAATCTAAAATCTAAACAAAATACACATGGTAGCTTAAAGAAGCAAAAAAATGATAAAATGAGCACTTATAGCTTTAAAAACCATATCCCCTCAATGCCTTTTGCTAGGCAACCATAGTATTCCAAGCTTGGTTCTGTCAGTATAAGGCAGGGGGAGGTAGCAGGGTCACTTCCAGGCCTATTTTTGACCTTTGAGGGAGGCTTGACAAAGCTTGCCAGCTCCAGGTAGGCAAAGTCCTAGAGATTTTTTGTTGGGAGTCTGGGGAGGGCAGGGTTTGGGGAAGGGAGAGACCTCAACTGGATATAATGTCACAGAGTCCACCCTCCAAGCATCCATTTTCTCCTAGGGGACAGATCTCTGTTATCTAGGATTCAGTTATAATTCTGGGGGATCTCCAGGTCCCACCTGGAGGCTGGCAACCATAGGCCTGGCAACACCTCTGGGTGTCTCTCTGGACAGCTGGTGAGGGATGGGGGGTGAGTTTACTGGGAGATAGAAGTTTCTTTGCACATTTCAGTGACATGCCCATGTGTTGCCCTATGTGACCCAGAAGTGTGGGATCCCTATGCGGCATTCCTAATACTGCCTGACTTGCATGACTCAACTAGGTCTGGCTACTTCCTACTGTTCAACAGCAGCCACCCTATGAAAGCCAGTCTGGTGCAGCAGTTAGAATTTCAAAGTAGGTCTGTGAGGTTCAGATCCTCATATTGCTGTGGAAACTGGGTGATTTTGGACCTGTTACATACGTTCAACTGAACCTAATTCAGACCTTGGGTGGGGGTTGAGCTGCTACGTCCTGCTCCTCAAAAATGTGGCCCAGCACCTGTCAGGGGAGTCAGCATGTGTGTGTGTGTGCATAAGAGCACCATCTTCCCATCAGTAACGTAGCCAAAAGTTCTTTGCCGGGCCACAACTGTCAGGGGAGGCGTGCATGTGTGAGCTGGGGGAATGGGGAGAAGGCTGCAAGCACCCTACTTCCCCTTGGCGTCCCCTCCCAAAGGCCGGCTTCTCTTCCAGGGCAGCTTAAGCTGCCTGGCAAGAGAAGCCTCCATGTGGGGGCTGTGTGTGCTAAGGAGAGACCTCCTCACTGCACAAAGATCCTGGGGCCAGCTCCTGTAGCTCTTTTTATACAAAATGACCCCTGCCTACCTCACAGAGTTGTTGTGCAGATAAAATGGACAGAATAATGTAAGCTGCTTTAGTCCCAACTGTGAAGAAAGACTGTAGTTTGCCTAGGTAGAGGCTGTGGGGGACAGTGATGGAGACAGAAGGCTGAAGACAGAGGGACAGATAAAGGTAGGCTGGCTGTTGGGTGGGAAGTAGATAGTGTTGCCAACATCAGGTTGGAAAATTTCTGGATGTTTGAGGGATAGAGCCTGGTGAGGATGGAGTTTGAGGAAGCAAGGGACATCAGAGAGGTATAATGCCATAGACTCCATCCTCCAAACCAGGCATTTCCTCCATGAGAAGTATCACTGCCAACCTCCAGGTGATAGCTGGAGATCACCCAGAATTACAGCTGCTCTCCAGATGACAGAGATCAGATCCCCTGGAGAAAACGGCTCCTTTAGAGGGTAGAGTCTATGGCATTAAACCCTGCAGAGGTTGCTTCCCTTCCAAAGCCTCACGATCCCAAGGCTCCACCCACAAATCTCCAAGAATTTCCTAGCCTAGAACCTGCAGCCCTAAGGTAAATTGATCTCTGTAGCTGAGGGATCTGTTATGATTCCTGGAGAGCTGCCACTGCTGCTGGGGGTGGGGAAGGAAGCAGGTGAGAGGCTGAGAGAGTGATGGGGGCAGAAAGAGAGAAAGGCAGAAAGGGTGAGGAGGCAGAAAAAAGAGAGAATGATAGAGCACAGAAAGAAGTGGCATGCTTGAAAGTGATTAAGAAAAAGTGACAGAAGGACAGTAAGTATGAGAGAGGAAAAGGTGAGGAAAGGAAGCAAAGATGGAGGGAATGGGATAGACACTTCGCAAATTTCTTGTAAAGAATATAATAATTACAGTTTGATAGTGATGGCTTCAATTGGCTAAACTGCATGAGGGTGGAAGAGTTCCATCCCTCTGAACTCACACTCTGCATAGCACAGAAGATTTCAATATGGATCTCCTAGTATCCCATCTGTCTCTTTATCAGTTTTATCCTAGTCCTTCTCCAAAGAGCTTGGAGTTGCATACATGGTTCTTCTATTTTATCCTCACAACAACTCTGTGAAGTATATCAGACTGAGAGAGAGTTATTGGCCCAAGGGCACCATCATTGTTACACCAAAGTGGGATTTAAACTTATAACTCTTAAGTCTAACCACTACAGCACAGTGATGCTCTACATCATGAGAGCCTTTATAAATGTGTGCAACAATCCTGTATAGTTGTGCTATAGCTTGGGAATACCTACAATCAGGGCTTTTTTGGTAGAAAAAGCCCAGCAGGAACTGATTTAAATATTAGGCCACACCCCCTGACATCACCATTGTTACACATAGGAATTTTGTAGGAAAAGCCCAGCAGGAACTCATTTGAATATTGCACCACACCCCTGATATCACCATTGTTACACATAGGAATTTTGTAGAAAAAGCCCAGCAGGAACTCATTTGCATATCATATTAGGCCACATACCCCTGACACCACGCCAGCTGGAACTGTGTTCCTGGGTGTTCCTGCTAAAAAAAAAAAAAGCCCTGCCTACAATGAAAATTAACACTGCAATTGTATAACAAAGGAAGATAGGAAAATGCCAGTGATGAAAAAACAATGTGAACATCACATCATCTGTGAAAAACAGAAACAATACATCCCATGGTCAGAATTCATACAGAGGGGCAGGTGTTCAAAAGAAAAGAAGCAGAAGTCAACAGCCCCATGGTGCAAGCAACTGGTACTTTGTGTCCTGGTCCATGTCTTGAAGACTCTTAATTCATAAATTGTCAAGTTATCCTACTTCTCCCACAATGCTGTATAGTAGAACCGTCTATCTTACACATCCTGTTGTTACTTGCCCTGAGATTTGCTATAGCAGGGGAAGGTGAGTTAGAGATCTAATAAATAAATACTGGGACATTAGTTTTATATAGCGATATGGACAGAGGCCAATGAAAAAGTATAAAATTTGAAAATTAATTATGATACGCAGCTATGAGAATTAAGTTGAAAGTCAGTGCTGAAGATTTTCATTACATGCATGTAATGTTAGAACATATGAAGACTCTGTCTGATAGCACAGTATGGTATGCTATTTTCCAATGGTTTTCTCCTCTTTATTATACAGTGCATGTGATTAAATTAAAATCTTCTGAAAATTAGTCCTTTCCTGATAGCTAGTTTTTGGGAAGTGGGAAGGAATAGGAGAAAATCACAAGTAACCATATAAAAAAATTCTACTGACAGAATAGCAGAGTAATTGAGGAAAACAATACTGGACTCTTGGGACCAGTGCTACTTTCGATTGGGGAGGCTGCAGATTTCACACTAAACATGCTCAGTAGTTGATCTTACCATGTTTGAAGATGTTGATCAGATGTGAGACAGATTTCTCACTAGCATTGTTCCACACCCTCAGGCTTCTGTTTTCCCCTGGCACAAATGATCAGTTTCCCACCAGTTGCCCAGTTGCTCCGCAGGCACATTTTGACGTGGAGCTCCTTCCAATTCCCCATGCAGCATTGTAATTCTTGAAAGACAGCATCACAAAAATGCACAGGGAACTGGAGGGAGAAACAGAAGCCTGGGGTGCAGCAATGCTAGTGAGAAATAGGACTGAGCCAAAAACTATCTGGAACACCATTCTAACAATTGATTGCCACAGTGGCACCTTTAAGACCAAGAAAGTTTTATTATAGGTATAAGCTTTTGTGTGGATCCATACTTCTTCATTAGTATCTGATAGTATTGATTGTTAACTGCCCTAAGCTCATATGGGGAGGGCAGGATAATAGATAGATAGATAGATAGATAGATAGATAGACAGACAGACAGACAGACAGACAGACAGACAGACAGACAGACAGACAGACAGACAGACAGATAGATAGAATCTGCTGTTTCAGACTAATACCTCTACCCACCTGAATCTGATTGCCACAATTTCTGAAGTTCTAGCTTTTAATTTTTTAGACTTACCTAGCCCCTTCTGCTGCAGAGTTATAAAATAAAATATGCTGCCTGCACCCCCCCCACCCCCCCCCCCCCCCCATAATGTACAAAAGAACAGGTTGGAGCAGGGGTGACCAAACTTGATTAATATAAGAGCCACATAGAATAAAATCAGATGTTTAAGAGCCTCAAGACATGAATGTCAGGCATTTGTGAACCAGAAGGAAGGAAGGAAGGAAGGAAGGAAGGAAGGAAGGAAGGAAGGAAGGAAGGAAGGAAGGAAGGAAGGAAGGAAGGAAGGAAGGAAGGAAGGAAGGCCAAATGATGATGAGAGGGAGGGCGAATGGAAAGAAAGAAATGTTAAATGCATTCTCCAAGCAGACGGCTGGCTTGGCTTGAAGAAGTAATTTAAAGAGAAAAATGCCTTTTCCAAGCTGGCTGACATGGTGGTGGGTGCTTCAAGAGCACACAATATGTGTGAAAGAGCCACAGGTGGCTCCTGAGCTGCAGTTTGGCCACCCCTGGGTTAGAGCAATGATCCTCAACATGGCAGCCAAGGGCATCTGGTGTTTGATGAAATGTTGCCTTCCGCACACTTGCTTCTGAGATTTGGGAATAAAATCAAAAAGATCATGAGTGGAACAGAAACAAAAATGACTTGGCATGAACATAATCCCATCATGGCAGCCATTTTGTTGTGGCTCCTCTGACAACGCTTTCCCAAAATTCCAAAAGTGCACTCAGGCTGAATAAGGTTGGGTACCTCTGAGGACTTTTTTTTTTTTAATGAAAGCTAGGACTTCAGCATTTGTGATAATGTCATTAAAATGTTAGTTTGCAATAGCAATTACTGATTAAAAAAAACCCTCAAGAAATCTTCCATTGGCATGGCTGTGGAAATGGTGATCACTGATACAAGAAAAGCCAATTGTGCTGTACTGCACTGTTAAGGAAGGAATACAGTAAGGCAGTCTCACAAAGAGCCACAAACAAGTTGACAAGCAATTGAACCAGCCGTTGAAAATTTGGCTTGCAGACAGGATTTCAGCTGAACTGGAGGGTGTATGACAGGGGTGTCAAACGTGCAGCATGAGGGTCAAACCATGCTCCCGGAGGGCTTCTATCAGACCCGCGAGCAAGTCTACCTCCTTGTCCCTCTCTTGCTTCTTTCTGTGTCACAGCTTGCTTTGCTATGATTTCTCAATTGCACAGAAGCTACAGAGCAAAGCCTCTGTTCTCCTCATTGCCTGAGGTTCCTCTCTTGGGGAGGAAGTGACGGGGATGGAGAGATTGCTTTGATACTGACCACAATATTGCAAGAGTGCTAATACTTTAAGCATATTTTATTTTAAGGGTTTTTTTTTAAATTATCTAATTGTGTTTGACTGTGTCTTTTATAAAGTTTATATCTCTACTACATGGCATTACGTTTTATGACACACACAGCCTGGTCCAACAAGGTCTCATTTATGTCCGATCCGGCCCTCATAACAAATGAGTTTGACACCCCTGATATGATCTTCTGTATTTTAGATTAACATTTTTGAACTGTACATGTGGACATGTACAGAATAGAAAATCCTAGGCAGCAGGGGTTTTTTTCTGGGGGGACGTGGTGAAAGGGACTTCTGGAACCTCTTTATGGAAACAAAATTCTAAAAAATGTTTAAAAGTTCATGAGGGGCACCCGTATATTTCTCCTTTATCTCCCTCTTAAGAGTTCTGGCACCTCTTTTTCCAGAAAAAAAGCCCTGCTAGCAGGGCTGGCATGCCCATTAGGGGACCTCGGGGGCACCAAATTGGTCACCCTCACATGACTCGTGGCAGCTGCCACCATGCCAGGGCAAAAGCTGGGAGGGTGGGGTCACCCCTTCCCTCCTGGGAAATTTAAATCATGCGGGAAGGTACCCAGGAGCAGCTGCAACCCTTCCCACACCAGTGAAATGGCCTGCTGATCAGCTGATCAGTGGGCCTTTATATGGCATGCAGGAAGGGCAGCGGCTGCTCCTGGGCACTCCCCCTTCCTTGTTTGCTCCCCCCTGCTGCTGTCGCCACAATAGCCTCTGCCTCCTCCTACTGAGGGGCTGGGGCTAAAGCTGGTGGGGGCCACCCCTCCCTCCCGGGTGGCAGTAGTGGAGACCAAGCAAGTGAGCAAGTATGGGAGGGTGTCCAGGAGCAGCTGCTGCCCTTCCTGCATGTGATATAAAGACCCCACTGATCAGCTGATTTGTGGGCCCTTTCCCTGACACAGGAAGGGCAGTGGCTGCTACTGGGCATACTCCCATATGATTAAAATTGTCCAGGAGAGAGGGGGCAGCCCTTACCCTCCCAGCTTTTGTTCCAGCCTCTCAGAAGGAGGAGACAGAGACTGTCCCAGTGGTGGTGATGGAGAGGAGCAAGGAAGGGGGGAGGAACGGCGGTGGGGCAGGAAGTTGGGTGGGAGGGGTGGGAGGGGGTTGTCAGCCTTGGGAGCCAAGAAGCCTGGCACCGGCCCTGTCTGCTAGCCAGTATTTTAGTGACTAAAGTTATATCAAATACATGATAACTTACCACATTTTCTCTGTGGTATCCAGCCCAGGACTTTGATACTCCTTTGCTTCTGCTTCAGTAAAACCATTGATCATGCATTTTTACCTTCAGCCATTTGCATTCTTCAGCTTGCTGTCATGAAGATGCTAACAGGATTTCTTCTGGATTGCTCTGTTTTGTTTCAAATGTGTCAAATTCCAT
This sequence comes from Heteronotia binoei, assembly GCF_032191835.1. Taxonomy (NCBI): domain Eukaryota; kingdom Metazoa; phylum Chordata; class Lepidosauria; order Squamata; family Gekkonidae; genus Heteronotia; species Heteronotia binoei. The sequence goes on along the minus strand of NC_083227.1, from coordinate 134,009,070 downwards.
CCACCTCCCCCCTAATTACCAGGGGCATCAAACATCAGACCCCAGAGCACTCCTATCAGGCCTGCAAGCAAGTCTGCTTCCTTCTCCCTCTCTCTTGCTTCTTTCTGTGTCATAGCTTGTTTTGCTAGGCTTGCTCAATCAAATAGGAGCTACAGAGCAAATCCTCTATTTTCTCCATTGGCTGAAGCTCCTCCCTTGGGGTGGGGGGAGACCTTGCTTTGCCAGGCTGTCTCACAGTCCCATGGCAGAGCTACTGAGCCAAGCCTTTCTTCCTTTGATTGGCTGAGGGTCCTCCCCCTCCTTGTCCCCTGGGGAGGGAGGGAAAGAGCCAGAGCATTCTTTGCCCAGTTTCTTCAATCACATGGGAGAGTTACAAAGCACCTTTAAGAACAACAACATTTTATTCAAGGTATGAACTTTTTGCCTTGCTACGGGATGGGGGGAGGAAAGAATGTATGTGTGTGTGTGTGTGTGTGTTTGGCTTGTTACGCCAGGGCTCTCCTGGGTGCAACTGGGTTTGCAACTTGTTATTGAATTTGTGCCTACATGATCCAGTTTTTCTCAGTAGGAAAGCAATATGAACTATTTAGATGATGAATAACAACAAGCTTGTGTGATGGATTAGGCTGAGTGTGTCCAGACCAAGCTCACCCAGCCCATTTATTTTGTATACTGGGGATTTTTAACCTAGGCTTCCCAAATAAGTAGGCTGATATGGACCACTATACATTGTTGTCTCTCTATTCTTGCACTGCCTCATAGGAACTGTAGTTATTTTTCTGGGGAAGACTATAGTTTTGTTGGCACATAGCCCTCAGTCTGTGTCATGGTGCCTTCAAATGTTCTTGACTAGCACATGAAGCAAATTATGTACAAAAGCTCTCAGTGCCCAGCCATTTCAAGTTTTCTTCTGGGTCTTAGGCTCAAAGCACTGACCATGGGATTTCTGTAATGAATGTCAATAAATCAAAAGTAGGTTTGCAACTTGCAGCTACACACCTGAACAACACCCGAAGAGCATACTCAAGATTGTTACAGCACAGACATTGTCTCCAGATTTTGATGCAATAATTCAGAGCAAGAGGTGGCAGTTATCAGAGACTGTTAAATAAACAAAATATTGCAAGAATGCTAATGTTCTAAGCATGTTTTATTTTAAGTTTTTAAAAAGAAATCTTTCATTGTGTTTGTGTCCTATATAAAATTTTTATCTCTACTACCTGTCATTATATTTTGTGACACGCATGACCTGGTCTGATAAGGTCTCATTTATGTCAGATAACATAACAAATGACTTCGACACCCCTGCTCTATACTGGAACAAACTGTCTCCTGCTGATTACAGATGAGAACATAAGAGAAGCCATGTTGGATTAGGCCAATGGCCCATCCAGTTCAACACTCTGTGTCACACAGTGGCCAATATATGTGTGCAGATCAGTTTGCAGCAAGCTGAGTTGCTAAGTCATAGCCTCTGTAATGTCATTAGTTACAGCCACAATATAATCTCCTTAGCATAAGTTCTAGCAATCATACTGTTCATAATATAATACAGACCTTGATGCAAAGTTGATGAAGCTTGCCCAATTGCATAGTCCTCCATGACCCCAGCACCCACCCTACTCTGTGTAATTTGATTTGCATTTACAAATGCATTTGTAAGAAGAAAAAGACAACACTGTGTTTGATTACTTTTTCCCTTCTACAAATCAATGGACAAGTTATTAAAACAGATTTTTCTATGAATGATAACTGTAGTTACAGATACCATGTAATAAAACGTGTCCTTATTAAATGTAAATATTTTTTAATGATTGCAATATATTGAAGGGGATTTTATGGGGGTATTTTAAATGCTCACATCTGGGTTGCCTTTCTTAAAACACAATACCACTAGGAGAAATATTTAGTTAATATTTTGAAAAATATTACTTAATGTGCCTCATGTTTCAATTTTAATTTTATATGTACTCAGACATGATTCAAATTCAAGGTTTTATGTCTAAAGTTAATGCCTTATTGTACTTTTTGAAACATATATTGAAACAGAACTCCAAAATTAGAATTAATATCTAGAGTATATTTTATTATTTAGTAATCATTCTAATTCCTCAATAAACATATACTTGGGTAATCATTCTAATTCCTCAATAAACATATACTTGATGTTTTTAGCAATGGGTTGCCAAAGTGGGAGCTGGAATCAAGCTATCTTACAGGTACAAGCTGTCTTGGGGAGTCCTTTTTTGTATGGTGGAAAGTTCTGCGGATTCTGATCATACTTCTACAAAAGCAGACTGACTGGTGATTATTAGCAAATATGGAGGTTCCATCTCATATATGGAGTTTTTCCACCCACAAGGCTACAGGCCCTCACAAGGCTTCCCAAAAGAAGAACATCTTTATGCATGTAAAATGATGCGTACACAGAGCTCCCTACTTCATTTGAGCAAAAGGATTAAAGTGTAAAAGTGTTTAAATTGCCACAACCCAGAATCCACTTAGCCACTGTTTCATGCTTGAACCTTTCTCAAAGCCAGGGCTTTTAAAAACGTATTTCTCTAACAATGGGTTGGATCCAAAGTTTACTTTCTGTTAACAGCAAGCACATTCGTCAATGGAACAGAACTGTTCTGCCTCCAGCTTCCCTTTGCAGACTATACTTTTCCTTGAAATAGTCCCCTACTGTCCTTTTGGGGAAGATCACTGGGCTGCAGTGGGAAGGGAGAAGCAGAACATTTCTGTTCTGCTAAAAGAAGTGCCTTCTGTTATGGAAAAATTAACTCTGGATCTATATATTATGACAGTAGTCCAGCTTAGATAAGACTGTAAGGAGCAAAGACAGTAAGGAGAAAACAATTTACCCTACTTCCTCTAAGGTTAAAAAGAAAAAATTCAGCTTAAAAAGAAAAACAACAACAACCTAAACGTACATAATGGATATAGAAAAACTAAATTAAAATTCCAGCTAAATAAGCAGCTGCAATAATTAATGTACTTAAATTGCAAAATAGAGATAAGTCCTTCAAGCACTTACGTACACAATGACACTTTGTTGTTTGCAGGGATGTGCAATTCTTCCATCTAAATTTGAATGACAAGACACTGCTAGGACATCATAGTCTTAAACATTTCCCACTCTTTACAGCAATAATGGCAGTGATTACAAAATATTACTCTTCATGAACTTGTGATAGCACATAATTAGGTATGCCCATTCTAGGCATTTATTTGCAGGCACAGGGGTTATAAACGAAAGACACAGGGAAGATCAGAAGTTCAGAAGATCCATTTAAATCAATGCATTTAGAGGAGTGTATGTTCTGTGCAGCATTGCGCTATAATTCCAGCATGGTGGTAGAAGTTTCACACTAACTGAAAAAAGAAAGATCCTGCCATATTAAAGTTGTATAGCACCACAAAATTTTTAAATGTATTTTATTGGTTTTAAATTGTATTATATAACTGATTGTTAACCACCCTGAGTCTGCTTAGTGAGAGGGCGGGATAGAAATTTAAAGTAATAAGAAGAAGTTCAGAAGATCAGGCTTCTAGAAAACACATTTAGTCAGAACAGTTCTCTTGTATAACCCTTTTTAGACTGAATATAATAAAAGAACTAAAAGGATGCTAAAAATATTACAAGTAGACAAAGAATAAATTCTAAGTCTTATCGATGTTTGGAAGCTTGAAAAAGGGCTACTAATTGTTTGGATGCATTTGGGAACTTGCAAAAGTGAGTATTTTATCATCTAAAAATAATACTCTGACATGTCATGTGATAACAGCTTCCCGTGGTTATATCTCTGGCTGGAAAAAATGTTATGGCCTTGTGCACATTGTTCCACCCCCACATACGCAGTGTTGCTGTGGGAAAGCTGGTAATACAACGGTGATCTGATGTTTAGGAAAGAATGTGGGAGAACAGGGGGGGAAAGCTGGAATTTTGTTTCCAAGTTCCAACACAAAAGCTATTATAAATTCAATTGCCAATTTTCTAGCTGAGCAATATAAAGCACAGTAAAGGTTGCCAACTCTGAAGCCAGGGACGACAGAGTTTAGGGAGAGAAAGGACCTTAATGGGGTATAATGGCCTCAAGTTCAGCCTCCAAAGCAAGGAACTGATCTTTGAAGTCTGGAAACCAGTTGTAATTCCAGAAGAGCTCCAGGCCCCACCTAGAGGTTGGCAACCCCATACACAGTGCATTGTAGCATGGGTTTTCATAGACAAGCTTACTTCATTTTAGTTCTTATAGAAACTATACCACCATACTGGAGTTATAGTGCAATGCTACACAGAAGATACATTCCTCTAAATACATTGATTTAAATGGATTTACAAGGATGTAAAGCAGCCCTGTGGCGCAGAGTGGTAAAGCTGCAGTACTGTAATCCTAAACTCTGCTCATGACCTGAGTTCGATCCCGGCAGAAGCTGGGTTCAGGTAGCTGGCTTAAGGTTGACTCAGCCTTCCATCCTTCCGAGGTCGGAAAATGAGTGCCCAGCTTGCCGGGGAGGAAGTGTAGATGACTGGCGGAGGCAATGGTAAACCACCCCGTAAAAAAGTCTGCCGTGAAAATGTCATGATGCGACGCCACCACAGAGTCGGAAATGACTGGTGCTTGCACAGGAGACTACCTTTACCTTTACTTACAAGGATGTAACTCTGCTTATGATTGCACTACATATATTAAATTGCCATGGTACTATATGGTATTTCTGCCACAACTGTGGCTACTTTTCTGTGTTTGATCATATGTGAAACATAGCACATAGTGATTATGCAGTTCTGATTCATAAGTTTGGCAAACTGGATTTAGACGCTTCAATAACTACTTAATTGGCAATTATTTCATGCAATGATAATTGCATCATACATGCTAAAGAGCAAATTATCAGAATTTAAAGCAAACATCACTCATTCTGAGATCATAATTTACAACTCTGTCAGTTGCAATTTAAGTCACAACTAATATTCTCTCTAAGCTGTGGAGTATTTTGAGCAAAAATTCTACTTCATGAGCTACCGGCATTAAAGTTGTGAGCTAATGCATAAATTAGTTTGCTCTGAGGCCATTTTTCCTAATCTAAGACACAAAATGTGTGAGCCAAAGGCTAAAAAACTGTGAGCTAGTTCACACTAACTCAGCTTAGAGGGAACACTGGTCACAACTGTATTTATGAAACACTGATGATAAATTAATCAAATTACCTGTGGCCGTTTAAAGGTTTTTGACAATTCCTTTTAAGAAAGCCTTCAGATTATTATTTTGAGAATTATTTATTTATTTAAAATAATCTGTACTGTTCATCAAAATTTCAGAGTGGAATTTTGAATAATTTTTTGTTATTCAAATCTGTAATCTAATTAAATCAACGCATTGAAGAGCATGGTGATGTAGCCCTGCAGAATAAGCGAGGGGGAAAAGAATATTTTATTTTCTAAATTATCTGTAGTTGTTTGTTTGTTTATTTTGAAGTATTTATAAAGTATTTTCCCCAATCACCACAAGATTGAAGGCAGGAAACAACAATATAAAACAGAGGCATAAAACAACAAATATAAGATACATTCAAACAATTTTTTAAAAAAATCAGTCCATAAACATCTTATGTCCCACATATTCTTCTTTGGTCAGGCTGTCCCCAAAGTTCTTTGGAATAATTATATTTTGCAGCCCTGCTGGAAAGCCAGGAGAGTAAAAGCCTCTCTGACCACTTCTGCGCAGTTGTTCCATAGGCATGAGGCAACTGCTGAAAAAAGGCTGAACCTGGACGGTTGGAAGAATGTGCTTTAGTCAAAGGAGGCACCTACAAAGCTGGGAAGAACAAAGATGCTGCATGCGAACATGCAGGGAGAGACAGTCCTTCAAGTATGTGGGTCTAGCTTTAAAGGTGAGCACCAACACCTTAAAACACCGTGATACTTGGGCCTAAAAAAAAGCCATGAAGATTTTACGTGAAATATACTGAATATTAAGTGGCACTCAACCTGTTTTTTAGCACACTGCCATGGAAGTTTGTTTTGCTAAATTATTATGAGTTTCACTCTATAAAACCTAGCTGTCCTCATGCTAAAGAGAAGATGATCCCTACTGATAGGAGGAAAGGGTGTGCCTGAACTGTGCTTAAGGGTGACCTTCTAGGTGATGGTGACAGTGCCACCCAGAGGGCTTAAAGGTGCTTGGCAAAGTGTGATATTTGGGCACCCTGCTTCTGTCCCATACAAGAGGCAACAAATAGTTTGTTTAACCTCCTCTAGACTGTATGTACTTCAGTGCCTTAAATAATCACCTTCAGTAATTAGCCTCAAATTAGCATCTATTCTGTTTAACATAGAATTATGTATAATAGCCGCTGTATTGTGGTTGTGGATGGGTTCCATAACATCACAACTATATGCTATGATTTAGTGCTGTCATGCATTCTAATATACCAGTTCCTCTTTAATGAAAACTTTAAACAACATGCCAATAATTTTGATGAGTAACATGGCAGAGGTGGGGGCAAGGGTCAGTGGTATACATATGAGCTGAAGCAGGGGCCCCTTGCTTTGTGGGGCACAGGGGAAATTGCCCCAGTTTGCAATTCCATGACATGGCATATGCTGTTAAGTTAGCTTGTCATTCAAAAACTGAACACACATAGATTTTCTTCAGGGAAACAAATTAATAGAATATCACAAATAACTTTTGAAACTAGTACTGTCTTTAAAGACCTACTGCATATTTATTTTTTATGTGATACACAATGACAAATACTAGAAATAAGATCTTTTACTATTTTAGAATAATATTAGAAATAATATCTATTCTTTATGAAAGAATTCATTACAGCTATTGATGACTTTCAAGATGAACTTTTAAAAAGTTGTCTTGTGAACTATATATATTTACAAAAAAAAAGCCTGCTTTGTGAAACTCTTTGAATTTCTTTCACTTGAATTGCTCCCTCAAAGCCAAATGTATTTATTGAATTTGAAACCAAATTCTGTTGAAATTAGTGGGGGTTACTTCCACTTAATTTATTTAAGAGCATGAATGTTACTTATTTTATATTTGCTTAATATAATCATTTATGCTCCTAGAGAAGTGAACAGAGAGTATATTAAGAAAGCTTATATCTCAACATAAAAGCATGATCAATCTCTAGTAGTTTCAGCATTTTGTTTCCAGCAGTGTCAGCAAGATGTCTGTAGAAGTTCATAAGCTGGGCATGTGATAATCAACTTCTGTTCTTTGGTCTTGAGAATTTGGCATTCCAACTTATACTATACCAGTAAGTGGAGGTTTCATTTAGGTAAATAATTAAAAGATATTGAGAGGCCTATTCTCCATGGATTTGTCTAAGCTTTCTTTAAAAAAGTCATATAGGCAAGTGGTAAAAATGCCATTAAACAATTAAGCAAATGTGTGATTGAGTGCCCTTTTTTTATTAGTTTTGAACATACTGACTAGGTTTTCTAGGTGACCTACTAGTTCTACTATTATGAGGCAAAACAACAACAACAGCGAAACGCTTCTCTATATCTGGTCTCTAACCATACCATGCATACTTTTTTGTAAATGGCTATCCCTTACCCATTGTTTTGTAGAAACTAACAACTGTGTATTGTGTATTCTGATGGTGGCTACCCATAAATTCATATAATGGTACTTTCTGTCTAGTCTCTTGCATCATTCTGATTTTGCTTTTGTCATTGCTGAAATGTGCAGGAGTTGATGCTTTTCTGATCTCTTTCTGTTATTCCAACATTTATTTTCTGTGTAGTTATAAAGCCATTTTAAATGCCCATTCTCAGGTAAATGTAGAATATAATGCTAAAAAAATCCTATCTATATATGTGATATGTAAATATATATAAATGTATCTGTGCATATATATGTGTGTGTATATATATATATATATATATATATATATATATATATATATATATATATATATATATATATATATATACATCTATAACAATAAATATGGAAACATATGAACTTTGTATATAATATAGCATTTCAACATGCACATAAGCATTCAAAGGTTAAGAGAAAATGTGAATGCATGTATATTCATAGAACACTTTCCCTCTTTTGAGCAGTGGGCATACTTTGCATATTGTAACTGGTTGCTATGTAGGGTATAGAATGTTGGACCTGCTACGCTCTAACCCTGAAGATAGTTATTTGAGAGCTTGTACTAAAATCAGTAAAATTCATTCAGTCTTTGTAGGATTTCAGGTCAACTCTTCCATCTCAGTTTTTTAAAGATGGCATTGAGTGTAAAACATGTAGAACATGTTAGATTACAAGTCTAAATTAAAAAACAAACATTTTTTTTAAAAAAATCAGGAAAGCTTGTGAGAGCAACTGAAAATTGCTTATGTTTGTTTGAGAATTTGGGAGTGTTAAAAGGTCATGTTTATAACCATAGTAACCTCCAATTTAATATAAAATGTGTCATCAAAACCATGATGTATAGGTAACAATTTTTAATGCATGATTACTAGGATCACCTTAAAGATTTTAAAACAGTTAAAATGAAGGTTTGTGGGAATGCAGACTAAAGGAAGTTAAGACAAAAAAGGGTACTTTTCACTATTGGCAAAAAATGAATGAACCCTTGGGAAACCTGAAATATATATTAAAGCATCCAAATTTATATAGATCTGCATACTTTTATTTCCACTCCCTTTATTTCCAATGAACAAATTGTTGTACCTAATTTATACTGTCTTAGTCTGTAAGGATGCAAACAGATGACAGGTGGGACAGACACCTTAATATTTTAATTTTTATTTAAGCATAGTCCTTGGTGAGGTACCATTAATTTGAATGGGAAGCAGTGATGGAGGAAGGAGTGTCTAGTTCTTCTTCCCCTGCCATGATTTTGATCAGAACCCCTCAGCTACAGTTAGTCCACTAGCGGAAAAGGGATGGTATTTCTATTTGGCATTCCTACAAGGGGTAATAGCAGGGCTTTGGGAGTGAAGTGATGAACAGTGCAATCCTGAACAGAAGGCTTCTTATGATAGCACTGTCAGATAGGAAACAAAGGAGAAGCTGAGTATCTCCTCCTCCAGCATCACTTCCCTACACAAATTAACAGCCCCCATTCCAGAGACTGCTTGTAAGAGAAGAAGAATACATCAGGAATCCCGTCATAGATCTCCCCAATCTTATCTATTTGCACCCTAGCATATTTGAAAACAAAAACAAAAAAAGCACACCTACTTGAAATTTGGATCACAAAGATCATTTGACTAGCTACCATTCTTTTGGACTTCTTCAATAGTTTGTCTTACATTTCACTTTTCCATTAAATAAATATGTTCTTACAAAACAAAGCACCACTTTGGTTCATTCCAGTGTATCTGTATAGTTACATAGATTTGTTGGGACTATGTGTACATAAATCTCGATTATGTTAGCTTACATTTCCCTTTTGTGGAACAAAAACCCAAAGGGCTAGGGGTAATAAAAATGAGTTCATTATAAAGTGACTGAACATATATATGCCCAGACCTAAACCAATCAGTTTTTGTTGAAATCCTCTCACTATCACAGATTATTCTAGCACAGCCGGCATAAAGGACTGCACTATGTGAACAAATGTAAGGAAATTGCGGCATTGTTGGTTAAGAAATATAGAACGAAATTGAGTACAAATTTAGAATTTTGCATATGTGACAAATTACTGCCAGCATATTTTAAAGGAAATGCATCAAAATATTTTTTTTGGAGGACAAATAAAATTATGTATGCATTATTTTGGCTGATTCAGTCTATTGTCAATCAACACAATGATTTCAGATTTGTATTTCTTCATTCATGTGGTTAAAATAAGCACCTCAATAATGAGATGACATGTTGAGGATGTTCCATTTTTATTTACAGAGTAGAAATAAAAACACTATATTTAAAGAATAAAAAATACCAGAATCATCTATGTCCTCTAGGCTTGCCAATCCCCAGGTCCCAGCAGGGGTTCTCCCGCTTTCTCAGACTCCTTCCAACCCCCAGTCAGCTGGCCAGCGGGAGTAAGCCCCTCCCCCACAGCCATCATGTGACTTTCCACCTCCAGAGGCTTCAGTCTCTATTGGAAAGCCTTCCTCTTTGGATGGTGTCTGTGTCTGAAGGGGAGCGGGGGTGGGGGGGGGAGGCAGAACAACATGGCTGTGAAAGGAGCCAAGACCCTCTGTTTGTTGCACAGTCTTTGCAAAGATTGTTTGCATAGTGTGAAGGTAAACTTGGACTTTTGGTTGCCCTGTGTTACTGTGAAAAACTTGGAAGTTCAGCAACTCGTGAGTAGAGGTGCCAATCTCCAGGTGGGGGCAGGGGATCCCCGGTTTAGAGGTCCTCTGGAGCTTCAGGGTCATCAGAACCGGGGGGGGGGGAGGAACGGAAATGTCTGCTGGGCCATAGGGTATAATGGAGAATTAATTCCGCTGTATCTGGGGCTCTGGAGGGGCAGTTGTTTGAGATAGAGGTACCAATTTTTCAGCGTAGCATCTGATGGGTCTCCTCAAAGTGCTCTCCAAGTTTCAAAAAGATTGGACCAGGGGGTCCAATTCTATGAGTGCCAAAAGAAGGTGCCCCTATCAATTATTTCTAATGTAGGGAAGGCATTAAAAAGGTATGTGGTCCCCTTAAATGTGATGACTAGAACTCCCTTTGGAATTCAATTGTGCTTGTCACAACTTTGCTTATGGCTCCACCCCCAATGTCTCCTGGCTCCATCCCCAAAGTCACCTGGCTCCACTCCAAAAGTCCCCAGATATTTTTTGAATTGGACTTGGCAATCCTAATGTTCTATACAGTGGTTTACCCAATGCTCACAATTGCTATTCATCAAGCTGCTTCTCTTTTCTTTTTTGAACCAATTTCTTATTCTTCTTCAGAAAAAGACATTCTGAACCAGCCCACCCTTACCTTACCTACCCCTCTTCCATTGCCAGCACCTTCATTTCCATTGCTCATAACCAGTCAATGACATCTAATTCAGATTGTTTCACTGTTCTGATCTCCATAACACCTTGCTCTGTTACTATCAATAATAAAAGCCATAACAGTAATAAATATGATGAAAATACATTGGATTTAATTTAGTGCCAAACTTACCTGTTTGCAGATAGGGATTGCTTATAGAAGCAATTTCTGATATTATACAGAGCAAAACACTCTGCATTAGAGTACATCAGTTAGTTAGCTGCATTCATGATATCCTGTGTAGGTATAACTGAAGAAAAAATGTAACGTGGGAAGTGAGTCCTATGTTTTTAGGTTGCTTGGGAACATTAATTTCAAAACTTTTGGTTTTTTCCTATGCATGTAAGATTTCTAATACACATTTCAGGCTATATTTCTGAGATTCTACTACTACAAAATAAACTACAAAACATGTGACTACAAAAATATTTCATGACTGACAGCCTTGTGTAAAGTGACAGTTATTCCTTACAGACAGAGGAAAGATTTAGATTTTTTTTAAGGCAGGTAATTTAAGCAGATAGCAGTCCACAAAAATCAACGTCGCTGAACTCAGGTGAGGCTTTCTGGCTGCCTTTGAAAAAAAAAAAAACTAGTAGTCTGCTCTGCCACCTGTTGGCAGACTGAAGTTTATGAAACATAAAACAAGTACATTGTATATTATATGGCTGGGATCAGTGATTGTGACGAAGGAAATGGTCCAGCAGCGTATGCACGAGGTATAAATAAATCATATAAATAATAAATTTATGAAAAATATAAACAGATAAATTAAAAAGCAGTATTTCCGTTTGTACATATTAATATACGGCAAGCAACATATCTTGCATTGCACACACACACAAGTTCTTCTGGAACAGTTCCACTGCAGTCTTTGCAACTATAATAAAATTAGACAGTATAATTGTTGCTTAAAGCTAGTACATATGGTCATGCCAGGACAGAGCATTTCTAAAAATCTAGCCACAGAATTAAAAAATAAATAAGAACAGTACATTTTAAAATCGCACATTCTAAAAGTTGCCATCTGCCCTTGGAAGTGTTGGATATATACAGGTGCAGCGTTAAGAATATTAAGTTCTGCAGGTTTAAGATGCAGGGCTGCAGCAGGGGTAACATAACCTGTCATTTTCTATATGTTGTTCAGCTTCTCTGAAACACTGAGGCACTGGAAAAAAATAAGCTATAGATATTTTAATATGCACTGTGTACTAGGTAACCTATTAAACAGGGACACATTCAGCCTCATCTCAGAGTATGCACTGAATGAACCAGGTTTTATCAGACATTTATTTAATTATACTCAGTTGGATCACTTGGATTTTTAGTCCATTACTCCTATACTATGGGAAAGTAAACTTCAGAAATCAGCCTCTAAACAATTTCATTCATGGCCCAATTTTTGTTGTAGGTGTTATTGTGCCACATAGAAAGAATGAAACTCTACTAGTCAAGCTGGACACAGCCAATGAGGAGGCAAGGGAAATGCTTATTTGCCACATCCTGTTCACCCATCCAGCTGTCCATTGTGGGTCTGCATGTGCTTGGCCAGTCACCACAGGTAAAGGTAGTCCCCTGTACAAGCACCAGTCAATTCTGACTCGGGTGACGTTTCATGACGTTTTCATGGCAGACTTTTTATGGGGTGGTTTGCCATTGCTTTCCCCAGTCATCTACACAGTACTCATTTTACTGACCCCAGAAGGATAGAAGGCTGAGTCAATCTTGATCCAGCTACCTGAAACCAGCTTCCACTGGGATTGAACTCAGATCATGAGCAGAGCTTGGACTGCAATACTGCAGCTTACCCAGCACTGTAGCTTACCAGAGGCCAAAGGGGTGGGGCCTCCAAGCATTTTTTACAGGCCCCCTCCCTCATCCTTGGCTTCCCTCCCCCCTCTGGCCCCCTTCATCCTTATCACCTGTTATGGTACTAAGCACTTCCTTCGTCTGAAGAAGTGTGCACACATACAGAAGCTTACATTCTGAATAAAACTTTGTTGGTCTTAAAGATGCTACTTAACTCCTAATTTGTTCTCACATCCCTGTTACCTGTTGCATTTATGTGCTAATTTGCTACCATTCATTGATCTTACCAGCCTATCCTATTTCAGCTCAATGCATCTTGGCTCTGCATGGCCCTTCCTAACAGATTCCCCCAGGTTTTTTTGCACACAAAAGTTTCTACTTTGAATAATACTTTGTTGGTCTTAAAGGTGCCAGAGCATTGTGATGTGCCATTTGGAGTAGTCCAGAGATGCAGTCAGGCACCAGTTTCGGCCTTTGTGGGGCTCCACACTTTGGATCAACTGGCACAACAACGATGCCTCCGACCAGGAAACATCATACATCCTTTCAAAGGGGAGAGTTCACTGAACATAGGAGTCTATGAAGTGTGATAGTCTTGGGGGGCAGATGCCATACAGTCATTCCAGTTCCTTATTCAAATTCCTTTGGAAATAGAGGCCCCTTGGTGACACTTTAAATAGAAGCTTTTGGTGCCAAAACCAGTGTTTGGAATCGGCACCACTGTTTGAGGTACAGCCACCTGGACACACTTTGGATCAACACAGGGAAAAACTGGGGACAGGCTGTACCTCAAACAGTGGTGCTTTGGAGCAGCTGGCACAAGAGCCGCTCTTTGGAACAAGAACCAACACATGTTGCCTAGAAGGACAGAGTCTCCTGAATGTGGGGGTGTATGACAAGTAGTGGTCCAGACCAATGTTCCCTCTAAGCTGCAGAATCTTGTTAGCAAAAACTCTACTTTGTGAGCTACTGGTATTAAAGTTGTGAGCTACTGGCATTAAAGTTGTAAGTTACTGCATAAATTAGTGTGCTCTGGGGTCATCCTTCTTGAGTTAAGACAAAAATGTGTGAGCTGGAGGCTAAAAATCTGTGAGCTAACTCATGCTAACTCTGCTTAGAGGGAACACTGGTCCAGACCTTGTTTTGAGATGCAAAGGTCTTAGAGTCATTCCCATTCCTCATTCAAATCCCCTTTGAAATGAAAGGGTATTGGTGGTACTCCAAATGGAAGGTTGTAGTGCCAGAACCAGTGTTTGGACTGGCTACTACTGTGTCTTCTTGTAGGGTACAGTCTGCAGAGCATGGGGATGTTTCATTTAAGGTGGTTGTAAGATTCTTTTGTGGTACAGTCTGTGTGATGGTTCTGTTTCTGCCTGTGTGATTGTCCTGGGGGCACTTGGTTTTTGAGCAGCAGACATGAGAACTGTTCTTTGAACCAGGACCCAGCACATGTCCCCTAGAAGGAGAGAATCCCTTGAATGTGGGGGCATATGATATACCAGGGGTAGCCAACATAAGAGCCACATAGAATAAACATCATGTTTGAGAGCCACAAGACATGAATGCCAGATTTTGAGAGCCAGAGGGAGGGAGAGAAGGGAGGAAGGAAGGCAAATAGATTGGGGGAAGTGAGAGGTGGAAAGAAAGCAATTTTAAATGCATTCTCCAAGCTGCCAGCTTGGTTGGCTTGAGGAAGTGTTTTAAAGTTGGCCAACGGGGCAGTGGGGGCTTTGAGAGCCACACAATATGTGTGAAAGAGCCACATGTGGTTCCTGAACCGCAGTTTGGCCACCCCTGTGTATTTATTATTCATTTGTTATTTATTTATAAGTATAAGCTTGGTGTGACAGCTCCACACAGACATATAATAGCAGGCCCCACTTGGGCCCCCTGAGCAAAAAAGTTGCTAGCTATGGGGCTGAGCTTACCACTCTGCACCACTCTTACCACTCTGCAGCCTGCCAGTTAAGTTCCCTGCCACAAGCTCTGCTATCTGTGCTCCCACTTGCAGAAGTGAGGTAGTTGTTGACCAGGGGACTAGACACAGAGTATTTTATTGTTGAAATATTCATACCCTGCCTTTCCTGTGGACTCAAGATTCTTTACCGGCAATAATTATAGATTAAAACCAAATCAACTAAACTCCCCTAATACCCCCCCCCCCCAATGCCTGATGTTCATAACACTTCAAAGGCTCTGCCAGAAAAAGATTTGCAATGCCTCTTGAAAACTTCCAACAAGGGGGCTTTCCTCACCTCACCTTTTTTCCTTTTTAAAATGCATGGCTGAGCAATTAAGACCGATTGGATAAGATCAGGGAGGAAGACACACCTGCCCCTTCCAGATTAACCGGGGGGGCGGGTATGGATGAAAAGATTCTGTACACATGTTAGTACTCTGGTGGTATACAATGCCCATATCAGACCACATTGCCACAAACTTAGTCTTTGGAACAGATATACAGAGGGTGGAAGATATGACATTATCTACCCTTCTTCCAGAGAGTGCATGGATCTATGCCGCAGGGGTCGTTTTGTAGGAAAATAGGTGGTGAAGCTCATCCAGGGATTGTTATGCAGCTGCAATACTATTACATGGACAAGGAGGTGGAACTCTCAGAAGGAGGAGGTGGAACTCTCAGAAAGGTTCAGGAGCTGTGCTCCTATGAGCTCCAACTGAATCTGCCAGTTGGAAGAGAATTCCTGTAAGACAGATCAGGCTGAGAGATAGAGACTGATCCTCCCCAAGGATAATGCTCTGGGACCTCTGGTACAAAAAGCTACATTTTGTCTCCAGTTTCATTCCAAAGCAAAAAAAACCAAAAAACCCCTCATAAACTATAAATATTAGTTTAACTTTTTTAAAAAAACAAAACCAAGTCATATATGGTTGGACCCCATCAGTACTCATGCAATCTCATTCATATTCTTTTCCATTTTTCCAAGTCAGCTGGATCTATTTCTGGTGACTGAGGAGATCAATGCTAATTGTTAAGGAACAGGACCAAATAGGGTGTGGTAGTGGTAGAAAGGACTTAGAGGCACCTTAGAGTCAACCTGTGCTCTCTCCTACATATTGGCCCATTTGTGAGTCCTGTTTGAAGTAGTGACTGATTTTAATTGTTTGTTTGTTTGTTTGGTAAATTTATATTCCTCCCTTTCCCAGATGGGCTCAGGGTGGATCACATTCAAGTAAAACAGGTCATGTACAATAAAACCAATAAATACAATTAAAACAACAACATTATATAACAAATGCGGGTGGGCACATAATGCAAATTAAGGTATAATCATTCAGCGGCCCAGATGTAGTAGTTCAGATGACGGCTCACTGTGGGAGAGGATAGCCGATGGTATAGGCAATACAGTAAAGGATGCCCGCTTGCCTCAACTAAACGCCTGGCGGAACAGCTCTGTCTTACAGACCCTATGGAAAGGTAACAAATTCAGTAGGGCCTATATGAACATATGAAGCTGCCTTATACTGAATCAGACCCTTGGTCCATCAAAGTCAGTATCGTCTTCTCAGACTGGCAGTGGCTCTCCAGGGTCTCAAGCTGAGGTTTTTCATAGCTATTTGCCTGGACCCTTTTTTGGAGATGCCGGGGATTGAACCTGGGACCTTCTGCTTCCCAAGCAGATGCTCTACCACTGAGCCACTGTCCCCTCCCACAGGGAGCTATATCTCCACAGGGAGCTGATTCCACCAGGTTGGGGCCAGGGCTGAGAAGGCCCTGGCTGAGGCAAGACGGATGTCCGTAGGGCCAGGGATGACCAGAAGATGTTGGTTGGCCGATCACAGTGCTCTTTGGGGCTCATATGGTGAGAGGCGGTCCCACAAGTATGTCAGTCCCAGGCCACGTAAGGCTTTGAATGTCAAAACTAAAACCCTAAAGAGGATCCGCTACTCAACTGGTAACCATTTTGACTGCTATCATCTGTCTATTTGCTCAGCCAGGGACCAGGTTTTTGAAATGGTTGCCATCTGAACTTTTAAATTAACAAATTGATCTGTTTGGTTTTATGTTTTAGCTAGTTGTTTTAGAATTTATGTAATTGTTTTATTATTCCTGATGTGACCCACCCTGAACCTGTTTAGGGAAGGACGGGATAGAAATGTGAAATAATAATAATAATCCTTCATATTTAGGACTTTGGAATGTATCAGTTTGGATTGGGAAACATTTTTGAATGTTTTGCAGTGACAATTAACTGAATAGAAAGCTAGTATATTCAAAGAAGGCAAAACTAGAACCACTTTCTACATAAGGGGTTTGATAGAGAATAGGAAATGTAATGCTCTCCATGATCTGGAATGGGCCATGTGATATCCTTTCTCACAGAAGTCTTTACAGACCTGCCAGATTCAAAAGTTAATGACTACAGATGCTTGTCAATCACACTACAACAAAATTTAGTCTAAAACAAGATATGGGCAAGTTTCTGATACTCATTAAATTTGAATGACTATATGCAAAGGATGACAGATTTATGAATTTTCAATATATGTTCAAAAGAAGGAATTTTAATAATACAGAAGCACCTCCATTTCCATCTGATCACCTTAGTTGGTATTGTTTCATTGTTTCAATATGGCATTCATCTGACCCATGGATTAAATGCTGTAAATGATAAATAACAGTGATTCAAAATCAGCACCACAGTTTCACGTGACGAAATGTTGAGAAGGATAACAAAATGAAAGGAACTCAGCTGAGTTACAGAAAGGATAGGCCTATTTCCCAATCCCCAGGTTCCAGTGGGGGATCCCCCGGTTTTACAGGCTCCACCCTGCCCCCAGCCAGCTGGCCAGCAAGGGGAAGCCCCCCCCCCCCCATAGCCACCATGTACCTCTAGATCTCTGGCAGGTTTAGAAACCTGCAAACAGGTCCTGTTTTAAAAAGCGTGTGTGTATGTGTGCCTTTAAATTTGAGCAGGAAGCAGGAAGTACTTCATGGAGAAAGGTCAGCAGCAGAGCCTTGTGAGAGCACAGTCCTTCAGTTTTGCTTTGTTTCAGAGCACGTGTGTGTGAAAGAGAGCAGTGTAGCTACTGTACTTTTCAGATGGCCTTGTGGAGGAACCAGAGTCAGTAATAGTGTGTGTGTGTCTCTGTGCTTGTTTTGCATTGTTTTCAGAGTCTTTGGATAGGAACCTGTTTATGGGATGGAGGAAACCTCCACCTCTCTCTCTTTTTATTTGCCAGTGTTAGCCTGAAGAACAGCAGTTCCTGTGAGTAAAGCCCCAGCGAGATCACAAAAATGTGAGCTTGCAAACTCTGTGCATTTTGGCTGCTTTTTGTGTGTTTACACTTTCATTTACTAGAACTGCAGCTATTGGGGGATGAAGAAACGATGACTACTCAAGTGAACTGCACTGCTATATTTTTATGTATTTATTTTGGGAATGGGAAAGTCTGGCTCTGCCCAAAGTCTCCTTGCTCCACCCCCAAAGTCCCCAGATATTTTCTGAATTAGACTTGGCAACCCTAGATAGGCCTGACCTATTAACCATCAATTCCAGGCAACAGTAAGTTGAAAGTTTAAGGAATATCAGGTATGTTTGGGTAAGTTGGGAGATAGTTTGTTATCGGAATATGCGAAACAAGTGGCTGCAGAATTGCCAGCTGCATAATCAGGCAGTATATCAAATACCACCAGTCTCAGAGGTGCCTTTTCATTCTTTATTCTCTGTGTCAGAAATAAATTGCTGCCTGAATGCAACTCTCTCTCAGTTGTTCTTATTGAAGACAAAGGTGGGACAGGGTCAGTGTGAACTTCAAACACACCTGACACAGGTGGCTGCTGGCTTCAGTTCTAGCTGGCAAGTAGCCATCCACCCGCATACAGCAGAGAGAAAATTCTTCTGACTAGCGGTTTATTTATATTTGACAACATGCTGTTTATCTGTCAAGCCTGACCAGGTGCACTATTTTACAAAGCCATAATTGTATAGTGAAATCTAATGTGAAAAGAAAATCAAGTTTTGGGACAATAAAAAACTGAAAAAGGTTTGACTGGTGAGAGAGACACAGCAATTCTTGTGCTTTCCCTGGTCTTAATGATTTATCACTCAAGTCCATCACAGTACACCAAATGCATGTTATGGGTTCTTTTGCACAGATTTGTGGTAGCTAGCAAAAAATCCATTATTTTGTGGTGTTTTCTTCATACATCCAAAAAGACATGCCATGGAATTATTGTAAATATATTGGATTGGATCCAGCACAAGGATATTGTGAGGTCTTTGCGAAGATCTCCAATTTCCCCAGATCCTCCCTCCCCACAACAGCCATTTTTGACCCTCAGCAGGAGGCAGGAAGTAGGAATTTTGTCCCTTCCTCCTATTCACTCCTGTCCCACATAGCAATAATTCCATGTGGACTTGGTGACACTGTAATTAACTTTCCCATAGTAAGAAAGAACTGGTGGGAGATTTTTTTTTGGGGGGGGGGTGTCTATGGCCATCAGTGTTTTCTGCTGCATGTAGCATTTTTCAAACTGTACTCTTAGGGTTGAATTTATGAAGCTGTCATATGCTGAATCATACCATTGATCTATCAAGGTCAGTATTGTCTGCTCTGAGTGGCAATAGCTCTCCAGGTCTCAGTGTTTCACGTTATCTACTGCAGTGGTGTCAAACTCATTTGTTATGAGGGCCAGATCTGACACAAATGAGACCTTGTTGGGCTCGGCTGGGCCGTGTTGGCCAGGCCATGTGTGTACCTATTTAAGATTAGGTAGCAGAGATATAAACTTTTTAAAGGACACAGACAAATATGACTAAAATCTATCTATCTATCTATCTATCTATCTATCTATCTATCTATCTATCTATCTATCTATCTATCTATCTCTCTTAAAACATGCTTAAAACGTTAGCACTTGTTGGTCTTAAAGGTGCTTTCTTTGTATTTTTCCTATAGGATCCAGGAAACTGGCCAAAGGAAGCTCTGGCTCTTTCCCTCCATCCCTCCCTCCCCAGGGGACCAGGAGGGGGAGGAGCCTCAACCAATGGAGAAAATAGAGGTTTTGCTCTAAGCAAGCCTTGCAAAGCAAGAGAGAAGGAGAAGGAAGCATACAAGAGTCAGTTGCTTGGGGGCCTGATAGGAGTCCTCTGGGGGCCTTATTCGGCCCCTGGGCTGCATATTTGACACCCCTACTTCCAGGTCCTTTTACTTGGAGATGCTAGGGACTGACCGTGGGACATTCTACATATCTGCTGCTGAGCCATGACTCCTTCCCTCAGGCTTCTTAGAACTTTGGCAGTGATTTAGCAATTACAGGCAAGCTTATCTAAAAGGCAACTTTCCCAGTACTTAGATGCTCACCTTTGGAGTTGGTATATAGTGCTGACGAATATGGTGCTTCAGTGTGGCTCAACAGTCCCCACGTCCAATTCAATACAACAATAAGAACCATCAATGGATGCATTTAACTCCCTCTGACCTATTGGCTACCTATGTTGTGCCAATCACTTCCCGTATCTCTGATGACAAGATGCTTTTCTTCATGAATATAGAAAGATAACTGATAACAAAGAGTTCCGAATCCACAAAGACATGGATGGTATGAGAGTATTTAGACTAAGATGCTGAAACAAGAGGTATGCAAAAAAAAAAAAAAATCAGTGTTTCCCCAATTTGGGTCTATTGGGAAAAAAAAAAAGGCTATTCCCAAATGTTCCTTATACCCATTATCTGTATTGTACTGGGATTCAGGTAAATATTTGGGAAACCCAAATTTATTTGGCTCCATTATACATGACTTGGCAAGTTCAGAAGGCATTTAAAGTTCACTCTGAGTTCATTTTAAGGTCACTTCTGAGTTCAATTACCAAGTTGCGCCACTGCTCAGAGACTTCAGAAGACATTTAAACTTTACTGATAAGGTATTTTGGGGTATTTATTTGGCTTGGTATATACCAAGCACACGACCCTTTCCAACTAGCTTCAACATTTGATATCTATACATACCATTCCATTTTCTGCAGCACATATACTCAAAAGAACACATTTTTTTAAAAGTCCACATTTTTTAAAAGTACATAACTTGCCCATGATGACCCTGGGGCCTCAGTAATCTGAGTAATCCATTATAGTGTGTACACATGGCAACAACAGTAACCTGGTCAATTGGCATGCTGTTGGTCTCAAAGATGAAATAGTGTTAGGGGTTTTTTTGTGAACAAATAATACAATTAGATAGGGTGCTTGACACAAGAGAAAATGTGTGTTGCAAGCATCTTATCTGTTAAAATCAAATCATCATTAACTATTACTGTTATAGAAATATTCTTGTTCTTTGTATGCGTTCTATTCACATGCTTGCCAATATTGAGTTCTTTTACTGTGGCTTCAGCATGTGGCTGCGGAGCTGTGGGGATTTTAGCATACACCGGAAATATCACTGCAGTCAAGAAAACATCTTGGGCTCAACACATCATTTACCTTTTAGGGTTAAGTTAAACTTTGGGACTTTTGATAACATACAATCCTGCTTTCTCAAATGCAATTTACACTGATATATTTAGGAAATTCATTTGGCAATTCAGGTGCTTATTCTGTGTTGTAATAATTAACTTGATGTGATTTCACACCCCTGTACTGCTCTTTACTTATGTGACCAAGATATTAGCCACTTTTCCCTCATACATTATGAACTGTACTAAGATTTTGGAAGCTACGTTGTGTTGAATGCAACTAGAGGTATCATTCTGATTGTACAGCTTTGCAAATGCAAGGCCTATCCTGAAAGATGTGCCTCTTGAGCAATTACCATTTCACCCTTTTCCATCTGTATTCTCTCCCTTCACTGATGAATCCCAGTTTCTTTTTAGCCATTTGTAGCTTAGCCAACACTGACTTTAAAGCTTCAAGGATTTCTCTGCAGTGACCTGTAAATCCCTTTCCTGGTCAGTATGCTGCACTGCTGTTCAGTATAATATCCTCCTGTTTTGGTTTGCTGGCCCCAGACTTATTATTTCATGTTTCTCTACATTAAACTTAATTTTCCATTTGCTGGCCCGGGTACCTAAAAGGCTCAAATCCCTGGTTCCTTGTTATTTGCTCCTTCTTCAATTTCATACTATCCTCAGATTCTGAGATTTTGTGGTTCCTGTTCTCCATATTTTAAAAGAGTGCAGCATTTTCATCCAGGAACTCTTTCAAGGAATATATTATGTTTCTGATCAAGCACACAATATTTTAGCACAAAACAGAGGCTGAATTTAATGGATATTGCATGGCAAAGTCTTCTTAGCCTTATAGCAGGATAGATTGTGAGTTGAAATTCCATTAGCTCACATTGCAGGTGAGGTTAGGAAGGATAAAAGGAAAACAACATTTAGCAGTATTAAGAGTATAGACATTTTTGGCAAAAGTCCTCTTAGAGTCCTTTTCAGATAAACAGTTGACTAACATAGTAAATCCAATATAGGATTCGTCCCCCCTCCCTTTTTTTTTCTTGTGGTAACCAATTATTTGAATGGTCAGAAATGTTGAAATCAAGCAACATCATCTCCTGGCACAAGTTTCCTAGGTCAGGGGAAGCAGCCATCTTGCCATGGTCTATCTAGAACAGTGGTTCCCAACCTTTTTGGCACCAGGGACCAGCAGGGTGGGGGAAATGCAGGAATTTGGCCTCCCCCCCGCGCTGTGCAGTCTCGCCGCCCCACCTCCTCCTCCTCCTGCGTTGCCTCCTCCTCCCTCCATGTTTATTATGTTAAGCCAGGAGAAGCGTCTTCCCGGCTCTTTAAAAGCTCACCTACCCCCATGGCAGCAGCGGTGAGTGATCTGCTAAACAAGCAGTGCTGCCTTTGCCTCCAGAGGCAAAGGCAGTGTGGCTTGTTTAGCAGTCGCTCACCACAGCTGCTGGTTTCCCCCACGGATCAGCTGCTGCTGTGGGGGAGGGAAGTGAGCTTTTAAAGAGCTGGGAAGGTGCTTTCCTTGGCTTAACCTAATAAACACAGAGGGAGGAGGAGGCGACGTGGGAGGGGGAGGAGGTGGTACGGGGGGCGGGAGGCTGTGGGGCACCGTGGGAGGGCAGCTTGGCTGGCAGCCCAGTTGCTGATGGGCCATGGACTGGTACGGGTATGGGGCCTGGTGGTTGGGGACTGTTGATCTAGAATATTTGATTTCTGTTTTTCCTCCAAAGAGCTCAGGGCAGAATATATCATTCTGTTAGGATTGGCCAAGCTGAGCTGGAAGGGCTGAGAGCAGGCACATGGGGGGAGTACACATGGATACAACCTGGAAGTGGCAAAGAGTAGATCCAAGAATTGCTGGAAAAGCTTATTTCTTTTTCCTCTTTTTGATGCTTCAAGCAGCAGCAGGAAAGGGAGCTTGCCAATGGGAGACCTCCTAGTACTACTACTACTCCTACAACCCCTTTCCTCTTTTTACCTGCACATTTTACCCTATACAATTAATTAAGTCTGACAGCCCCAAGGGCAACTCAGAAAGCTTGGTGGCTGGTGGGAATTTAAGCCCAGGTCCCCCAGAACTTTATTCCTCTATCCAACATGCCACACTAGTTCTATTGATCCTTGGGCTTATATGCATTCAGTTGATTGTTGCTCTCTCTCTTTCTGTGTTAAGTGCTGTCAAGTCACTTCTGACTTAAGGCGACCCTATGAATTACCATTCTCCAAAATGTCCTATCATTAGCATCCATTCTCAGGTCTTGCAAAGTGAGATCCATGGCATCTTTAATTGAGTCAATCTATCTCATGTTGGTCTTCTTTTTCTGTTGCCTTTGACTTTTTCTGGGATTATTGTCTTTTCCAGTGACTCTTGACTTCTCATAATGTGACCAAAGTATGATAACCTCAGTTTATCCATTTTAGCTTCTAGGGAGAATTCGGGCTTAATTTGGTGTAGGATCCACTTATTTGGCAGCCAACAGTATCTGAAAACTCTCCTCCAACACCACATTTCAAAAGAACTTACTTTCTTCCTGTCAGCTTTCTTCTTTGTCTAACTTTCATACCCATACATAGTAATGGGGAATACTATGGCATGAACTAACTCGATCTTGGTTGCCAGCTTTACATTTAAGGATCTTCTCTAGCTCCTTCATGACTACCCTCCCCAGTTTCAATCTCCTTCTGACTTCTTGGGTGCAGTCTTCCTATTGGTTGGTGATGGAGTCAAGGAATAGAAAATCTTAAACAATTTAAATGCCCATCATCAGCCTTAAAGTTGTATAATTCCCTAGAAGTCAAACCTTTTGACTTCTTGATGCTCACCTCAAGTCCTGCTTGGGCACTTTCAGCTCTAACCATCAGTGTCATCACTGTTTTCTGCCAATAATGTGGTGTTATCTTCATATTTCAGATTGTTAATGTTCCTTCCATCGATTTTCGCTTCACCTTCATCTAATCTAAAACATCTTTCCTTATTATGTTTTCTACATACAGACTGCGTGCATTCACAAACACTAAAGAAGGTGCTTTGCAACTGGATTTTCACTGTGTAAGAATAGCAAAATCCACTTGCAAACAGTTGTCAAGTGAAAGCATGCATTGACGAGACAGGGAGATAAAATACATCCTAGACGAATTAAAAACTAATAAGTCACCAGGTCCGGATGGCATACATCCAAGAGTTCTGAAAGAGCTCAAAGTTGAACTTGTGGATCTCCTGGCAAAAATATATAATCTTTCATTGAAATCTGCCTCTGTTCCTGAGGACTGGAAGGTAGCAAATGTCACCCCCATCTTTAAAAAGGGTTCCAGAGGAGATCTGGGAAACTACAGGCCAGTCAGTCTGACTTCAATACCGGGAAAGTTGGTAGAAACCATTATCAAGGACAGAATGAATAGGCACATTGATGAACACGTAGGGTGGCCATAATGTCTGAAGGCCAGCCAGGGACACCTTTTTTGGGGGGGAAGGTAGGGGTGCGCGCACGCTGTCAGAAACAGGAAGTGACGTCACTTCCGGTGACGGCATGCCACCGCCTGAAACAGGAAGTGACATCACTTCCTGTGACATCATTTCCCCCATGCCACCTGCCAGAAACAGGAAGTGACATCACTTCCTGTGACATCATTTCCCCCGTGCCACCTGCCGGAAGCAGGAAGTGACATCACTTCCTGTGACATCATTTCCCCCAAATGACATCATTTCCCCCAAATGCCACTGCCGGAAACAGGAAGTGACTTCACAGCACTTCCTGTGACGTCCCCAAAAATCCCCCAAATATCACCGCCGGAAACACCAAGATTATTTATAGAGAGGGAAAGGGGGAAGTAAAGTTAAATGAAACTCTTTTTTTACTTTTTTCAAAGTGAGAAGACTAGAGAGAACGGGTTCCATGCTGAGAAGCCAGTCAGATTCCAGTGAGATTCCAGTGAGACTGTGCTGCATAATGCAGCCTATTTATTTTGTCCTGTTTGCTCTGTTGGCTCTATCTGCGCCACCTTCATCACTTTCGGGGTGTGGATCCCCCAGTGGGGTGGTCTCCCGACTCCCTCCGCCGGCTGTTTCTGATAGCCCTGTGCCTCCTCTTTCATTTGATATGTGTCCCGTGCGGGTGCCACCCTCAACAACAACAACAACAAATTTTATTTGTATCCCGCCCTCCCAGCCGGAGCAGGCTCAGGGCGGCTAACAACATAGTTCAGGGTTGAATTATACAAATGGATAAAATTACATTAAACATTATAAGCGTTTAATTAAAATCTGGTTAAGTTTTAAAATTAAATTAATTAATTTTTAAAAGTGCTAATGCTATGTTTACTTTTTCTGATGGCGGTTTCCTTCGCAATTTCCATTTTCATCAGCGAAAGCCAGTCTGAAGAGGAAGGTCTTGCAGGCCCTGCAGAACTGTTCTAGGTCCCGCAGGGCCCGCATTTCCTCTGGAAGTTGGTTCCATAGGCTCGGGGCTATAGAGGAGAAGGCCCGGTTACGGGTGCTTTGCAACTTCACCTCTCTCGGTCCGGGGATAGTCAGCAAGTTTTTCCCGGCTGACCTCAGTGCTCTCTGGGGTTCATATGGGGATTGACGGTCCCTAAGGTAGACAGGTCCTTGACCATATAGGGCTTTAAAGGTAATGACCAGCACTTTGTAACGAACCCGGTATGTAACTGGCAGCCAGTGCAGTTCGCGCAGCCCAGGCTGTATGTGCTCCCGTTTAGGGAGTCCCAGCAACAGTCTAGCCGCTGTGTTCTGCACCAGCTGCAGCTTCCGGGTTCAGTACAGAGGCAGCCCCATGTAGAGGGCATTACAGTAATCCAGTCTCGAGGTGACCGTTGCATGAAGCACCATTGCCAGATCTTGGCGCTCTAGGAAGGGAGCCAACTGCTTTGCCCGCCTTAGATGGAAAAAGGCTGACTTGGCAGTGGCTGCAATCTGGGCCTCCATTGATAATGCAGGCTCCAGTAAAACTCCCAGGCTCATAACCCAGTGCGCCGCTTTCAGCGGCGCCCCGTTGAAGACCGGGAGAGGTATTTCCCCTTCCCGAGCACCCCGACCCAGACAAAGGACTTCTGTCTTCGCTGGATTCAGTTTCAGCCCGCTCTTCCTCAACCAGGTTGCCAAATCCTGCAGGGCCCAGTCTAAATTCTCTGGGACGCAGTCAGGCCGGCCGTCCATTAGCAGATAGAGTTGGGTGTCATCTGCATATTGATGGCACCCAAGTCCATGTCTCCTGGCAATCTGGGCAAGGGGGCGCATATAGATATTAAATAGCATTGGTGAGAGAACTGCCCCCTGAGGCACTCCACAGTCCAGTGTGCGCCTCTGGGACAGCTCGCCCCCAATTGCCACCCTCCCGCCGGGAGATGCCGCAAAATGAGCCCCCTTGAGGCTTATGGTGGCAGGGCTCGGGGGAAGCGAGCTAGACTGCTGTTCTTTTGAGGGGTTATAGAGTGTTTCGAGCCCGTCCCTGTGGCATCGGTCCCATCGTTGTGGGACCCAGGGGGCCGGCGCAGCGGCACGCCGAAGCAGCATGTCACTAATAACACAGGTCGAGATGCAGGACAGGAACCCGGAAGTGACCGACAGGCTGCTTCAGCGTGCCGCTGCACTGGCCCCCTGGACCCCACAACGATGGGGCTGATGCCACAGGGACGGGCTCGAAACACTCTATAACCCCTCAAAAGAACAGCAGTCCAGCTCACTTCCCCCGAGCCCTGCCGCCATAAGCCTCAAGGGGGCTCATTTTGCGGCATCTCCCGGCGGGAGGGTGGCACCCGCACGGGACACATATCAAATGAAAGAGGGGGCGCGGGGCTATCAGAAACAGCCAGCGGAGGGAGTCGGGAGACCACCCCACTGGGGGATCCACACCCCGAAAGTGATGAAGGTGGCGCAGATAGAGCCAACAGAGCAAACAGGACAAAATAAATAGGCTGCATTATGCAGCACAGTTGAGAAAGTGCCTTATCCCATATACTGATGAAGTAAATACAGGATTTGAGAACAAAATTGCACCAGAAGACACAAACACAAAGCTCCCTTACACTGAATCAGTGCTTGGGTCCACCAAAGTCAGTATTGTCTACTCCAGGGGTGGCCAGAGTTGCTTAACAAAAGAGCAACACAGAATAAAGGTCAGATGTTTGAGAGCCGCAAGACATGAACATCGGATATTTGAGAGCCATGGAAGGAAGGAAGGAAGGAAGGAAGGAAGGAAGGAAGGAAGGAAGGAAGGAAGGAAGGAAGGAAGGAAGGAAGGAAGGAAGGAAGGAAGGAAGGGAAACAGGGGAGATATTCTCTGCTGATCTCCTGTCCTGTCCGGCTAGGTCAGCAACCAGAAAACACCAGATACCTCCCTTAGTCAATGAAAACAATGTACATAAATACACAAGCACTTGAAAAATACGCAAAGCACAAGTAGTATAGGAAAATGATCACCCTATCTATATGGCAAAAAAAAAAAAAGTCAAAATGCTGTATTACACAAGCTATTGCCAATAAATGCAAATGCCAATAAATGCAAAAGTAACCATATATCAAACCACCAAAACAGGGAGGGAGGAAGGAGGGAGGGAGGGAGGGAAGGAAGGAGGGAGGGAGGGAAGGAAGGAGGGAGGAAGGAGGGAGGGAGGGAAGGAAGGGAGGAGGGAGGGAGGGAAGGAGGGAAGGAAGGAAGGAGGGAGGGAGGAAGGAATGAGGGAGGGAGGGAAGGAAGGAAGGAAGGGAGGAGGGAGGGAGGGAAGGAAGGAAGGAAGGAAGGAAGGAAGGAAGGAAGGAAGGAAGGAAGGAAGGAGGGAGGGAGGGAAGGAAGGAAGAAAGGAAGAAAGGAAGGAGGGAGGGAGGGGAGGAGGGAAGGAAGGAAGGAAGGAAGGAAGGAAGGCCGCCCCCTACCGCCAGCCGCCCCCCCCGCTTTCGGCCCCCTCCCTCCCTGCTTACCTTCATCCAGGGCGGGTGGCGGCCTCTCCTCCCGGCGGCTGGTGCTGCTGGCGGGGCTGGCGGCGGCTGCGGAGGCCGGGGAGGGCCTCCGCTGGTCTCTGGAGGGCCTCCAGCGACCAGCGCCGGGCCAGCGGAGGCCGCGGAGAGGCCGGCGCTGGTCCCTGGAGGCCCTCCAGAGTCTCTGGAGGGCCTCCAGGGACCAGCGCCGGCCTCTCCGCGGCCTCCGCTGGTCGGCGCTGGTCGCTGGAGGCCTTCCAGAGTCTCTGGAGGGCCTCCAGCGACCAGCGCCGGCCTCTCCGCCACCTCCCCGGCCTCCGCCACCGCCGCCGGGCCCCGCGCACGGGCAGGGAAGGCGGCGAGTGAGGGAGGGAGCATCCCTGCACGTGCGCAGGGGCCCTGCGCATGCGCAGGGATGCTCCCTCCCTCACTCGCCGCCTTCCCCGCCGGCGCGCGCAGCCCACCGCCTCCGGGGCTGGCTAAACCGGGACCTCTAATGGTCCCAGTATAGCCAGCCCGGGAGGCGGGAATAGGGGGCCAGAACCGGGACATTCCCGGGTGCCCGGGACGGTCTGGCCACCCTATGAACACGAGTTATTGAGGAAGACTCAGCATGGGTTCTGTAAGGGAAGATCTTGCCTCACTAACCTGTTACATTTCTTTGAGGGGGTGAACAAACATGTGGACAAAGGAGACCCGATAGATATTGTTTATCTTGACTTCCAGAAAGCTTTTGATAAAGTTCCTCATCAAAGGCTCCTTAGTAAGCTCGAGAGTCATGGAGTAAAAGGACAGGTCCTCTTGTAGATCAAAAACTGGCTAATTAATAGGAAGCAGCGAGTGAGTATAAATGGGCAGTATTTGCATTGGAGGACGGTAAGCAGTGGAGTGCCGCAGGGCTCAGTACTGGGTCCCATGCTCTTTAACTTGTTCATAAATGATTTGGAGTTGAGAGTAAGCAGTGAAGTGGCCAAGTTTGCAGATGACACTAAATTGTTCAAGGTGGTGAGAACCAGAGAGGATTGTGAGGAACTCCAAAGGGATCTGTTGAGGCTGGGTGAGTGGGCATCAACGTGGCAGATGAGGTTCAATGTGGTCAAGTGCAAAGTAATGCACATTGGGGCCAAGAATCCCAGCTACAAATACAAGTTGATGGGGTGTAAACTGGCAGAGACTGACTGACCAAGAGAGAGATCTTGGGGTCGTGGTAGATAACTCACTGAAAATGTCAAGACAGTGTGCGTTTGCAATAAAAAAGGCCAACGCCATGCTGGGAATTATTAGGAAGGGAATTGAAAACAAATCAGCCAGTATCATAATGCCCCTGTATAAATCGATGGTGCGGTCTCATTTGGAATACTGTGTGCAATTCTGGTCACCGCACCTCAAAAAGGATATTATAGCACTGGAAAAAGTGCAGAAAAGGGCAACTAGAATGATTAAAGGTTTGGAACACTTTCCCTATGAAGAAAGGTTAAAACGCCTGGGGCTCTTTAGCTTGGAGAAACGTCGACTGTGGGTGGTCGATGATAGAGGTTTACAAGATTATGCATGGGATGGAGAAGGCAGAGAAAGAAGTACTTTTCTCCCTTTCTCACAATACAAGAACTCGTGGGCATTCAATGAAATTGCTGAGCAGTCAGGTTAGAACAGATAAAAGGAGGTACTTCTTCATCCAAAGGGTGATTAACATGTGGAATTCACTGCCACAGGAGGTGGTAGCGGCTATAAGC
The DNA here is from genome assembly GCF_032191835.1 of Heteronotia binoei. NCBI lineage: Eukaryota > Metazoa > Chordata > Lepidosauria > Squamata > Gekkonidae > Heteronotia > Heteronotia binoei. The sequence goes on along the minus strand of NC_083227.1, from coordinate 133,979,195 downwards.
ATAGCCAGCTTCAAGAGGGGGTTAGATAAAAATATGGAGCAGAAGTCCATCAGTGGCTATTAGCCACAGTGTGTATATATATAATTTTTTTGGCCACTGTGTGACACAGAGTGTTGGACTGGATGGGCCATTGGCCTGATCCATCATGGCTTCTCTTATGTTCTTATTCTCTAATACCTTTGCCAATTGGAGACCATTCTGTTTCTCCATTTTCTGTCCTAACAGTGGCCAGACAACAGTGGTCGTGCAACCTATACTCCAGACGAGTATAGGTTGCACGACAAAACAGTTAAATGCTGTGGCACTCCCATATCCTTTACAGCCAACCATAGCTATTCATGTTCCACACAGCTGAAAGCTTTACTGTAGTCTATGAAACGCAAGCTGATTTTCTTCTGAAATCCTCTCATATGCGCCAATAACTAATGCAAATTTGCAATAGAATCTCTAGTGCCTCTTCCTTTTCTGACCTTATATGGTAATGTGAACATCACTTTGCTTGCATGAGAAATTAATGCGATGGTCCAATAGCTGCTGCAGTCTTTAATATCTCTCTCTTTTTAAAATTGGAATGTAAATTGAGCAATTCCAGTTTGTGGGCCATTGTTTTGTTTTCCATATTTGTTGGCAGAATCTTCTTAAGATTCTGATGGACTGAGTTCCTGTGGCTTTGAATACCTCTATAGATAGCCAATTTACTCATGGTAACTTGTTTCTCCCAGTTGTTCTCAGTGTAACTCTCACACTTACTAAAATGGAAGGGTCTTCTTCAAAAGATGTGTCTTAGAAGGAATCTATCATCCTTTCATCTCTTTTGTACAGTTCTTTAGTGCATTGTTTACATCTTTATTTGTCCTGTTCAGTATTGATCTTTCAGCATGCCTAATAGTGATTTAAATTTCGCTTTGATTTCTTGGATCTTGTGGAACTTGCTTTTCCTTTTGTTTTATCTCTTGCTCTTCCTTTTATTTTATTTTTTTGTTCTATTCTATTTCTTTATACTGCTCATTATAACTGTTCTCTCTGTCTCTTTATGTGAGTCACTGGAACACTGCATTTAGGCTTTTGATTCTGTTTCTGTCACCTTTTACTTTTGCCTCTTAACTATCTTTAGCAATTTTAAGAATTTTATCAGTCATCCACTGAGGCTTTCCTTTTCTTTTTGCACATTCTTCCTTGGCAATATCTCTGGTTTCAACCCATAATTCTTCTGGTTCACTTTTTCTGAACTTAGTAATGCAAACTTGTTGTTTATGTGGGTTTTAAACTCTTTAGATTGTATTTTGGCATTATGATTATTTTGGTGTTTTTCTTCAGCTTTATTCTAATTTTTGATATTAACAATTCATTATCTGTACTACAGTCAGCTCCCAGTCTTGTTTTAGCAGACAGAACAGAGCTTTTCCATCTTCTGCTTCCAGTGATGCAAAGCATTTTATTTCTATATTGGCTGTCCGGTGATGACAATTGTCTTTTGAATCAATTGTGAATCATGCATTCACCATGTCCATTAAGTAAAATGAAATGTAGACAATTATCAAAAGAAATAATGATCTTATAAGATGGTGAAAGTGTATAGCTTTGACATATCTGCAGGTGTTTTCTCATGTACTCATCATATTATGATGAACTGTAATCTCCAAAGATGGAGGCTCAGTACTAAGAATATAGGAATACTATGTTATAATAAGCTACCAATCTTATATTACATTGCTTATAACTGTACTTTAGTAAATAAAAATTCCAGTTAAATACATTGATTCCAGCTTTGCTGTCCCAACACGTTATCCATAAATGGTGTCTCTCCCAACCACACATTTTAAAATCTACCCATCATAAAATTTTATTCTCTTTTTCTTTCAAAAAGCAAAAATTGTAATTTTAACAGCTTTAATGTCCACAGCTGTAAGATACTTTTCTACAATTACTGTTTTGTGTGTGGGTTTGGGATTTTTTTTGGTCTCTGTGCAATATTTGATATATAATAAAAATATAGGTTTGGAAACATGATCAAAAGCCACAGGCATTACAATGAAAGACACAAAAGTTGGACTAAGAGTGCTAGAAAGGTTTGTCTTTCATATGGTTTGTAGTGGAACTAATTCTACAGCAACACACGGGGTTAGATCCACACAAAATTTTCTGACAATGAAATGAAACTTTTCTGCCTCTTCCCTCTCTCTGCAACTCACTGATCTTCATGAAATGCAGCTCCTAGGGGTTCTGCAGCAGGACAGAAGAACTGGTGGAAATTGTCAGTTAAGTTTAGATCCAACCCATATGTTATTGAAGAAAACAGTGAAACAGGCAACTGTAAGAATGGGTACAGCAAGCAGGCCCAAGTAGGGTTGCCAAGTCCAATTCCAGAAATATCTGGGTACTTTGGGGGTGGAGCCAGGAGACTTTGGGGGTGGAGCCAAGAAACACTGGGGTGGAGCTAGGAGCAAGGGTGTGACAAGCACAATTGAACTCCAAAGGGAGTTCTGTCCATCACAATTAAAGGGACCTCACAATTTTTTAAATGCCTTCCTTCCCTCCACCCTTCCCTTCTCTGATTTCATCTCAGAGGCGGAGCGGAGTGGGCGACGCTGCTATGCAGCTGCCGCCTAATAACATAAGAACATAAGATAAGCCATGTTGGATCAGGCCAATGGCCCATCCAGTCCAACACTCTGTGTCATACAGTGGCCAAAAAAACAAAGTGCCATCAGGAGGTCCACCAGTGGGTAGAAGTCCTTCCACTGTGTCCCCCTCCCAAGCACCAAGAATAAAGAGCATCACTGCCCCAGACAGAGAGTTCCAACAATATGCTTTGGCTAATAGCCACTGATAGAATAAATATAAGATTCATTAATTCAATGAAGAAGGAGATATAAAGCCCGAAGGCCTCCCCACCCCTTCACCAGCTTTTGGCAGATGAACTATTTTCGTGTGCTTGCTTCCTGATATGGTTTTGTGGTCAAGCTATTTCCTATTGCAGCGTCTCAAACAGGTTGTTAGTTTCTGAAACAAAGACTTTTTGCTTTCTTTAAGGTTTGTTATGATTTAAATACAGGCTTTTTAGCCTCTTAAGTCTGCAAAAGTAAAATGCTTCTTTCTTTTTATATATGCTAACAAGACAACTGTTATAAGTATAGTGATTTATAGTATTCAGCATAAATAGTGAGTAGAGTGCACAACAAAGAATTAATCAATCACAAGGGCAAAATTGGTTTTATAAGAGGTGTCAGAACTGGAAATTTCAAAGGGGCATCTGCAGATGTTTGTGAGTGGTTATCTGTCACCTTTCAGTGGTTAGTGGTTGTTTGAAATGCAGAATCACAGGATTAGTGAAATTCACAATATGGAGTCTGTTGTGCTAACTACCATTATAGCTAAGCATATAGATAAAGAAGTTACAAGTTCTGACAAGAGGAAGTGTTGCTGGGCGGAGATATTTGTAACTTTTACCTTATATGGCTAAGCCCTCAGCCTAAATCGGCCGGTCAAGGTAGACTGTGAGCTCTGACCAATGGCAAACAGCCACAGGGCAAGAGAGGGATATGACTTCGGGGACCTATAAAAGGCGACGGCTTAGCCAAAATTAGCCAGAGAAACACAACCTTGCTACCTTGTTGTTTCTCTCCACTCTCTGCAGAAGTGAAAATAAAGCAGTTTTCTCTGAACATGTCTCCGCCTGGTGATTGTTTTCTTGGGTGGGGCATTGCCTCAAAACCGGTTGACACCACTGATGGACCTCTGCTCCATATGCTTATCCAATCCCCTCTTGAAGCTGTCTATGCTTGTAGCACAGTTGAATTCTGGGTGTAAGCTTTTGTGTGCAGGCAGGCACACTTCATCAGATACCTGAAGAAGTGTGCCTGCACACAAAAGCTTATAACCAGAATTAAGCTGTGTTGGTCTTTAAGGTGCCAAACTTGCGGCAGATTCATTCTGAGACCCAAGAACGGAGGTACTCAGGTAATAAAATCAAAATTCAACCAATATTTTCCCCAATGGCATGATCATCCATCCAGCGGAAGAGGCCTTCTACCTCACGTCTGCCACCGACCCAGAGACAAAAGAGGGACGAGAGAATAGGATTTCTGGCCACAGCACTTGGAGAGTCTTAAGAGACAGACTGGCCCCTCTCCCCCCGTTTCAAGTGGCCTCCAGCACAACTGCAGGCTACCTACAGTGAAAAACTACCTGCTGAGTTGACTGGGCACCCTGCTCTGAACTTCTGCACTGGCCGCGCTTGCCTCTGTAGCATAGTGAGAAGTTTCAGGAAGGAAGACGCGTCACCTTCGGCTTTGCACGCTGCTTTCTCTTTCCCCCCACTCCCTTCTTGTTCCCGCTCCCCGCGAGGACTCGCAGCAGCTCTGTGTTGAGGAGCACCAGCTCCCGCAGGCTGCTGCTGCTGCTCAAACAGCGCACGGAGAGAAAGGAAGCGGATCAGCTCCACACCGGTCCCAAAGGTGAAAAGGAAACTGAGGAGGGCCGGAACCAGCAACAAGAAGGGCAGAAACGCCATGGTGGGGGGTGGGGGGGAAAGGCGCTTCTCCCGCCATCTAGAGGAACCGCCCAGTCGGGGGAGGGGCTTTCCTCTTCTCTGCTTCACCGTAGCTACGGTGAAGCAGAGAAAAGGCGGCAGCAGCGCGGCGGCGTCGCCCGCTCCGCAAGTCCGGGTCCTCCGAGATGGGCGCCGTTTCCCCCCTTCCCCCTGCTTCCGTTTTTTTGGGGAGCGGAGGAAGAGGCTGGAAATCCTGGGGTCCCCCGCCAGGGCGAAGGGTTGGGAAGCCTAGGCCCAAGCCTTGGTTTTTACTAGCATTCCAGCTGCTCACTTCCACATTAGAATGCTTCCCAGAGAACTTCGGAGATTGTAACAAAATGTGTTTGGCTCAACCATGCTTTCTATATTGGTATTTATTCTTGTCTTCATAATTTTTGTCAGTCATCAAAATCAGCCCTGTTATAGCCAATGTTCCCTCTAAACTGCAGAGTTTTGTGAGCAAAAATTCTACTTTGTGAGCTACTGGTATCAAAGTTGTGGGCTACTGGCATTAAAGTTGTGATCTACTGCATAAATTATTGTGCTCTGGGGCCATTTTTCCTGAACTAAGACAAAAATGTGTGAGCTGGAAGCTAAAAATCTGTGATTCAGCTTAGAGGGAACACTGGTTACAGCTACGAAGGGGGGAATCATGCAATCCTTGAAGTTTACAGAGGATTGGCAGTCTGCATCCAATGTGCACACACTAATCTTTGATAAACATCTCATTCCAATTTAAAAATCAAAATCTAAATAGAGGGATTTTGCAGAAGAATTTCAATAATTATTCTTCTCCCCCAGTGTCCCCCAGATGTTGTACTAAATGGTATCTGTGTACCTGAAGAAGTCATTCGTAGTCAAAGTCCCTTTAATGTAAGACTTTAAAAAGACTGAACTTTAACTTTAAACATACCTATGAAAAACAGATTCATGAAAAGTTAGATGCTGTCCTCCTTCAAGATGATCTCAGCTCTTAAAATATGATGGGGTTAGTGGGATTAAGAGCCTATATTGCCACCAATGAGAAAGGAGGGTGCCTCTTCAAATTGCTGCTCAAATCTAACTAACAATTGCCACATGTTGAACAAGGTTTAAGAGTTATTAAAAATGGATGCCACTATTACATTCTTTACTTGAAAGGCCTTTGTTTTTCAGAGAAGAAAAAGAGAACACAAATTTCTGTACAGTAATCTTGATTCTCATGACAAGCTGAATGATTTCTTTCCTGCATAGCTATGTCTTGATACTATTCAGTAGCATCATTGTCCTCACTAGTTATGAAAAACAAATAATAAACAGCTACTATGATTTGCTGCAAGTCAAGCAACTCCATCCAGCAATACAGATCAACATATGCAACTAAGACACACAGCCAGACAACACAATATGCCCAACACATGTCAGGTCACAAGCATACAACCACACTTGCAGTCCAATGTACGCTAGAGGAACTCACCTTAAAAAGCAGTATTCTCTTGGCACTATGAGGAGTACTGTGAGCAGGGAGAAGGAACTTCTAGTTTCCCTCCCACTCTCTGTTTGAAAGCGTGGCATGGGGAAGGGCTGTTTCACCCATTTTCCTTTGAGCAGAGAAAAGGGATGAAAAGCCCCCCACCCTTCCATTGATGAATGTGGGGTGGGAGGAAAGCCTGAAGTTTCTTCTCCCCCTTTTCAGCATTCCCTGGAAGAGCTGATCAAGCAAGCTCTTTTTAAAGGGAGTTCCTCCAATGTACATCTGATTGTGTGTCTGGTTGCACACTCATAACCTGACATGTTGGACATACCATATAGTTATACCCTTAATGAACCAAATTCAAGGAGATACAGTGTCAAAGTGGAGGCGAACAATCATCTATCATATCTTAATTATTTTCGATCTTTGTATTTTCTCATGGTTTTGACAGTACAGATGACTTGGAACTATTTTATGTTCCATTTAATAGTACTACTAATTATAACTTCAATGGTATCTATCAACATATATTAAATGATTATATAAGTATATCAAAAATACATTTGTTCATATGGTAAACTGCAGAAATTCAGAAACAGCAGATTTAGAGCTGGTTTCATTGGGTCTGTACTTCTCTAAAGGTTCTCCAACATAGAAGTAATCAACAACAACTATCAATACAGCCATGACAGTACAGCCAGAAATCTGGTTTATATTCTTGACACATGACTATACTAGTAACGACACATTACTCAACACATTCCTATACTAGTAATGAAGTATGCTTCATTACTATATGCTTCATTACTACAATGAAACAAATTCATACATTACATGGAACCAGTATTATATTTAGTAGTAGATTTTTAGCTGAGCAATAAAATATTTTCCTTTACTTGCACCATTGGTTTTAGTCTTGTTTTTACTTTTTATTTACTCCACTGTGTACACCAGGGAGCCATAGCCATCATGTGCATTGATGTGCATCTTCTATTTATGCTTTTATTTCAAGTATTTGATCTCACATCAGTTTATCCATTATCCAAAATCTGAACTGGGCCTAAGAGAAACACTGTGCCCATGATCCTTTTGTACAGATGAGCTGATTATGATCTAAACACACTGAACTCCACTGGGCTTGTACCAGATATATCTAAGAAGATGACGGGTGTTTCTTCAGAATGCTACACTTGTCTTTCAGATTTCCACCAAACAGGTGGTATAATTACAAGATGCATCTTATTTGAGAAATTTTGATTTAGACGCTTCAGGCCTGACTATTATAGTCTTATGGTAAACTGCTGAATGGTGGCTGCCGGGGCTGGATTAACAATTAGGCCAAGCAGGCACTGGTCTATGGGCTCCCATGTCTTTAGGGGCTCCATGACAGCTCCCCCCCTCCAGTCTTCTTCCTGCTTGCATCCCTCAGAGCCTGAACACGCAGCCAGCAACTGAACCGCTCTTTGCCCAACTTGCCTGGTGCAGCTGTTGCTGGTGTTGTCACCAAGTTTGCCTCTCTCTGCCTCTCCCCTGCAGCTTTGTCAAAGGGGCTTTTGTGAAGGTGCAGACTGCAGTGAAGACCAATTTTAAAACAACAGTTTTGGTGCTAAAATTCATGCCATACATTCAGTGGTGTTGGGCATCTATGTACTTTGGTTGAAGGCCATTCAAAATAATGTTGTTTTGCAGGCCTTGCGGAACTGGGCAAGGTCCCGCAAGGCTCTAACATTGTCTGGGAGTTGGTTCCACCAGTGGGGGGCCGCAATAGAGAAAGCTCTTTCTCTGGTAGCCTTCAATCTTGCCTCCCTTGGCCTGGGGATTGCTAATAGATTTTGTGATCCAGATCTAAGTACTCCCTGGGGAATATGTAGGGAGAGACAGTCCCTAAGGTAGGCAGGTCCGCAGCCATATAGGGCTTTAAAGGTAATGACCAGCACCTTGTAGCGAATCCGGAATACTATTGGCAGCCAGTGCAGTCTTCGCAGCCCCGGCTGTATATGGTCCCGAATAGGGAGACCCAATAGCAGCCTGGATGCTGCATTCTGCACCAGCTGTAGTTTCCTGATTCGGGACATGGGCAGCCCCATGTAGAGAGCATTACAGTAGTCTAGTCTCGAGGTGACTGTTGCATGAATCACTGTTGCTAACTCGCTGTGCTCTAGGAAAGGGACCAACTGTCATGCCCGCCTAAGATGGAAAAAGGCGGATCTCGCAGTGGCTGCTAGCTAGGCCTCCATAGCCAATGTAGGCTCTAGTAGCACCCCCAAGCTCTAGACTTTGGGTGCCGATATCAGTGGCGCCCCATCAAAGGCTGGTAGAGGGATTTTCCTTCCCAGGTCACCGCGGCTCAGACAAAGGACTTCTGTTTTCATCGGATTCAGCTTCAGATGACTCAACCTGAGCCACCCTGCCGCAGCTTGTAGTGTCAGGGCCAGATTTTCTGGGGCAGAGGCAGGCCGGCCATCCATCATCAGATAGAGCTGGGTGTCATCAGCGTACTGATGGCAACCCAGTCCAAATCTCCAGACAATCAGGGCAAGGGGGCGCATATAGATATTAAACAGCATTGGGGAGAGCACCGCCCCCCAAGGCACCCCACAATTAAGCGGATGTCTCTGGGACAATTGTCCCCCGATTGCCACCCTTTGTCCCCGACCACAGAGGACAGAGGAAAGCCATTGCAAGGCCAACCCCTGGATCCCCGCATCGGCAAGGTGGTGAACCAGCAACTGGTGGTCGACCATGTCAAACGCCGCTGACAGGTCCAACAACAACAGTATTGCTGGCCTGCCTCGATCCAGTTGTCACTGGAGATCATCCACTAAGGCAACCAGCACTGTTTCCGTCCCATGGCCCAGGCGAAAGCTGGACTGGTGTGGGTCTAGAACGGAAGTGTCCTCCAGAAAGCTCTGAAACTGCAGCGCTACTGTCCTCTTGATAATTTTACCCAAAAAGGGTAAGTTCGAGATCGGCCAGTAGTGTGCCAATTCGGCCGGATCTAGTGTTGGTTTTTTCAAGAGGGGATGAACTATCGCCTCTTTGAGAGACTTTGGAAAACACCCATCCAAAAGGGACCTATTTACAATATCCCGCACAGGATATTGAAACTCCATCCAGCATGCTTTAATCAGCCAGGATGGGCAAGGGTCCAAATCACATGTTGTTGGGCATACAGTTGCGAGGATTCTGTCAACTTCCTCCAAGCTGAGTGTTGTAAAACTGTCTAGAGCTAATCCAGAAAACAGGCATGGAGCCTCCAGCTCACTTACTGTTTCAATTGTGGCAGGGAGGTCGCGGAGGAGCAACGAGACTTTATCTGTGAAAAATGCTGCAAAGGCCTCACAGCTGATCTCCAATTCCCTATGATTGGGTCTGCCTTGTGGCAGAGTTGTAAGAGTCCGAATGATACTAAATAATTGTGCCGGGCGTGAATTCACGGATGCAATCTTGGCCGCAAAGTAAACTGTGGCTTTGACTGCCATCTCATAGGATCTCATATACTCTCTATAAGATGTTCTGGTTGCTTCGTCGTGAGTCCCCTGCCACTGCCTCTCCAGTTGTCTGAGCCTCTGTTTCATCAATTGCAGATCCGTGTTGTACCATGGTGCCATCTTTGAGCGGGGACACAGAGGGAGCTGAGGAGCGATCTCATCAATGGCCATGGTGAGCCGATTTTGCCATAGCTCAACCATGTCATCGAGCGAGTCGCCAGGGGGCCAGGGATCCCACAGTTCCCTCTGGAACCATATTGGGTCCATTAGGTTCCTTGGGTGAGCTAAAATGCGCTCATCGCCTAAACGGGTTTGGGGTGGTACATCCATACGGGCCTTCAGGACATAGTGGTCCGACCATGGCACTGCATCAGCAGTAATTCGGGTCACTGTAACCCCCGACGCAAAGATCAAATCCAGCATGTGCTCGACCTGATGTGTGGGTGTAGCTACAAATTGAGAGAGTCCTAGCGTAGCCATGGATGACACTAGGTCCGTCACCCAATTGGAGTTCGCGTCAATGGCATGGACGTTGAAATCGCCCAGGATTAAAAGCCTTGGGTGTTCCAATGCCCAGCCTGTTGCGGCCTCCATCAGGGACAATAAGGCGCTGGCTGGTGCGTTAGGCAATCAGTACACCAGCCGGATTGCCAAACCCTCTCCTACATCCCACTTTAGACCCGCACATTCAATGCCGTCGATCTCTGAAGTCGGCAGAGCCCAGAAGGAGTAAGCCTCCCGTATGAATAGTGCAACTCCTCCCCCCCACCCGCTAGTCCATGACTGGTGAAAGACTGAGTATCCTGAGGGGGGGCTACTTGGGAGAGGGCTACTATTTCCCCATCATGTACCCAGGTCTCAGTCACACATGCCAGGTCCATATCCTGTTCACTCAGGAGATCCCGAAAGATTGAGGTCTTATTATTTATGGACCTGGCATTGCATAACACCAGTGATGGAGGCGAGTAATTCAACCTGGCCCCATCCCCTGTCACCCTTGGGATAGGACATAGACTGGAAGGGGGCCAAGCACCCACACGTCTCTGCTGCCTTTCGTTACATTTATGTCTGTTCCCACCGTCATATCTTCCCCTCCTCAAGAAAACTGGAATCCCCAGGCCGGTCATCCCACCCCACTGGTCTCCACAGTCACCTCAAACCAATGTAGGATGCCCTGTTATAATCCTGTATTCCAGTTCTGGTCTCTGCCACCACTGCCCTTGCTACGCCTACACTTTAGGGCAGACCCTGCTAGTTATATCCATATGATGCTAGTGGATTCCTTCATTTCCACTTGGTATAGTCAGATCCAGAAGAAAATACATTCCATAGGTGTACCCTTGGACAACCTCTGTATACTAAGTGAAACGCAGGCATTCAGAATCCTAAAATAGAGGATCTTAGATATTGAGAAACAGTCCCTTTGTTCTTCTGGGCATAAAACTTGTTCCCCTTTAGCATTTGGTATCTTCCCAGATCATGGGCTGCCTGCTGTCTACCTTTCCTAGATTACTTCACCCCAGTTACGCCACTCTTTTATGTTAGCAAGACTCAATGTTCTACCATCAGCAGTATTGTCTGAGAGGTTTGCCAACATCCCTTATCAGAATAGAGTCCGTCCATGTAATGGAAGGCACCTTGAAACGGTTGCCCATGTCTTACTTCATTGTGATTTTTATGGGGAAGTGTGGGACTGTATAATCAAACCTATTCTGTCTAATTTTTATGGATTACCTGAAGCAAAGTTATTTTTTTTTTCTATTATCTGACCAATGTTCCCATATCAAAAGTCTGGTTGCAAAGTACCTTTTGGCTGCCATAACAATCAGGGAGCAAAAGACTAGCTCCCCTTCTTGATGTTTGACTAGGTTTATAGCTGAAACTCCATGTAAATTTGCTATGCTGTACTTTTTATTTCTATGCCAGTAAAGGTATTTGGAATTGAAACTGTCTCCCCATCTCGCACGCAGGTCTCAGTCACGCAAGCCAGGTCCATATTCTGCTCTAGAAGGAAATCCCACAAGACAGCGGTCTTATTTTTAATGGATCTAGCATTGCACAACACGAATGTCAGAGGCGGATATTTCATCCACTGCTTGCAACCGTTGGGATGGGATGCAGGCTGGAAGGAGGTCGAGCATTCTGGCATCTCGGTCTCCTGCCTTTATATAAATACCTGTTCCCACTGCTATACTTTCCCCTCCCCAGGTTTTGTCTGTCTCCTTTTATAATTGTCTTCCACCAATGCATAAAGTCATTTTATTTTGTTTGGCATTTCCTCACAAACTCTTATCAGCCTTCCTCCTGCCAGTGTATTTCTGTGTCTCTTTTTAAAAATATATTTTATTGAATCATTTTAATTATTTTAAGCATATTATATATGCATTTGTATTTTATCGTTATTTTGATTGTTCATCACCTTGGGTAGTAAAGTAACATACAAATGTTTTAAATAAATAATCTCACAATATGGGATTCAGGTTTTATGTTTGTTGCCTTGGCTTTCATTTTCTAGCAAACATGTTTTTTAATTTTCATAGATGTTTGTGTGGGGGAGAAAAAAATGTGCTGACTACTTGTCAAATACAGTCAGTCAAATGTAGGGCTACAGTCAAATATAGAACTTTGACTATTCACTCAAATTCAAGGCATCTGCATTTTCCTTTCTCGGTTCTGTCACCTGAGCCTCTGGGTGACTGAGTAACAAAGGAAACAATTACATGCTTTGAAAGGACAAGTGAAGTAGGAAGGTGAGAAGCAGAGTAGGGTGGTAACTGCACATCTTCAGGAATGCATCACACCTTCTGATATTCTATACTTAACTAGAAATTAGGTTTAGTTCAAAATATTATATGCCACTAAGAAATCCTTGGAAATAGTTCTGTGCGGTAGCAGTTCAACATATAATATCTGAAAGCCACTTCCTGTGTCAGTCACCTAGTCATGAATAAAGCCACCAAGGCAGCCCTAGCAGCTACCATGACTGACACTTCCTGTGTCAGTCACCTAGTCATGAATAAAGCCACCAAGGCAGCCCTAGCAGCTACCAAATTAGGATTGCCTGGCACAGCCTGGCAATCAGCAGGACACTTAGAGGGTTGGGGACATGGGGACCTTCAGTTGATAATATGACATCATTTCTGGGAAACATGGAAGTGACATCATGATGCCTCTCTAGGAAATAGAGAAGACTGATGCAGGAATGAGAGGCTGGCAAGTTGGCAACCTTAACCCAAATCCCCTGATGATCTGAGGATCTCCACTAAATTCTATATACCACAGAAAGTGAAACCACTTGCCCTTGGAACCTACCATTTTATCTTTTGAGAATATACAAGGCCTGGCTGACAAAGAAATGTGCTTGAAAAGGTCTGTATTAACAAACCTGTGATAATTCATTATTCTCGATCCATCTGCTTATCAGTAATTACTCATGAACTGGATATAGTCTGGATCAGCAAAACTGAATGATGCTGATAATAATATTTCATTTTGTCATGAGAAAAACAGAACAAACACAATTGTATCATTCTATGGCAACCTCTCTGTGAGTGGATTGCTGTATGTGAGTGGTGATTGCTCTCTGTGATGATTGCTCTCTGGTGATTGCTCTCTGTGAGTGGATTGCTGTATTCACCATTTATTTGTTTCATATATGTAAATAAAATGCATATATTCCCCAGAAAAAGTGCTGAGCATGCACACCACTAGCAAATGAGACCATGATCAAACAGCATTCTGGCCATTACAGTCAAGACAAAGGAAAATTTTGAAAAGGTCTGTCTTGTAATAGTGATATGTCAACGAGTCTCCAGTGTCTTTTGCTGCCATATTTATGAGGTGCACTAGAAAGTTTCTTATCAAGATATGAGGGAATGTGGAGCCAACTAAAGCCAATTAAACATTATAGTTTATTTAGGCTACCATAATCTGGTATGACAGCATCTCTTTAAAAAAAAAGATCACTATCTACCAGACCAGTTTTTGAACATCTCCCCCAACTTTGGTTCTAAAAGGTGTTAATGCTCCTGATTAGAAATTAGATCTTATCTTTGAAAAGCTTAATCATTTTCTTCCTAACTGCAATAAATAATGGTTTAAAATATTTAGCAAGGAATTCATATAGACCCCTTAAAATGAAGTAGTAGTTATCTGTGGTTGAGAAATAAGAAAATTTACTTGAAATATGATTCCCCCCCCCCCAATGTGTCTCTCATTTAGGCTTGCCAGTCTCCCTCAGGATGGGTGACCTCCTGTCCCAGGGCTTCCATTTTCTACCACCACTCCTGTAGCTTGCAGTGACAGTGTGAAATCATGTTCAGGGAAAACCTGAAACTAATGTTCATCTGTTTTGGAAATGTGGGAATTTCTGAAAACCATAGTGTTTCCCAGAGAAGTGTGATATTACCCTGGATTCCCCCAGAAGTCACATCATATTGTTGCTCAGGGCTTTTTTTGAGCAGGAATGCAGTTCCAGCTGACTTGTGTCAGGGGGTGTGGGCTTTTAAAAAGCCCTATGTGAAACAATGGTGACATCAGGGGGTGTGGCCTAATATGCAAATGAGTTCCTGCTAGGCTTTTTCTACAAAAAAAGCCCTGTTGTTGCTTATAATAATAATAATCTTTAATTTGTATCCCATCCTCCCCGTCAAAGCAGGCTCAGGGCGGCTCACATGGCATAACATAGTATGCTACATTTCAACAGTTAAAACAGGTGTATACAAAACATATTACAAATCATATAAACATATTATTATCCTACATTAAAACCATCTAATTAAAACCATCAAATTAGTTTGGTGCTAAAATCTCAGTGTTGTCCATCTTACAGTTGTTCCGTGGCGATGGTATTTCTTCTATAGTAAATTCCATCTTAAGTGAAAGCCAGCTGGAAGAGGGTAGTCTTGTAGGCCTTGTGGAACTGGGTAAGACTCTGCAAGGCCCACACCTCCTCCGGCAATTGGTTCCACCAGTGGGGAGCTGTAAATGAGAAGGCCCTTTCCCTGGTGACTTTCAGTTTTGCCTCCTTCGGCCCGGGGACTGCCAAAAGATTTTGAGAGCCAGATTGCAGTACCCTCTGGGGAATGTATGGGGAGAGACGGTCCCTAAGGTAGGCAGGTCCTTGGCCATATAGGGCTTTAAAGGTGATAACTGGCACCTTGTAATGAATCTGGTACACTATTGGCAGCCAGTGCAGTTTCTGCAGTCTCGGCTGTATGTGCTCCCACCTAGGGAGCACCAACAGCAGCCTGGCTACTGCGTTCTGCACTAGCTGCAGTTTCCGGGTTTTGCACAGGGGCAGCCCCATGTAGAGTGCATTACAGTAGTCCAACCTCAAGGTGACTGTTACATGGATCACTGTTGCCAGGTCATCGCGCTCCAGGAAGGGAGCCAACTGCCTTGCCCACCTGAGATGAAAAAAGGCGGATTTAGCAGTGACTGCTATCTGGACCTCCATTGACAAGGCAGGCTCCAGCAGCACCCCCAAGCTCCTGACCTTGCACGCCATTTTCAATGGTGCACCATCAAAGACTGGTAGGGGGATTTCCCTTCCCAGACCGCCACAGCTCAGGCAGAGGACCTCTGTCTTTGCTGGATTCAACTTCAACCCACTCAGCCTGAGCCATCCTGCCACAGCTTGCAATGCCAGGCCCAAATTTTTTGGGACGCAGTCAAGCCGGCCGTCCATCAGTAGATAGAGTTGGGTGTCATCAGCATATTGGTGACAACCCAACCCATACCTCTGGGCAATCTGGGCAAGGGGGCGCATGTAACATCAGGGAGAGCACCGCCCCCTGTGGCACCCCACAATTAAGTGGGTGCCTCTAGGACAGTTCACCCCCAATCGCCACCCTTTGTCTCTGACCATAGAGGAAAGCCATTGCAAGGCCAACTCCTGAATCCCCACATCAGCGAGGTGGCGGGTCAGCAGCTGGTGGTCGACTGTATCGAACGCAGCCGATAGGTCTAACAACGTCAGTACTGCCGAGCTGCCTCGATCCAGATGCCTTGACAGTGATTCCTGTGTACCCACCCACCACAGAACTCCCTTTGGTTGCCACTGGCTGGGAACCCTACACCTGTTATTATTTTTTTATTTACTACAGTTCTCTGTAAGTAAAAGGAACCTGTGAGTTTACTGGACACGGATTTCATCTTTTTGAGACCTCAGCTTTCTTTTGTTTTTAAAGTGCTTTTTTTGTATACTCATGACTCTGAAGATAGATGAAAGTGCATTTGTGAAACTTCTAATTACGTTCCCAAAGCTGGAGAGCAGGAGTTTATGATTTATAGTGATGACCCTGCTCAGCTCCTTATCTCCACCATGACTAGAGAAGGATGTTTGGGCTTAAACCATGAAAAATAACTTGAACTTGAATAGCAAAAACAGAATCAAGAAAATAACTGTGACTCTCAGCAGATTTCTATTATTTGTTAGCATTAAGAGCATATCCTGCCCAGCACATATTTCAGTTAATGCTCAGGCCCAACCTGTGGATAACCTCTAGATATTCCAGTGCTGTTGGGCAAGCATTGAGTTAACATCTATCCAAGCACAGATGAACAAGGAGCATGATCAGGAAGACCAATCTGAAGGAACATGATGGAATGTAAGGTGGGATGTGCTTATCATAGACACTATTTCTTGAGAATGTGCAACCCATAGTCTAGATCATTAATCAAATTAGACCCCGTGACTTCATGGAAGTTGGGTGAAATCATAGCCTATAATAGCATTCTTGCATCTAATTACATCAGCTGCAATTTCATTTGAAGCCTAAGGAGCAATAAAATGTAATCATGCTTTATTGGGCATTTTCCTGTAGCTCAGGTGCAGAGTCCAAGATAAGTGTGTTGCTATGGCACAACTCTTAAGCTTATCATTTGGTCATTTTAAACTCAAGTTGACAGAAGGATCATGGGGAGTAGCTGTAATTGGAGTTTACAGTGTTTGTAAGTATTAGGTGACTTGTAGCTTAATACCATAACTATAGGGAAAATAAATTACCAAGTCATTAAAGGGCTTTAGCTATTCATACAGCATTAAAGAATAATAAGAGGGACAGTAATGTTTCTCTAACACATAAAACCTACTTTTCAATTAAGAGCATAATGGGTTAGACCTGGTGTTATGTTACAGTCTCATGAGTTCCACTGCTCAGAAATTATTGGTGCTATGACCATGGTTTCAAAGACAGGCACAGAACAACACACAAGAGGGTATGCATGTCATAAATTCTCACAAGAAGGTTTAGGCAGGAGCCTTGCAACCCCATGAAAATCTGCTTTTTCAGAGCTGTGAAAGCTGAGCAAAGATTTGGAACACTAGTTCTGGATGTATTTGTTTAATACTTAGGGCACAACTGCTTCACAAACTAAACTAACTTTACTCTAAAGCAATTGAGATGATGTGTTATCATGGGAAATTAATAAGCTCTGAGGAGCATGGTAAGGAATGCACCTCAGTAATGGTAGCCATTTTTTCTAGATGCTGTTTAACATTATTGAATTTCTTAGAGAAAGGTGGAAGAGATGCTTTGAAGAGCAGACTGTTAAAAGCATCAAGACAAACAATAAGCGTTTATTTAAATATATCCAGAACATGAAACAGCCAGAGAAGTAGTTGGGCCTTTGGATGACGAAGGAATAAAAAGATTGCCAGAGAACTAAGCAAATTCTTTGCATCTGTGTTCTCAGTGGAGAGAGGCATGCACCCATGTCACAGCCGCCATTTTCAGAAAGGGAGTGGGAAGAACTGAGTCAGATTGAGGCAAAGAGAAATGAAGGTTTAGACCTATTCTAAACCTAAACCTACGGGGAAAATTAAAAATCAGTAAGTCTCCAGGTCCTGATGGCATACAACTGTGAGTTCTTAGTGAACTCAAATATTGACTTGTTGATCAACTAACCTGTATATGTAATTTTTCACTTAAATCAGCCATTGTTCCAATACAGTGCAACTTGATGGCACTTTATACATATACAAGAGGAGACTGGTACTGATATGATCATAGGTAGCTTATTGCTTTGGAGAAGACTAGTTAATGACATTACTTAAAGTTCCAGTCTACACATTCACAGAAAATTCTTTAAAACTTGCAAAACTGAAAACAAAAACTTGCTATCTGCACCAAGTGTATTCAGTGCTTTCTTCAGAGTTTGAACTGGCTTGCTTGACTTCAGTCTGGTGAATAACAGACATAACTGCATTGTGTACATGAAACTCCAAGAAAGTCCTTGAACTTTTCTGGTTATTTCATGATTCTTCAGAACTTCTTCTCAGGTAGGGTTGCCAGATCCAGCTCAGGAAATTTCTGGAGATTTGGGAGTGGAGTCTTTGCAGGATAGGAACCCCAGTAGGATACAATGCCACAGAGTCCACCATCAACACATCCATTTTCTCCAGAGGAACCAATCTCTGTAGTCTTGAGATGAGCCATCGCACGTTGAGGCTGGCAGAGGCTAGTCAGGAATTTTCCCAATATGCTCCAAATTGCACTTAAGGCAAAGTATGGTTCTTAAACCCTGTGGAAAACCACCTGATTAATATCTGAATAAGTGTGCATGCACACAAAAGTTTATACCTTGAATAAAACTATGTTGGTCTTAAAGGTGCCACTGGGCTCAAATTTTGTTCTGCTGGTTTGATATGGAGTAACTACTTTAGAATTCCTTTCATGTTTTGCCTAAGGGATATGTTCCAAATTTACTTCAATTTTTCTTTAGGCAAAAGTGAGGAGCAACTGGAATGGGCTCAATAATATCCTTAGTTTCATTATTCTAATACATGTTGTCATGACTCAGGGGGGTATTGTCAATTGCTGCCACCACTCTGGGTTAAGGGTGAAGGGGAGACCCCTGAATACCGTATTTTTCGGTCCATAAGGAACTCCAGACCATAGGACGCACCTTCCTCCTGGGCGGCGATCCGCTGCCTCCGCCTCTG
The DNA here is from genome assembly GCF_032191835.1 of Heteronotia binoei. Classification (NCBI taxonomy): domain Eukaryota; kingdom Metazoa; phylum Chordata; class Lepidosauria; order Squamata; family Gekkonidae; genus Heteronotia; species Heteronotia binoei. Next base: position 133,960,773 of record NC_083227.1, on the reverse strand, counting down.
ATCCCGGCGCTTCCCCCCGCCTGCCTGCCTGGCTCCAGCTCTGCTTCCAGCAAGCGCTGGGATCGCTCCACGCTGCCCCCACCGCAAATCCAGCGCTTTGCGAGCGCTGGCTGCGGAGGGGGCAGCGTGCTTCCTCCGTGCCTGTCTGCCTGGCTCCAGCTCTGACGCTTACAGCAAGCGCCAGGATCGCTCCCTCTGCTCTCTGATCCTGGTGCTTGCTTTAAGCATCAGAGCTGGAGCCAGGCAGGCAGACAGGCACGGAGAAAGCACGCCGCCCCCTCCGCAGCCAGCGATTGTGAAGTGCTCGGTTTGCTGATGGGGCGGGTGCTTCCTCCATGCCTGTCTGCCTGGCTCCAGCTCTGATGCTTAAAGCAAGCGCTGGGATCGGAGGGCAGAGGGAGCGATCCTGGCGCTTGCTTTAAGCATCAGAGCTGGAGCCAGGCAGACAGGCATGGAGGAAGCATGCTGCCCCCTCCGCAGCTGGCGCTCGCGAAGCGCTGGGTTTGCGGTGGGGGCAGAGCGGAGCGATCCCAGCACTTGCTGGAAGCAGAGCTGGAGCCAAACAGGTGCGGGGGAAGCGCCGGGATCAGAGGCGGAGGCAGCGGATTCCCCCCCCCCCCCGGGAGGAAGGTACGTCCTATCGTCCCTTCGCTCCATAAGATGCACACACTTTTTTTGGGGGGGGGGGGAAGTGCGTCTTATGGTCCACAAATATGGTAATTATGAACACCCCTATAATAATAATAAATGAAAATATGGGTTTGTGCCTTCAAAAGAGAATGTCTGATGCAACATTTACAGTGTCTGTTGGAAGGCCCCTCAGAGGAGCTTCTGATAAACTATTGAAACCAGGCATGGGTGTGAGTCACAGATGTGTATTGGTGACAGACACTCCTAGAAGGAAACCTCCTTGCTGAAAAGATAAGCAGACGCACTAGAATACCAGGGAGAAAAGGGGAGGGGGGAAGTGAATCAGATAACGTGTAAGGCAGCAGGCTGCAGCCTCGCTTTTGCTTAAAGCTGATGGTTTGAGAAGTGTCCGGGGTTCATTATTTTTGGGAGCCTTGATGCTCAAATGAACCTTGCTATTGGTGCCAAATAGTAAAATACCTCATTTTCAATCAGTAAGTATGCGCCTCGTTTATTCCTCTGCTACAAGGGATCCCCTTGATAAGGCCCAGAGTACCCTCCCAAGCCCTTCAGGCCTCCTGTAGGTTAGGCCAAATAATAGGCATGAGGACCAGGCAGAGTGAACCACAACAAAAAAGGTTTATTTTAGTACAATATAAATTAACAAGGTGCATTAACCAATATAAGGGTGAAGGGAAAATAAACAAATGCCCTAACTCTTACCAGCACTTACCCCCTTGGGTAAGGGTCTTTCCCCTGCCTAGCTCTCCAGGCTAAGCCTTCCAGGGAAAGAACACCCACTTCCTGGGCTTGGCCTTTATATCCTCTTCCCAGGCCCCACCCCTCTTTGGGCCTGTTTCTCTCCAAAACCCTCGTTACTCCATCAGAGAGACAGAGGGGATCCTGGGAGATGTAGGGTTTTCCCAGTAACTCCTAAGCAGGCTTTCCTGTGGCCTGCAGGCCTCACTAGGCCCAGGATCATGACACATATGGAACCAGACTGGGAAACATGCTCAGACTATGGATCATAGGAAAGTAAATGAGAACTCTGCATGAATATGTATAGAGAATTGGATCTGACTAACTAAGAGATCAAGATGATCATGGAAAGCTCTCTTCCTCACCTCCTCCTTTCCTAAAAAAGTCCTTTGTGACCTACAAAAAGGCACTGCCAGGGATTACAAGAATCTTTTGAACAAATAGCTATGCAGTGCAGGGGACTATAGTGAGGAAGGGGAATTGGGTCACCCTCCTCCTCTGTCCTCCAGAAAAGCCCCCTTGTTTCAGTGGAAGTCACACTGGCAGAAGAGGAAAGGACTATTTCAATCTACTCCTTCTCCTCAAAAGGATTGCCAGCAGACCTGGAGAAAAATGCCCCATTCTTTTAATAGAAATTTAACATGAGGAAACATATCGTTAAAACTTTTAATGGGATGGTGGTAAATAACCATTTAAAGGGACAGTACATTTTTTTCTTCAGGCAGTGGAAACCCTGCTCCTCACTGGAGCCTTTCATACAACATGGTTTTTGTTAGCAAGGATCCCATAACTCCTCACACTTTTTGAATGAGGTGTGAAGGAGAGGGAAGATTGTAGAATGCGAAATTTACTCAATTGATATTGATCCCAAGCCACTAGACTCTAATGAAGAGTTGACCTCTCCAGCTTTTTCCCACACCCCCCAATTTATTTATTTATTTATTTGGGCATTTTAACATGGTTTCCCCCCATTTAGTGTGGACTCAAATTAGCTTAGTATATCAAACAAAGCAACTACAGAAAATCAACTCCACATAAGTTATCAAACAAATCTTCCAGCTATTAATAGACTGATCTATAGGATGGAAAGAACTGGTGGTAACAACTCTGACCTTGATAGAAACCCATTCTCTCCTTGTCACTTCCATTAGTAGGTATGGCCTATAGGGATGTTTGTCTAGCTATCTGGATCTAAATATGGGATGGTTTTTTTTTTGTCTTTTAACATATTCTTTTCAAATTAAGAACCACTCTCCTGCTCCAAATCACCATGGATGTAGGGGAAGCCTTGGAAATGTCACAGAATAATTCAGATCTAGGCAGGTATCTTCTTTCCTCTCTTTGTACCTTGATAAGCATGAACAAGTTAGGCTTTTATTTCAGTGTGCACAAATGCACTGTGACACCAATTTCAGAAAATGAAAATTTTAATTTTATCTGTAAGTGTTGCCACATATGGCAAAAAAAGAAAAACATATAGTTGAACTAAACCTGTCTGATAACTTTAGGAAACAACAGCACCAGAGGTGAATTCTGGGGCATCATATCTTGGCTAAGCTCTCCAGGTACCATGCCATAATCTCCAAGAATTTCCCAAGTCAGAGTTGGAAGCCCTATGTTTAGAGTTCTCTCTTTCTCAGCCATTTCAGGCTTCTTTTCATGGACATCTTCTTCCCATAACCTTCCATAAAGAATGTCTCCAAACATTCCTCTTGGATTTTTTTTTTAAAAAAACAAAGCAGTAAAACAAATGCTTGCGTTCTTCCTTTACACCAGGGATGGCCAAACTTGCATAGCATAAGAGCCACATAGAATAAATATCAAATGTTTGAGAGCCACAAGAAATGAACTATTACACATGTCTTTATTGAAACTCTTAATACTTTCTTTGCACAGAAAGATAAAATACATATGTATGCACTTTACAACAAAACCATGCTAGAAGGAGACTTTAAATAAAAAAGCTGGGAATAACAGTCCCCATAAAATCAGCATAGGGAAAGGTTGTGATACCAGAACACTGCTGAATACAGAGGGTATCCCTAAAAGACATGGGACTCCCTCAATCTAGCCTGAGTGTCCCTGAAAAGCCCCAAGATGGAGACCAGGAAAACTCCATATTAGAAAGCTGGGCTGCATATGATATGGTATGCCTTTGAATGACCTCCCCCCCCCACATCTCCTTCAGTGGACGCAATGGGAAAGTACTGGAATGCACTGGTGTGAATAGATATCCCTTCATGTCTCCCTTCTTCCAGTGACTCATCTTTACCCCGTCTCTGTCAATATACTATTTGTTACCCCATTGTGGTGTCATTGCATTGTTTCCTGGGAATGTCGAAACTAAATTGTCACCTAACTGCCCTTCCTGAGTGGCCACACAGGTACAATTTTCACCTTTTGTTTAACCTCTGGAAACCTATGGTAAATCCTCGATAAGACCATCAACGCTCTTCACCCAGCCATCGAGCCCCCGCTGAGGTACTTCCCCCCTCCCAACCCTATAACTTCTGAGGTCCAGAGTCCCAGTGTGTGCATTCTGTTTGGCACCCTTGACAGTTTGCATCCCCTGGTACACCCTGTTATTGGGTCCTTTTGGGGCAGGTTATGCTGACCGTGCTTGCTTCCACCTTCATTTTCACGGACATCCTTCAGCTTCAGGAGAGGTAGTATAGTCCTTGTGTGTCCTCTCTTGTTCTCTGCTATTCCTCATCCCTTTATTTCTTAGGTCTTGTGTGTGTTCCTATATAATTTATGTATCAAGAGTGATTGTATCACAACATCTACATTATTTTAAGTAAACATTTTAATTGCACTTATGAGTGGAGTTGTTTCTTTATTCACTTGAACTCCGTATCATTGGTTAAAGATCCTAGCTCATTAAAAGTGCTGCCTGTCTGTTCCTGCTAATATCCCTATATAAAAGGAAACCCAAAGCACTTTGAATAACAGTTGGGGGATTATTTGTTGCACCAGTGGGAGAAGGAAGCACACATGTATCATATAAATGACTGACCACTCTTTGCATCATTATACATCTCTCTTTGCCTTGACACCAAGGTTAGTAAATACAGCTCCTACAAGAGCTATGAAGCTAAGGGGGGACTCTGCACTGCCCTCTTTAATTCCATCCCTCCTTCCAATGGTTCCCTCAGCTCTTGCACTCTCTTTCCCTGTTCTAGATGTCTGGGCAACCTCTGTGGTGGAGAAGAGCTTGCAAACCTGTTTATTTCTCCCTCCTTCTCTGTTTCACATATGGCAGAAATAGTCACCTACATATGGGTCAGTGCTCAGAGACTAAGGTTCCAATGCTAAGCACACTTACTTGAGAGTAAGCCTGCACTGATTTACCATCCTGATAGCCAGGGACCAGGCTGACATTGTTGGATTTTATTGTTGGATTTTAACTGCCCTATTGTGTTGTAATCCGCCCTGAGCCCATTATGAGAAAGAGCGGACTATAAATTCATAAAAATAAAATAAAATACATTCCTCTTCAACCTCTGGGAGCTGCATAATATGTGTGAAAAAGCTGCATGTGGCTCCCGAGCTGTAGTTTGGCCACTTCTGCCACACACTCCAGGTTTTCCCCATCTTGATTTAGAAGTAACTACTGGCCAGGAACCAAAGGGATCCCTGTCAGTAGAACTGCAGTGTTTATTCAATTGAATTAATCCTTTTGTTCATCCAAAAAAAGTGCCCTCAGTCAACTAGAAAGCTAAACAACATTTTTTTTAATATAGTTTGAGTAACTGCAGATGGCAGGAACTGTCTATGAAGCAAGTGTCATCTTTCTCTGACACACATTCTCCTGAGATAATGCATGTTCCACTTCCAACATATGTGAGCACTATCTAAAACCAAAGATTTTATTTGAGCAGTAAGTCCATTTCATCTCATTGGTGTTCTATATGCTTGCCGTTTACCTTCAAGTGATGGGCAGACACCTGTCCTTTCCTCTAAGAAACTGAGAAGCAAGATGGCTGGAAAATGGTCTCCAGAGTGATGCTCTAGCATAGGGGTGTTGAACTCATCTGTTACATGGGCCAGATCTGACATAAATGGGACTTTGGGGGCTGGGGCACATGTGTCATAAAATGTAATGCCAGGTAGCAGAGATATAAACTTTATATGGGATACAGACATATACAATTACAGAATGTTTTTACTTAAAATACAAACATGCTTAAAACTCTTGTGATACTCTGTTTAAAATGGAAAGGTGGGGAAATAGTGGGATATAGTGGGATATAGCAATGCAATTTTTAAAATAAAACATCAAGTGAAAGCAGAAGAATTACAGCAAAAACTAAAATATAAAATCCTCTGAGCCTAGGAAAACATAAAATGGCTGGGCATTGCAAGCTTCTCCCTCCCTACCTCTGGTCTCCTCAGATTGGCAATGGCTCTCCAGTGTAATATCCCCTTTTGACTGTGAGTTCCCAGCTTAGAGTACTCAGTAGGTGCCAGTTCTCATGTCCATTCTGCAGAGACAACTGGCTCAAAGCATCTCCTTTATTCTCAAGAAGCCAGCTCCAGCAAGCAATAGCTTCAACAGGCCATACAAGTACTGGAAAGTGAAACAAGCTCCACTTCATTGTATATTGCAGTACAGACAAAGCTGCAAGGAAAACATAGAATGAATTTTCCATTAAGGTCTCTGAGCTCAGATATCTGGGTATAGAGACCCTAATGGAAAATCCATTCCACATTTTCTTTGCAGCTTTGCAAGTTCAGAAGAGCTTCCTGCTGAAGCTAGCAAAGACAAAACAGAAGGAGCTGGGAACTTCAGCAGTCTTGGTGAGGACAGGAAGGAAGGGGGAGAAAAGAGCCAAGAAGGGGGAAGAAAAGGGGGAGAAAAGGGCCAAGACCTGATTAAAGCCCTGGGTAGGCTGGGTGTGGCCCACAGGCTGCACTTTTGACACCCCTGCTCTAGGAATTTCCCTGTGTCTCTATAGGAAGGTACACAGAGCAGAGGAAATCCCTAGAGAGTAATCTGGAAGTGGTATCACATTCTCCTACAATTCCTCCTTCCCCGGGCACCACTCTTAAAATCACTCCTGCTGTTCCTGCTAAAAAAAAAAGCCCTGGTGTGAACTGAGTGCACATCCTGTGAAATATTCAGAAAAACTTCACATGAAAAATAAGCCCCTTCATAAAATGTTTGCTGAAGGTGGGAATGCTTTCAAAATTTTCATCATTAAAATTTCTCCTCAAATTTCATAGTTCTGAAATGCCTGCAGTAGGAACGCTCTACCGTTCCATTATAGCTGGAACAATTTTGTGTAGGGCAGGGTTTCCCAAACTTCTCTTTCCCGTGGTCCGGTTATTTTTACACTTCTCCTTCGTGGCCTACTAAAATTTGGGAGTGGAGCCAGGCAAGTTTGGGGGTGAAGCCAGGAGACAGGAATTATGTCATTTTCTGTGGTGTCAAGGACCAAGTGATGTCACTTCCGGGACACACTGAACAAAACTTCACCTTTTCCTGTGATGTCACTTCCAGGGCACTCCCCCAAACCTGTCTCTTCTTTGGAAGTAAATTCATTTTCAGAAAAATCTCTCTGAAACTCATGCTGAGCCAAAATGGGGGTGGAAAGTGGGCGGTCCTCTCTTTTCACCCCGACACCTGCATGCACCTATCTGTTTGTGTATTCTTCTCCAGCTTACAGGCACTCCTAATGCCCATGTTCAATTGCCTGCACCACATATACATCCCTTCCTCAATAGCACTGGCCAGTGTATACAGTTGGGAGTGCTGTTGCCATTGCCATCAGGATGCCAGCACTGTGTACCACCCACACTGGGCCCTGGCAGCTGCTCTACCTCAAAATATGCTGACATATTTAGTAGGCCCTTCCTTCAGCTGCTACTACTGGAACCCTGCCTCAAGCTACAACTAAGCTTGCTTGGTTTCAAGAAAATCTTTCAACAGCTATTTTTCATACTTTTCCTTGGTTGAAACACGGGGAAATTGCTGTGAAAGGTAGCAGAGAATTGTACTGCAGTTAATTAATTAATTTCAAGTTATATGAAGTTCATACAAGCTTTTCTGCAGTTATCCCAAAAAGGATATTTATGAGGGACTTGCAGCTTTTTACTGGCTGTGTTTCCCATGCCTTTAAAAGCAACCTGTTGTGCAGATACTTAGCCAGTGAACTACTTTAATCCTTTTTAATATCTACAGGAGGACTTTAATTTTGGTGTCAGACAGCTGTTAAAAGCAGGATCAGTAAAATGGTGCCAAGTTCATAGCACTATCTTTTCCAGTGCTATTGAGATATACTGCAGTAATCTACAATAATCTCTTTCTGCCTCACATCTCTTACTCTCACTCACTCACACAGAAATCTCATAGAAGGCCACCTGGCTACAACTGGGGGTGCCAACTTTTCATTGGCAGAGCTCCAATGTTTGCAACAACAGTATGATGAACAGAAAAGTTTCATCCAGTAAAAATGGAAGGAATGAAAGAAAGAGAAAGCGAAAGAAAGAAAGGGAAAGAATGAAATGGAAGGAAAGGAAAGGAAAGGAAAGGAAAGGAAAGGAAAGGAAAGGAAAGGAAAGGAAAGGAAAGGAAAGACATGGAAAGAAAGAACATAAGCATAGGAGGAGCCATGTTGGATCAGGCCAGTGGACTTTCCAGTCCAAAATTCCCTCATACAATGCCCCAAAAGCACCAGAATGTCCACCATTGGGACCAGGGCACTAAAAGCCCTTCCACTGTTGCTTCCCCCCTCCCAGCACCAACAATACAGACAGAGCATCACTTGCAGGGAAAGAAAGAAAGAAAGAAAGAAAGAAAGAAAGAAAGAAAGAAAGAAAGAAAGAAAGAAAGAAAGAAAGAAAGAAAGAAAGAAAGAAAGAAAGAAAGAAAGAAAGAAAGAAAGAAAGAAAGAATAATCCTATAATCCTAGAAGCTCAGATAAAATACATACCACAAGTTAGGAAAGGCACAAACAGGCATAAGAAAAGGCCTGTGTGGTTAACAAACAAAGTAATGGAAGCTGTAAAAGGTAAAAAGGACTCCTTTAAGCGGTGGAAAACCAGTCCAAGTGAGATTAGTAAAAGGGAACACAGGCTGTGGCAAATCAAATGCAAGACTGTGATCAGGCAGGCAAAAAGGGACTCTGAGGAGCATATTGCAAAAAACATAAACACCAACAATAAAAATTTCTTCAAATATATTAGAAGTAGGAAACCAGCCAGGGAGGCAGTGGAGCCCTTGGATGACCATGGGGTAAAAGGATTACTGAAGGAGGATAGGGAAATGCCTCAGAAGCTGAATGAATTTTTTGCCTCCGTCTTCACTGTGGAAGACGAGAACTTTTTGCCCGCCCCAGAACCACTAATTTTGGAAGGGGTGTTGAAAGACCCGAGTCAGATTGAGGTGACAAAAGAGGAGGTCCTACAACTGATAGACAAATTAAAAACTAATAAGTCACCGGGTCCGGATGGCAACATCCGAGAGTTCTGAAAGAACTCAAAGTTGAACTTGTGGATCTTCTAACAAAAATCTGTAATCTTTCATTGAAATCTGCCTCCGTTCCTGAGGACTGGAAGGTAGCAAATGTCACCCCCATCTTTAAAAAGGGTTCCAGAGGAGATCTGGGAAATTACAGGCCAGTCAGTCTCACTTCAATACCGGGAAAGTTGGTAGAAACCATTATCAAATACAGAATGAGTAGGCACATTGATGAACACGGGTTATTGAGGAAGACTCAGCATGGGTTCTGCAAGGGAAGATCTTGCCTCACTAACCTGTTACATTTCTTTGAGGGGGTGAACAAACATGTGGACAAAGGAGACCCGATAGATGTTGTTTACCTTGACTTCCAGAAAGCTTTTGATAAAGTTCCTCATCAAAGGCTCCTTAGAAAGCTTGAGAGTCATGGAGTAAAAGGACAGGTCCTCTTGTGGATCAAAAACTGGCTGAGTAATAGGAAGCAGAGAGTGAGTATAAATGGGCAGTCTTCGCAGTGGAGGATGGTAAGCAGTGGGGTGCCGCAGGGCTTGGTACTGGGTCCCATGCTCTTTAACTTATTCATAAATGATTTAGAGTTGGGAGTGAGCAGTGAAGTGGCCAAGTTTGCGGATGACACTAAATTGTTCAGGGTGGTGAGAACCAGAGAGGATTGTGAGGAACTCCAAAGGGATCTGTTGAGGCTGGGTGAGTGGGCGTCAACGTGGCAGATGAGGTTCAATGTGGCCAAGTGCAAAGTAATGCACATTGGGGCCAAGAATCCCAGCTACAAATACAAGTTGATGGGGTGTGAACTGGCAGAGACTGACCAAGAGAGAGATCTTGGGGTCGTGGTAGATAACTCCCTGAAAATGTCAGGACAGTGTGCGTTTGCAATAAAAAAGGCCAATGCCATGCTGGGAATTATTAGGAAGGGAATTGAAAACAAATCAGCCAGTATCATAATGCCCCTGTATAAATCGATGGTGCGGTCTCATTTGGAATACTGTGTGCAGTTCTGGTCGCCGCACCTCAGAAAGGATATTATAGCATTGGAGAAAGTCCAGAAAAGGGCAACTAGAATGATTAAAGGGCTGGAGCACTTTCCCTATGAAGAAAGGTTGAAACGCTTGAGACTCTTTAGCTTGGAGAAACGTCGACTGTGGGGTGACATGATAGAGGCTTACAAGATAATGCATGGGGTGGAGAAAGTAGAGAAAGAAGCACTTTTCTCCCTTTCTCACAATACAAAAACTCGTGGGCATTCGATGAAATTGCTGAGCAGACAGGTTAAAACGGATAAAAGGAAGTACTTCTTCACCCAAAGGGTGATTAACATGTGGGATTCACTGCCACAGGAGGTGGTGGCGGCCACAAGTATAGCCACCTTCAAGAGGGGTTTAGATAAAAATATGGAACACAGGTCCATCAGTGGCTATTAGCCACAGTGTGTGTGTATATAAAAATTTTTTTGCCACTGTGTGACACAGAGTGTTGGACTGGATGGGCCGTTGGCCTGATCCAACATGGCTTCTCTTATGTTCTTATGAAAGAAAGAAAGAAAGAAAGAAAGAAAGAAAGAAAGAAAGAAAGAAAGAAAGAAAGAAAGAAAGAAAGAAAGAAAGAAAGAAAGAAAGAAAGAAAGAAAGAGGGGGCAAAGAAAAAAAATGTTTCCTCACCATCAGATGACACCAGCCAGCAAAAATTTTGCCCAGGGGTCGTTCGATAAAAAAAATAGTTGCTGGAATGCCCACTCCCCACCTCTTCCAGCTGAAAAACACACACACACCCTTCTTTGACGCCCAGGCCACCCGGGGAAATCTCCCCAAAAGAACATACTGCAAGGCACATGAAAGCTGATACCTTGAAGAACACTTCATGGGTCTAAAGTGCCAGTGGATGCTACCTTTTCTCTCAAACACCGGGAGTGGGGGAGAAGGAAGGAGAGGGAGCCCAGCTCCTCTCTGCATAACACAGAGATGGGGCAGGGCTAGCTTTGCTGGGGGCGGGGCTACCTTTGGCTTTTCTTGTGACCCGGTAGTGAGGTTTCCATGGCCCGGTAGCGGGTCACGACCTTGCAAATGCGAAACACTGGTGTAGGGTATTTACATGCACTTATTTGCTATAGCAACCAGTTCATTCATGTATTTCTTCCTATTTCTAGGATTGCCACTTAACAAGTTCCAGCCAGAAACCTCCTTGTAATGCTCACTGTCTCCCATCTTTATTCAGTGGAGCAGCTGGTGGTGGGGGAATTGATGTTGGGAGACACTTCTTGTTTCAGAACAGGAAGTGATGTCATGATGCTCTAGGAATTTTTACTATATGGTAAAACTATGAGTTTTTTTTAAATCAAAGAGATGTGAAACTTCCTATAGCATTCATAGAATCATAGAGTTGGAAGGGACCTCCAGCGTCATCTAGTCCAATCCCCTGCACAATGCAGGAAACCCACAAATACCTACCCCAAATTCACAGGATCTTCATCGCTGTTAGATGGCCATCTAGCCTCTGTTTAAAAACCTCCAAGGAAGGAGAGCCCACCACCTCCTGAGGAAGCCTGTTCCACTGAAGAATCGCTCTAAGAACTTTGGTCAGGAAGTTCTTCCTAATATTGAGCCTGAAACTCTTGATTTAATTTCAGCCCATTGGTTCTGGTCCTACCTTCCGGGGTCACAGAAAACAATTCAACACCATCCTCTATATCAGGGGAGGCCAACGGTAGCTTTCCATGTGTTTTTTGCCTACAACTCCCATCAGCCCCAGCCAGCATGGCCAATGGCTGGGGCTGATGAGAGTTGTAGGCAAAAAACATCTGGAGAGCTACCGTTGGCCACCCCTGCTCTATATGACAGCCCTTCAAGTACTTGAAGATGGTGATCATATCACCTCAGCCATCTCCTCTCCAGGCTAAACATCTCCAGCTCCTTCAACCTTTCCTCATAGGACTTGGTCTCCAGACCCCTCACCATCTTTGTCACCCTCCTCTGGACCCGTTCCAGCTTGTCTATATCCTTCTTAAAATGTGGTGCTCAAAACTCAACACAATACTCCAGGTGAGGTCTTACCAGAGCTGAGTAAAGTGATACCATCACATCATGTGATCTGGACACTATACTTCTGTTGATACAGCCCAAAACTGCATTTGCCTTTTTAGCCACCGCACCACACTGTTGACTCATGTTCAGCGTATGATCCTGTCAAGCACACTCATTTCTGTAATGTATAATTTTCTAGAGAAAGAGCAGGTCACCAGCTGTCTATTGCTCCCCCCTTATATACAGCCAGTGGGCAAGTAATAAATCCATCTGGCCCTAGGATGTTTATGCTACAGCCTGGCTGGCATTACCTGCAAGTCGCCTCTCCCACAGTTTCACACAGACAACTCTTATCTTCTCCCAGAATAGTGTGAGAATGTTTGATGTTGCCAATAGCCTAAATTCCTTAGTAATAAAACAGATAGTGGTTTAGTAACCTTTGAACCTGTGACTCAAGTATGCATCTGTATGGTAACCTTTGATGATATCCTATATAGCAACTGTGTAACAGTGTGTACGTCATTCCCAAGGCTTGTGTCCTTGGTACAGCTCCTGAGTTTCTAACAATAAAACGTCTTTGATTTAAAACGAAGGACTGGTTATTGAGAAATATCAGCACTTGACATTTTGGGAGTAATGACTAAGACTCATAGATCCTTTTCGCATATACTACTGCTAAGACAAGTCTCTCCCATCCTATAACTATGCATGGGATTTTTCCTACCAAATTGCAGAACTTTACATTTATCCCTGTTCAAATTCATTTTATTGGTTTTAGCCCAGTTTTCCAGCCTGTCAAGGTCATCCTGTATCCTGATTCTGTCTTCTACTGTATTTGCAACCCATCCCAATTTTGTATCATCAGCAAATTTAATAAGCATTCCCTCTATTCCTTCATCCAAATAGTTTATAAAGATGTTGAACAAAACAGGTCCCAGGACAGATCCTTGAGGCACTCCACTTGTCACTCCTCTCCAAGAGGATGAGGAACCATTCACAAGCACTCTTTGGGTGCAATATGTCAACCAGTTACAGATCCACCTAACGGTAACAGGATCCAAACCACATTTTACCTACTTGTTAACAAGTGGAACCTTATCAAAAGCCTTACTGAAAACAAGATAAATGGCATCTACAGCATTACCCTGATCCAGCAAGGTAGTCACTTTCTCAAAAAAAGAGATCAGGTTAGTTTGACATGGCTTGTTCTTGAGAAACCCATGCTGGTTCTTAGTAATCACATTCATTCTTTCTAAATGTTCCAGGACCGACTGTTTGATGATTTGTTCTAAAACTTTTCCAGATATAGACGTGAAGCTGATGGGTGGGTAGTTACCCGGATCGTCTTTTTTCTCCTTCTTGAAGATGGGGACAACATTCTCCTGCCTTCAATCTTCCGGCACCTCTCCTGTTCTCCAAGGGAAATAGCAGCATTAGATAAAGTAGCCATACAGATAAGGGTAAATGAATTACCGCAGAAGAAAACAATTTTATTGAAAAATGGTTCCCATTTTTTAATTTCATCAACTTAGAAGTAGAATTTGAAAAATGTATTCCAAAAAAGTACATAAACTTCTCATATTATTGAAGCTTTTCATATATATAATATAGTATAGTGAAAGATAATATATTTGAAATATGAATTGTAAATGCAAAACTATGAATTAATAGAAGACTGTAAGAGTGCTCTTATTAATATTGTTTTATGTATATTACATGTATTTATTTTTTGTTGTTTATTTTGTTTAATGTTTGTGGATATTTTTAGAAAAATTAATAAAAATTAAGTATGAAAAATAATAGCCAGAGGCTCAGAAATTACATCCGCAAGCTCTTTTAGAACCCTTGTGTCACCACTTCCTGTTCCTGTTAGCATTGTGTCATTACTTCCTGTTCCAAACCCAGGAAGCAACATCACAGAAGTCAAAGCTTCTGGGAATTGCCAGTCAAAGGCACATTACCCAAGAGCATATATATTTTAAAATACTATATTTGAGTGCATCAATGTGTTTTTGTGTGGTGTTTTACTGGAGTGGAACAACACATGCACATCCATTAAACAGCCCAAAAAGGAATTCTCAAACAATGATCATACAAATGTATCAAAATAGGGTTGTTTGCAATGGTAATTGTGAAGTTCAACTATTGAATAGTAGTAGAATATTTAATATGTATTCAGAATATCTGGCAAATTTTCTGCATCAGAATTAGCATACAATGTGTACAAGTGTTTCATTTTGATTAGTGGGTCTTCTATTCACACTCAGGAAAATTCAGAGAATTTAGTTAATTGCTGCCTTCAGAAAAGTTCCAAGGTCTCTCCTAAATGAATGTTTTCATATATAATATAGAGAAGATGGGATTTAGATTAGTTTCCATGTTTTCACATTGTTCTGAGCTGCAAGTTATTAGCGAGGATGAGTGGTGGATTTAAAAAGGAATGCCAGGACTCCTCTATTATGAAAGATGGAATAATTTTTGGGTTTTAATAAATGAAAACATTTTTTCATGAAAAAATTATGGGAATGATATGTCATAATTGCTAGCAGCTGTTTTTAATATGTGCTGTATAGCTGACTGATTTTGTAAAATGATTAAACTGACTACATTTAAGGGGCTGAATATGGAATGCGGAATGAAAAGATATATTGTGCTACTTTTCTCTGTGTGTTGTTATGATTCTACAGGAGTCTCCTGATGAGCTCGGAAGGTCCTTCCTGCCTATAAGGCAACAGTGAGCTGAAGTGGGCTGCCTCCAGCACAGGAGGCTATTTAATGTCTTTTCCTGGTATACACTGACTGGACCATTAGCAGCCCAGCAACATGGAGAAAATGACTGCTTTGCAGGATGGACTGTACAGCATTATATCTTGCTGAATTCCCTCTACTCCCCAAACTCCACCCTCTTCAGGCTCCACCCTACAAATCTTCAGGTCCCAGTTCAGAGGTGGCAATCCTAGCTGTTCAATATGTGGATTAAGATGATGAATCTCCAGAGGCACTTGGACTAATCATCCTCAGTGTCTGCTTTTGTTCCTTCCCCCAAGCTACAGGTGCCTTAAGTTGTTTGCCAATCTAATTCAGTTGAAATATCTAACCAGAACTAGTCCTGCCTATTGCTTAGTTAGAAGTTAGAACCTAATCAAATTAAACAAGGCTAATTTAACCCAATGATGAGAAATGGTTGAAAAAAGGAACTTCTCTGGGCTAATTTGAGGGGTACTCTAAAATTCCTTCTTGCCCCAAGATGACCAGCTAATCCTACAGAAGGGAGGGAAGGAGGGTGGATTAGTTTAAACCAGCAAATGATTGGCTCTGGAATGAATCTCTTCCCTGACCTTCCCAAAATAAGGCTTATTGGATTTTTTTTTTTTGCCCAACAAAAGACTGGCAAGTTGCTGCCACCCTTACTCAAAAAGTGTCAGCAATTAACTGATCTTGATGAAGATCAGGGTCCTACTCTCTACAATGTCTGCATCATCATCACTTAGGCCAGGGGCAGCCAACAGTAGCTCTCCAGATGTTTTTTGCCCACAACTCCCATCAGCCCCAGCCAACATGGCCAATGGCTGGGGCTGATAGGAGTTGTAGGCAAAAAACATCTGGAGTGCTACCATTGGCCACCCCTGTCTTAGGCAGATACACTGCCAAATTTTGTATATAGAAACAAAGACTGAATTTATCTGAGGGCAGGTGTCCTTTTGGGAGTCTAAGACAAAATTAAGACCAACTTTTGAATGTTGACTAGTTTGTTTTGATTTTGTTCATCTCTTGTCAGAAACAAATCTATGAATCTTTACTTTACACCAGTTTTTCTTTGCTCATGTCAAACCTCTCACTAAATCCAACATTTTTCAGCATTATGATAGCAAAGAAATGAGGCCAAACAAAGCCAGTGACGACATGCGACAAAAAAAGAAAAAGAAAATGGACACATCTGCTTTTCTCTAGGAGTGTGAAGCTCCAAATGCAGCTGATAGGGGTGCCAATGCCCAGTTGGGGACAGGGGATCCCCCAGTTTGGAGGCCTTCCACCCACTTCAGGGTCATCTGCTGGGCACTCCATTATTACCTATGGAGATAGCTTCCCATAGGGTTTAATGGAGAATTTATCTGCAGGTATCTGGGGCTCTGGGAGGGCTGTTTTTTGAGGTAGAGGCACCAAATGTTCAGCATAGTATCTGGTTCCTCTCCTCAAAGCACCCTCCAAGTTTCAAAAAGATTGGACAAGGGGGTCCAATTCTGTGTGCCCCAAAAGAAAGTGCCCCTATCCTTCATTATTTCCAATTGAGGGAAGGCATTTAAAAAGCGTGCGGTCCCCTTAAATGTGATAGCTAGAACTTCCTTTGAAGTTCAATTGTGCTTGTCACACCCTTGCTCCTGGCTCCACCCCCAATGTCTCCTGGTTCCACCCCCAAAGTCCCCAGATATTTCTTGAATTGGACCTGGCAACCCTAGTAGCTGAGCAAGAATAGAGGGCCACAGATATCAGAAGTTTGGATTCTGCTTATTTGAACCATCCTACCATCCCAAAGTCTCAGATGAAAAGCAATGTAAATGAAGCCTGTAGGTTGCTGATGAGATATTTGAACAGTATGACTGTCAGATCAAAATGTCATGCAAATAAACTAAATAGTTTATTTGAAGTATCCTTAGTTTGGATATTTTTAGTTTATTTGGCCAAAGGGAGTATTTTAAAATGTTCTCTATAACTTTTAATTAATTGGGTGCCCTCAAAATATGAGAAATATGACATTTCTGTTACTTCAGGGAGAACAAGTTAGGGTGGAGAGAGCTTTTTCTCAAGGATTAGGTTGATAATCCCATTATCAAATGGAAGTGTGGAATCAACTCAACCTGGTCCCATTTTGCAATTTGTACTCTCAGTTTACACACTGATCTTGACTTGAACATCCAGGTGGATGCCCTTGTAACTTGTGTTTCAGTTTCACACCCATGAAGTGAAAGATAGGGAAGAAATGAGCAAGTGAAGAATAAGAAAAGTTCAGTCCAAATGGTGACCTCTCAAAGAGAGTAACAGCAAAAGAAAGCAAAGTATCATCTATAATTTGGGAATATATGTAGGGATGTGAGAGATCCCTCTTAAGAAGTTATAGAATTACTGAGTTAGGTCCACACTGCGCATGATTTTAGAGATCTGTGAGTTTAAAAAGAGACTGGAGAGTCCAAAAGGTACCCTTAGATGGATCCAGTCTGGCCTGGGGCCATGGCTTCTGGTAGAATATGTCTTAATCTTTCTTATACTTTTTCATTGGTTGGAAATTTCTGGAGTGAGTGACTCAGCATGCTTTGATGGAGGGTGGATGGGGAGGGTTCCTACATGACTCTAAGTGTGTATAGGTGTTATCTCCTTGAATGGGATTACTTTCTTTGTCTTAACCTGGGAGCTGCCTTCTGACTTCTTCTCTCCTTTTGTCCTTGCTCTACATGGCCTTCTGTGGAAAAACACATCTCTGCAGGTCTCTCTTGTAGATATAATGCTCTTGTACTCTCATCCACATGATGCCAGACAAGCTGGCCATTTGTGATAGGGAAAATGTTCTTTAGATTAGGCTTCTTTCTCTTCTTTTGATTGCAACCTGAATGTGAACTGGATCTACTTGAATAAATGTAAGCTTACTTTTTTTTTTTGCAATGTACTTCTTGTAAGATGCTTTTACTGCACTCAGTATCATGCTTCTGACTGAGCAAAATTCTGCTATATTAGCCAAATATCACAATAGAAATGCCCCCGCGGACAATCCTAAATACCCACAGGGGCAAGAAAAGCATGTACCATATAGTGTCTCATTTCTCTATTCCAGGACTAAAACAGTTTGGTGGTTGACACTTCTGATCAGGGAAATGGCAGAGGAAAAAATAGTTCCCCCCAACACCGCAACCAAGGTCAAATGACACATTTACAGTTTACAGTTCCAGTCACTGAATTCCAGTTATCACACATAGTTTAGACCTCAGATTAGATCAATATAACATCTAATCTGCTGTCAAACCTTGAAATGATAGGAGCAGCTATTTTGTTGTTCATCCTTGTCAGAAACAAAAAGGATGGGCATGTTCTATCAAATCAGACACTTCCCCCAAACACAGAGCAAAGTAATAGGAAGAAGCTTTATAGTGATGGAATATAGGAAGGTAAGCAGGGGGGGGGGATTAGTTCATCTTCGTCATATTCGACTTTTGATGTAAAATGAGTCCACCTGCCAGTGCTGCCACTTGGAAAACAAAACTCTATCTTGTGCTGTTTGACCCTGAGCAGAAAGTGAGGAGGACCTAAAGAACCTCGTTGTGGGTGAAAAAGGGGAGCACAAAAGTAGGCTTGAAACTCAACATCAAAAAAACTAAGATCATGGCATCTGGCCCCATCACACCTTGGCAAATAGAAGGGGAAGACATGGAAGTAGTGACAGACTGCACATTTCTGGGATCCAAGATCACTGCAGATGGTGACTGTAGCAATGAAATTAAAAGACATTTGCTCCTTGGGAGGACAGCTATGGCGAACCTGGGCAGTATAATAAAAGGTAGAGACATCACCCTGCCAACAAAAGTCTGCATAGTCAAAGCGATGTTATTCCCAGTAGTAATGTATGGCTGTGAGAGCTGGACCATAAGGAAAGCCGAGCGCAGAAGAATAGATGCTTTTGAGCTGTGGTGCTGGAGAAGACTCTTGAGAGTCCCTTGGACTGCAAGAAGATCAATCCTAAGGGAAATCAACCCAGACTGTTCTGGAAGGTCAGATGCTGAAGCTGAAGCTCAAATATTTTGGCCACCAAATGAGAAGGGAGCACTTCCTGGAGAAGATCCTGATGTTAGGAAAGACAGAAGGCAAAAAAAGGAGATGGCAAAAGATGAGATGGCTGGACAGTGTTACTGATGTAACGAACACGAATTTGAGCAGACTTCGGAGGATTGTGAAAGACAGGAGGGCCTGGCATGACTTTGTCCATGGGGTCGCAAAGAGTCGGACTCGACTGTGCAACTGAACAATAACAACAAATTGTTGTAAAGCAGAAGTACTCACACATCAAGAAATATATTCTACAGCAGAAACCTAGATATCAAATAAATGCAGAGCATTGATAATCCTTGGCTTGGGAGTCACTTGTGGCTGTTTTGACATGGCCCCTGTGGCTCTTCTGAGAGCAACAGGGGTATGTACTACCCCTGGACTGATCCTAGGCTGCAACTCACTTCCCTTGTGTTCTGTTTTTGTCATGTTGAGCACCTTTTCCCTCACAAGAGAAGACTGAGGAAAAGTAGGAATTGAGCAGTTCTGCCCTCTCTTCATCACCCATTATAGTTTCACTTTCCTGTCCCTGCAATGGGCCTACCAAGTCCTTGCTCTTTTTCTTATTTGAACATAAGAAAATAACCCTTTTTTGTTGTTTTTAGCATCTTTTGCTAGCCTAAACTCATACTGAGCATTAGCTTTCCAAACTCTTTCTTTACAAGCACTGGTTATTTGTTTATATTTATTCTTGGTTATAAGGCCCTCCTTCCATTTCCTAAATGAGTCTTTTTTATTTCTCAAGTCTTTAGAGAGCCTTCCCTGCTTTCTGATGACCCTGAAGTGGGGGAGGGCCTCCAAGCCAGAGGATCCCTTGCCCCAACTGGGGATTGGCAACCCCACAATAGGGGCTCCTTAAAGTTACCCCATGACAGCTTGCCATGCACCCTAGCCACACCATGCAAGCAAGGGAAGCAGTAGAGTGGCTTTTGAAGGAAGCAGAGGAGTGGCTTTTGAAGCAGGCTATCAGGATTGCTCCCTGTGCTACAGAACATGGTTTATGCAGTATGAAGTGTTAAAAGCCACTCCTCTGTTTGCTTCAAATTGCTGAACATTTCTCTGTGTGATGAGAGTCAAAGTGGCTACAGAGGGTGCTTGTTGTGAGGGGAAGAACTCTTCCATTACCTGTGTACCACAGGCCCTTCTCCCTGGGCACCAAGCCCACATTGCCAGCCCACAGGAGACCAGCCCTAGCAGGGCATCACCAGGGGTCTCAAAGCCTCCTTCCCCTGATCTATACCTTGGGCTCACCACATGGACAAAAGCAGGGCTATTTTGGGTAGAAAAAGCCCAGCAGGAACTTATTTGCCTATTAGGCCACACCTCCTGATGCCAAGCTAGCTGGAACTGTATTCCTCTGCATTCCTACTCAAAAAAGTCCTGAGCAAAAGAGTCGTTAGCACTGTCCAGAGACACCAGCAGTTGCTAACATTCTGACAGCAATGATACAGAGGGTGAGGGGCAGCCCACACTTTAGAAACATTTCTATACCGTCCCAGTAACCCCTCTGTGGCAGAGTGCCAGGTGTGCCACATCCATGTCTGGAAGGACACTAACCCCCAACATTTATCCTCCTACAAAGGCATCCAAGGGTGTACCCAACTATGTTGCCTCCAGAGGAAACAGTGGCGGCCAGTGGGAAGAAGAAGAAGCCCAGCAGGGAGAAGCAGAGGGGAAGCAGGAGGCCCCTCCAAGAAAGGCTCCTTGCCCTTGGGCTGCTGTGGGTTGGACATCAAGGTGGGCCACTCTCCAAGAGGTCAAAAGGGCTACACTGTGGATGGCCAATCCTGTAAGCCAAATTGCCCTCGAAGAGAAGTTGGGGAATTTAAGTGGTATGGCTCAGCGGGATACAGAATCTATGTATACAGGAGATGACCTCCAGAATTTTCCCTCAAAATAATGAGGAGAATATTGGTGTAAAATATATATATTGGCTTTATTAGAAAAATCAGTCAAGCATACAGGTAAATAAATTCATTCAGCATTCATACAGTTCTAGAAAAAATAGAGATGGAATTGATAGGGGTCACATATAAGGGATAACACAGACAAAGAGATACTTTATCTATCGTAATCTTCAGATGAAGCTCCAGTAGTGACAAAAAAGGAAAGGGGGAGCAAGACATGGCTTGTGTATCTTACTATTGGGGACCTGAAACCAATCAGGAGGAGGAGGAGGTCAGATGACCTGTGACATTGGGGCAGGTGGGCTATGATGCTGGGACATGTGGTACATGACCTCAGAAAAGGGGAGGCTCCATGGTGATGTTTGGGAAGTAACAGGAGGTGAGAGGATTATCTAGGCTAAACAAAGTCATCTACAGTGACAATATAGGGACAAATTTTTATCTGAAGTGACATCCAACCTACACAATGGTGTTGGTCTCCAGGTTGGATTTGGTCTTTGTCTTCTTCCCATCTAGACTGGCACAGTCTTTTATAAGATGTGTAGCTTGGAATGTCTGGCAGGATGCACACAGAGATAAGCTTGATTGCTTTATGGAGATGTCTGGATTGCACAACTCATACATGGGGCTCCTGCTTCACTCTCATTGCATCTGAAGGTACAGGAAGATTATCCATTAGCCTTGGAAATGGCTTCCATATGGAGGGCTGAAAACCGCATAGCTGGACAGCTCATGGCGGCTGTGCGATCTCTCGTTCCGCAGAGCCAGGGACGCACGAAAGATAGCAAGCTGGGAGTCCTTTTGCCGGACTTGGGCCCATTCATAGAGGCACTGCCTTGGTGACTGGGAGGCATTCAGCCTTTAGAGGCCCAGTAACAAGCTGGTAGCATGGCTTATGCCCACGTGTAGATGTGTGCAAGTTGGAACTCCAGGCGGTCTGGCATCCTAACCAGGAATCACAATGTCTGAATAAACATGATGGAGAGGGCTCTGGCTCACAATCCTTATCCCTCTATAGCCTTTAGTTGGCTCCACTGGCAATGGTCAAGTTTCAGCTCTTCACAGCAGACCTCTGGAGCAGCCAGCAGAACTGCTAAAACTGACAGGGGAGAGAAGTTCACAAGCAGGAGGATATAAAATGTGGGTCCTGACTCACCCAAGGCACCCTGTAACTAAGCCCTTCTGCTTGGCATGAGCAGAGAGATGGGGCAGCTAAGACCCCTAAGTCCACCTAACAGCCAAACCCTAATATAGAAGAGGTGCTCACAATCAGAGAAATTAATGTGCTCTGCTTTTAACCATTTCTAACTGCTAACAGCCGATAGAGGAAAGGCTGAGCTCATGTATAGTTTCCTGATCCCATAGAGCAGGATGGGAACTCTGTTACTGGCAGCCTGAAAGTTTATGGAATGTTTGTACCAGTCATTAGGGATGTGCAAAAAAAAAAAAAAATTCGGTAGTACACGGATTCAGAAATATACAGGGGAGGGGGGGGGAATACAGAATCCCGTATATTTCTGAATTCCGTAGTTGGAATAGCTGCATATACGGTAGATGCGCGGCTATTTCCGAATATACAGCCTCATTATACCCTATGGGCCATTGAAATCAATGGCAAATAGGGTATATTTCAAGCTGCCTGGAGGAGAAGGGGTTTGAGGGAGGGCTCCCAAATTTGCAGGGGACCTGCAGGGGACTCTCCCCTACAAAACCCCCAAGTCCCAAAAAGATTGGGCCAGGGGGTCCAATTCCTGGGGCACCTAAAGCCAAACCTAACTTCACACCAGAGAATCTCCATAGGACCCAAATGCACTATATACATCTATCTACTCTATGAACTCTGCCACACAAAACACAATCTGCTCAAGGTCTGCTCTGCAGACCTGGCTGCAGCAAACCCAGATGCCAGCTCTCCAGCCCTGCCCCAAAGAACATGGGGAGAGCTGGCCAAGCACAACAAGCCTGCTGGTTCTGGGTCTCTCACCCAGGTGTCAGCTTCCCTGCCACAGAACACACAATCTACAGATGCCAGCTCTCCAGCCCTGCCCCAAACAACATGGGGAGAGCTGGCCAAGCACAACAAGCCTGCTGGTTCTGGGACTCTCACCCAGGTGCCAGCTTCCCCCCCCCCCCCCAAAAAAAAAACCAGAACCAGGAAAAGGGAACAACAGGAGAAGGACAAGAAACTCAACTGTTTAAAAAGTGGCCTTTTAAACAATGAAAATTAGGCCAAACAGCCCCCCCCCAAGAACCAGAACCAGAAGAGAAAAGGAACAACAGCAGCACAACACAGCAGCAACAAATCAAACACAGAATCCTTTTAAAACAGTAAAAAACTTAACTTTTAACAATACAGGAACTTTACCAACTCCTCCCTCCCCCAAAAAACCTTCACCCTAACCCCAAGAAATCCAAGCCACTCAAATCAGGAAAAGTAAAAGGACACTGCACTTTTAAAAGTCCTCTCACTAAAGTAAGATATGGGCAAATTGGCAAAAAAACCCCCCCACCCCAGGCCCCCTCCTCCAACAGAACCCCCTAACCCTAACCCCAAATAAGCCACCCACCACCCAAGTAAAGGGACTCTGAGTCTTAAAAAGTCCTTTTACCAACTAAAATAAAAACAAGAACCCCAAGACTGTCTTACCTTAGACGTCTTCTCTACTCCAGGCAAGTCTGGTAAGGCTGAAAGAGACCAGCAGCAGCTGAGGCCAAGGGCCAGCACAGCACAATCTCTCTCACACACCAACACACACCAATGCAGCAGCAATGGAGGGGTCCAGCCAGGCAGACTCCTTAAAAAGGTTCTCTGGCCCTACAGAGAGCAGTTTCAAAAAATAGCACTGCTCTGTGATTAGCCAGACAACAGTGCTTACTTGGATACCCAAGTAAGCAAAAGATCAAAAGAACAACAATGTTGCTGATGGCTGGGGGATCAGCTACACAACAGCCCTGCAAAGCATGCATTTGCAATGCATTTTGCAAATGCATGCTTTGGATTGGCTGCTGGGGCTCCTCTTCCCACTCTTCCCCTCTCTGATCCCAGGTAGGCTATGCGAGAGGCGCAAAAGGCTACCAAAGGCGGGAAAGGAGGCAAGCAGCTCCCCTGAGGCTGCAGAAGCCCCTTTCCCGCCTTTTCCATGGATTTCCATATACTTCCGAATATCTATATGGAAGTATATGGGGAGCCATACTTGGCTCCCACATAATGGGCCTCAATTGGATTCGGCTGTATGCGATTCTGTATACAGCCGAATCAGGGGTGATTCGGCAGTTGATTTGGTTCAGCCGAACCGAATGCACACCCCTACCAGTCACCTTTCCGTGAAAATTGCTTCACGAACCACAAACCTGCCAAACTTCATGAGCTGGTTCATGCCCATCCCTACCACACTAAGCAAGTCATTTTTTTTGTTTCTTACTCAGTTTCCCCACTTCTTCTCCAAAGATGGCATCTTACATCCAATTCCCAGAGGGGACTTCAAATAGTAGGTTTCAGATAAGACAACAAACAGATTGTACTGAGAGTAGAAAGATTAACAGAAATGTCCAAAGCATTTGGAAGCTTAAAAATGAAAATTGCCCCAAAGCAACATATTTACTGTGGCTTTCTATATCTCATATTTACCAGAAGTTTAAGTACTCATGTGAAATACAAAAGAGACAACTGTCCCCTACCCCTGTAATGTCACCCCTGTTTCACAGTGTTCTACTGATGGCATGTCCAGGCCAAACCTACTTGGTTTTAACTGTACTGCATTATATGCTTTCAGTGGGGCCTGGAGATCTCCCAGAATTACAGCTACCTCCACATGAAAGAGATCAATTCCCCTGGAGAAAATGACTTCTTTGGAGGATGGACTTTATGGTATTATACCCTACAGAGGTTC
This sequence comes from Heteronotia binoei, assembly GCF_032191835.1. Taxonomy (NCBI): domain Eukaryota; kingdom Metazoa; phylum Chordata; class Lepidosauria; order Squamata; family Gekkonidae; genus Heteronotia; species Heteronotia binoei. Next base: position 133,936,280 of record NC_083227.1, on the reverse strand, counting down.
TTCCCTTTGCCAAACCCTGCCTTCTCCGGGGCCCACCCCCAAGTCTCAAGGAATTTCCCAACTTGCTGTTGGCAACTCTAGTTCAGACAATTGAAACAGGTAACCCATTAGGATAACAGGATCCCTAAAGTAATACAGTTATTTCCATAACTGCTCTTACATGTAGTAAGCATTGGAACTAAACTTTTTACAGGAGTTTTACAGGAGTTTCAAACATTACAGGAGTAATGTTTTAAAAATAGTAGTGCCTGAGGGAAGTCTTTAGGCCATCAGTTCTTTTTTTAATGATTTTTTTTTTTTTTAAAAACTGAGACTCTGTTTTGTAAAATGTGTTTGAAGTTCTTGAATTTTCCCCTCAGGCACCATTTAGACTTCTTCCTAAGCTCCTAATAGTCTAAAATTAAGCCATCTCTATTGTTGAAATTGTTGTGAAACAGCATTTTGGAGATTATAACTTTTAGTCAGGATTATGGGCACATCAAATGTCATGATGATGCAAATCCATAATTTTCAGAAACACATTTTAACAACCTGAACCAAAGCTTGCTAAGACAATTTTGCAGGGAAGTACCATTTTAAGGGTGATCATGAAAGTGAACTATACTATTTTGTTTTCATATTTATAAACTGTGTGGACTAGATAGGCATGAACCACCTCACAAAATAAAGTTTGTCATGAATTTTTACCTGTTTGTGGTTAGCAAAGCAATGTTTGTAAACTGAAGAGCCACCATGAATTTCCATGAATTTTGATGCAGTCTGTGATGGTTTGTGAAGAGAAGAAATCAGGAGTTTAAATGGCTCCAAGCCATTTAAATTCTTGTTTTCTGCTCTTAACAAAAAAAAAAAGCTGAGCAGTGGGGAGCAGAAAACGGGGTTAAACGGCTTCAAACCATTTAAATCCCTGCTTTCTGCTCCCCACCACTCAGCTGTTTGGTTTAAGTGGCTCAGAGCCATTTAAACCATTGCTTTCTCCTCCCCATGAAAAGCAGCATGGAGCAGAAAGTAGAGGGTTAACTAGCTCCATTTAACCCACTACTTTCTGCTCACCACCAAAAGCTTTCTGCTTCCTGCCACTTCTGATTCTATCTTGTCACATGTTTGAATGTAGAAAGATCTTTATCATGCAAATTCCAGAATGGCTTTTTCTAATGTCTAGGGAGGCCTACTTTAATCAATTGTCAATTCTGGGGGTAACTATCACAGATCTTTTCATGGGGAGCAGGGGTCAAAATGGCACATGAGCCAATATGAACCAGGTTGACTTGAGAACCAGTGTATTGGTTCATGGCTCAGTTCATAGTTCAGTCGTGAACCACAAACTGAACAGCAAAAATGTGGTTTGTGCCCATCCCTAACCAGAACAGTGAATATAAGAAGAGGAGAAAAGAGATTGCATTTATGCCCTATCCTTCACTTGGAGTCTTAGAGTGGTTTACAGTCTCCTTCCATTCCTTTCTCCACAACAGATACCCTATGAGGTAGCTGGGGCTGAGAGAGCTCTTTGGGAGCTGCTCTTGACAGAACAGCTCTGAGAGAACTGTGACTGACTCAAGGATGAAATGCACCAGAGAGAGTAGAAAGATGGAATATGCAAGAGCAGGGGTGGAATTCTAGCAGGAGCTTTTTTGCATATTAGGCCACACATCCTTGATGTAGCCAATCCTCCAAGAGCTTACTAGGCTCTTTTTTTGTAGGCTCTTGGAGAATTGGCTACATCAAGGATGTGTGGCCTAATATGCAAAGGAGCTCCTGCTAGAATTCCACCCCTGTACCAGAGAGAGATTGGGGGAGCAATCCAAAGTAGGTAGTTATCCTAAATGCCATCTAAATGCTTAGCCTTCTCTGAAAAAATCATGTGATTGTGATCTAATTCTATAGCTTTTATGAAGACCTACTCAAGGTTACCCTCTCATGGATTGCTGCCTTGACGTGATGAGAGGGCTTGGAGATATGGAGGCGTTCCTGAAGAAACAATGCAAAGCAATAGAGGAAAATAACAGAATGGGAAGGACAAGAGATCTCTTTAAGAAAATTGGAGAAATCAAGGGAACGTTTCATGCAACAATGGCCATGATAAAGGACAAAAACGGTAGAGACCTAACAGAAGCAGAAGAGATCAGGAAGAGGTGGCAAGAATACACAGAAGAATTATACAAGAAGGATCTCAATGTCCTTGACAACCATGACGGTAAAATTGCTGACCTTGAGCCAGACATCCTGGAGTGTGAAGTCAAATGGGCATTAGAAAGCATTACTAACAACAAAGCGAGTGGAGATGATGGTATCCCAGTTGAGCTATTCAAAGTCCTAGAAGATGATGCAGTTAAAGTGATGCACACATTATGTCAACAAATTTGGAAAATGCAACAGTGGCCACAGGATTGGAAAAGGTCAGTTTATATTCCAATCCCAAAGAAGAGTAATGCCAAAGAATGTTCAAACTATCACACCATTGCACTCATTTCACATGCCAGCAAGGTCATATTAAAGATCCTACAAGCTAGGCTTCAGCAGTAAGTAGAGCGGGAACTACCAGAAGTTCAAGCTGGGTTTCGGAGAGGTAGAGGAACTAGAGATCAAATTGCCAACATTCGCTGGATTATGGAGAAAGCACAGGAGTATCAGAAAAAACGTCTATTTCTGTTTCATTGACTATGCTAAAGCCTTTGATTGTGTGGATCACAACAACCTGTGGCAAGTCTTTAAAGAGATGGGAGTACCAGACCACCTCACATGTCTCCTGAGAAACCTGTATGAGGGTCAAAAAGCAACGGTCAGAACAGGATATGGAACAACTGATTGGTTTAGAATAGGAAAAGGAATTCAACAAGGATGCATAGTGTCACCCTGCTTATTTAATTTATATGCAGAGTACATCATGCGGAATGCTGGCCTGGATGAAGCACAAACTGGAATTAAGATTGCCGGGAAAAACATCAACAACCTCAGATATGCAGATGATAACATTCTAATGGTAGAAAGTGAGGAGGACCTAAAGAACCTCTTGCTCAGGGTGAAAGAGGAGAGCACAAAAGTAGGCTTGAAACTCAACATCAAAAAAACTAAAATCATGGTATCCGTCCCTATCACACCTTGGCAAATAGAAGGGGAAGACATGGAAGTAGTGACAGACTTCATATTTCTGGGATCCAAGATCACTGCAGATGGTGACTGTAGCAATGAAATTAAAAGACATTTGCTCCTTGGGAGGACAGCTATGGTGAACCTGGGCAGTATAATAAAATGTAGAGACATTACCCTGCCAACAAAAGTCCATAGAGTCAAAGCGATGGTATTCCCAGTAGTAATGTATGGCTATGAGAGCTGGACCATAATGAAAGCCGAGCACAGAAGAAAAGATGCTTTTGAGCTGTGGTGCTGGAGAAGAGAGTCCCTTGGACTGCAAGAAGATCAAATCAGTCAGTCCTAAGGGAAATCAACCCAGACTGTTCCCTGGAAGGTCAGATGCTGAAGCTGAAGCTCAAATACTTTGGCCACCAAATGAGAAGGGAGCACTCACTGGAGAAGATCCTGAGGCTGGGAAAAACAGAAGGCAAAAAAAAAAAGGGGACGGCAAAAAATGAGATGGCTGGACAGTGTTACTGATGTAACAAACACAAATTTGAGCAGACTTCGGAGGATCGTGGAAGAAGAAGAAGAAGATATTGGATTTATATCCCGCCCTCCACTCCGAAGAGTCTCAGAGCGGCTCACAATCTCCTTTACCTTCCTCCCCCACAACAGACACCCTGTGAGGTGGGTGGGGCTAAGAGAGTTCTTACAGCAGCTGCCCTTTCAAGGACAACCTCTGCCAGGCCTATGGCTGACCCAAGTCCATTCCAGCAGGTGCAAGTGGAGGAGTGGGGAATCAAACCCGGTTCTCCCAGATAAGAGTCCACACACTTAATCACTACTCCAAAGACAGGAGGGCCTGACGTGACTTTGTCCATGGGGTCGCAAAGAGTTTGACTCGACTGTGCGACTGAACAACAACAACTCATGGTTATGTGTGTAGATTAGTGAATGGCTAGTGCAACTTTGCACATTCATGATATATATTTAGGGCAATATATGTGCTAGTGTACTAAAAAATGCATACAAATTTACTTGTTGCTGTGCCCCACCTTTTATATAACCTACTTGGTTAGACCACTCTTGAATAGTCTGTTCGTCATTCAGATGTCTCTTTCTAACGAGCAGAGAGAAATCAACCTTGGAACTGACCAAGAGGACTGATACCAGACCTTAACTCCATAAAGAACAAATTTAGATCCCTCTTTGCCTAACCCTTCTTTGGGCTGTCACATTACAAATTTTATTGACTTAAGCCTTAGCTTATTTAACCTAAAACCTTGTATTTACATTTAAGTCAAGGTAAGTTATGAGTCACATGAGTCCCTTTGATCCAGGGGTTGTCATGGGTCACTAGAGAAATGAGTCTGAGGTATAATATTCTAGAGAGCTAGCTGTGTGTATGAAAGAATGTGTTAAATAAACCCCTCTTTAGAAAGTTCCACTATGATCAACTCAGTTTGTTTGACCAGAAAACACTATGTGGATTTCCCCCCTTTTTGTTCCTGAAACCTGCATATTTAGTACTGACCAACTTGTTGGGGGGTGGGACTGTGGTATTTTCAGGCTGATGATAAGGATGCCAGTCTCCAGGTGGGACTTGGGGATACCCTCAAATTACAACTCATCTGCAGTCTACAGAGATTGTTTGCCCTGGAGAAAATGGATGCTTTGGAGGACAGACTCTGTGGTATTGTACTCCACTGGGGTCCCTGTCTCCCCCAGGCTCCATTCCCAAATATCCAGGAGTTTACCAGCCTGGATCTGGCAACCTTCCCCTCCCCCTCCCTGGCTGGTGGCCAGGGGATATCTGGCAACCCTATTTTTGGAGCAAGCAAAGTGGGCTAAAATAGTTCTTGAAACTGAAACACTCAGTTAATCCTAATTTAACCCATCCCATGTAATTTTGCTACCCCTCATGCTTTTATTAATGACTGCATATTCTGCCAATCTAATTCAGTTATATAGTCTCCTGCCCTGAACAGTATTTCAGTAGAGAGGGCTGATCTACTTGTGCTTTTTAAAAACCATGTGGATTGCTTGACTTAATAACTGAAACAAAAGAAGACCCAGTGAGCAAGTAAGAGGCTTTTCTTTGTGTCTCTGGATTAGAGCACAAATCTTAAATTTAAGCGCTTGCTTATTTGGCACAAGGTGGAGACCTCATGGGTTCAAAGAGCTTTACTAGCTTCCTTCAATATATAAGATCCACAATAACCATCAAAAACATATGATATATCCCAGATGTTCAACTCTAGGGGATTACTAAGGAAAGCAAATATAGAGAAAAATCTTTTAAAAGGGGCTTTAAGAAGTCTGGACTGTTTATGTTTGTTAACTTGTTAAGGGTTGAGTAAGAGCCTTGATTCATATAGATACATGCAGAAGTGCTGAGGACATTAGTGCATGGACATTTAAAAACCTATTTTTTGGTGGACGGTTCTGCAAGATCATATTGACTAAACATCCTTGATTGGCTGAACATACATAATTCCAGAGAACTTCTTGAAAGAGTGAAATATAACAAATTGCAGTAGCATCAAGAGGCTCTGATTTGTTCTGCAAATGGGTTCTATTGTGCAACAGATAAATCTGATAGGAATAACAAAATAAATGCATCTGTGGTATGCAATGGACTTCCATGATACTTCTAAAAATATAGGGTTTTTAGACATTTTAGACTAGCTTTGTAAATGAAGATGCTTCTGCATATTAGAATATGCTTATCTATAAATCTGGAGCCTTGAGCATGCCATTTTTGTAAGAGTAGGCTTCTCTGTTTACTTAATTGGACGATACAATTTGACACACACAAAATTCTCCCTCCAGCAAATGGAAAAGAACAATGATAAAGACTCATTTATACAGTTTAGATTGTGGAGTTCACTTTTTAACAGAAAAATCTGTGAAATGCAGAAAGATGAAGCTTCTGAGAATGTTCTGTTAAGGATAGGCTTGTCAATTCCCAGGTCCAACGGGGGATCTCCCACTTTCCCAGGCTCCTTCCCACTCCCTGTCAGCTGACCGGTGGGGGGAAGCCCCACCCCCACAGCCACCATGTGCCTTTCCACCTCTGGAGGCTTCAGACTCCAGTTGGAAAGGCTTCCTCTTGGGATGGTGTGTCTGTGTCTTTAAGGCTGAATGGGGGTGGGGGCAGAACAACATGGCTGCTCCCAGTGGCTGTGAATTTAAAGGTTTTTATTAATTGTCTAGAAGTTGAGGGTAAGGGGGAATAAGAAATGAGTTATACATCAATCTTAGTCTGTTTATAAAGTACTTTCATGAAATACAAGTCTGCATCAATTATACTTTCTTAAAATACATAAATTGTCAAATATAATCTCTTAGCTTTACATCATCAACATTTTGAAATTTTGTATTGTAAATCTTGTTGAAATACCTGTTCAATTTGACATTTCCAACAAAAGCAATCTTATAATATAAAATACAGGGAAAAGGAGATATAAGTTCACACCAGAGAATCTTAAGAGTCTTGAGTATCTAACCAAGTATAGAATTTTAACCAATGTTTTCTTGCTTCTTCCTTAGATTTCCTAGCCAACAGCTGGGATAAGTAGTCCAACTCCGCTGTTTCCAGAATTTTTCCCACCAAGTCCATTTTCGTGGGAGTTTCCTGAAGTTTCCATCTCTGTGCCAACAAAATCGTGGCTGCTGTGCTGATATGTGCCAACAAATGTCTCATCTCTTTGGAATAGTCCTCAGGAAATATATTCAATAAAAAATAGTTCTAGTTTGAATTGAATCTGTGTCTTCATAATCTTTTGTAATATTTTGTAATAATAATTTCCAATAGTCCTTCACCATCTCACATGTCCACCACATATGGTAAAAAGAACCCACCTGTTTAGCACATTTCCAACATTTGTTAGACATATTAGTATACATCTTACACAACTTCTGTGGAGTCATGTACTATCTGTAAAACATCTTATACAAAATTTCTTTAAAGGTTACTGACCTGGTTAATTTAATATTGAATTTCCACAATCTCTCCCATTCTTCTAACATAATATTATGACCCAAGTTTTTCACCAATTGGACCATACAATCTTTTACTACCTTATCTTGCATCTTCATCTGTAATAGGTATGCATATTTAAAAACCATCTTATTCAATTCTTGAAAAACCCACTATTTAAAAATACTGGGATAGTTTGAAATAGAAATAATAGTCTTGGCAGGATATTCATCTTTATTGAGGCTATTCGTTCCATTAAGGATGGATTAAAATCATGCTATTTTTCCAAGTCTTTTTTAATTTCTTTGAGTAGTTTGTCATAATTGTCCATTTTTAAACTACTGCATTTATTTGAGACAAGTACACCTAGATATTTGATTCCTTTCTCATACAACCCCCCTAATTTTTGTTGAAGAGATTGAGTTTGTTCTATCGTCATATTCTTTGTCACAAATTTTGTTTTATGGTAGTTGATCTTCAGTCCTGCCCAGTAACCAAATTGAGTGATCTTGTTTATAAGACAGTCAATTGAGTCTATTGGTTGTTCTAACATAAAAACCAGGTCATCTGTGAAAGCTCTCAATTTGTATTGTTCACTTTTTACCACCGCTCCCTTGATACTTGTATCTTCTCTTATCTGGTTATCCATATCTCTAAACATAAAATAAAAAGAAGTGGTGATAATGGGCAACCTTGTCTTGTACACTTTTGAATGTCAATTGCTTCTGTTAGTTCACCATTCACCATCACCCTTGCTCTTTGGGAAGAGTATATTGATTCTATTGCTCTCAAGAAATTTTCACCACATTCCATACCTTTCAGTTGTTGTAACATAAATTGCCAACGAACATTATCAAAGGCTTTCTCAGCATCCAGACCAATTAGTGCCAGTTGTTTCTCTGGATGGGTCTCATAATATTCCAATATATTACAAACTGTTCTAACATTATCTTTCAGATATCTTCTAGGTAGGAATCCAGCCTGGTCTTGATGTATTGTGGACTGTAGAATTTTCTTCAAATGTTGTGCCAGTATTGCTGCAAAAATTTTATAATCCACACTTAAAAGAGAGATTGGACAATAGTTTTTTGTATCTTTCAAATCTGCACCTTCTTTTGGAATTAAGGATACTGTAGTTTCTTGTCATGAAACTGGTATTTGAGCTTTGTCTTGAATCCTTTCAAGGAGACGTTTAAATGACTCCTCAAAAGCTTTATAGAATTCTGCAGGCAATCCATCTGGACCCGGGGCTGTACCATTCTTTTGTGATGCCATTGTGTCTCCAAGTTCCCTTATTGTTATTGGTTCATTTAAATTTTTTGTTGTTCTTCTGTAAATTTATTAAGATTATTTTGGTCAATATATTCTTCTAAGTCTGTCTTGTGATCTTCATATAAATTTTTATAAAATTGTTCCATGATTTGGCATGTCTCCTGTTTTTGATCTTTCTCTTTGTTATTCTCATCTTTCAAAACCGATATTATTCTTTTTGGCATTCTCTTTTCTCATTCTATAAGGCAACCACCTTCCAGGTTTATTAGCATGTTCAAAAAAAATTTGTCTAGCGAATCTCAACGTTATCTTCATCTCCTCTATGAGTAATAAATTAAGTTGATTTTGTGTTTCTTTAACTTTTGCTTTTAGTATGTTTTGCTTTTGCTTTTAGTATGTTTATGTATTTTTTTGTCTAGTTGTCTATCAGAAACTGCATTAAAATCTCCTACTATGCAGTATTCCACATATTCCAAATTTGATAACTTAAGGTGTAAATCTTGAAAGAATTTCTCTTGATCATTTGGGGCATAAATATTTGCCAGTAGGATTTTTTTATTGTCCACTGTTACTTACACTAGGAGGATTCTTCCATCTTCAGAAGCATGCTGCAATTGTGGGTTAAATTTATCCTTAACATATATTGCCACTCCCCTTTTCTTTTTATTCATGTCTGTTGCTGTAAATAAACTGTCAAGTTTCTTATTTTCCAAAAGGTGTTGATCTTTAACTAAAATATGGGTTTCTTGTAAACAAGTGTCCATTTCCAATTTTGTCAGGTATCTAAAGCTCTTCCTCCTTTTAACAGGAGAATTGAGTCCATTCACATTGATAGAAATTATTGATTCCATTATGGATTTTCTTATTGCTATCTTTTTTATCTTTTCTAGTCTGTAGTCTTGTCGGATATTTCCGTGGTTCATTTGGATCCTCTTCACCAGAGTTTTCTTCTTCCTCTTCATCATGCTTCTTTTCCTTCCCCTCTTTTTCCTTCACTCTATCCAAAAATTTCTGAGCTTTGAAAATGGAATTTATCCTATACCTGTTCTCTTCATAAGTAAAAAGAAGACCTTCCGGCATTAGCCATGTGTAGGGTATTTCTCTTTCTCTCAGGAAGCTTGTCAAGATTTGATATTCTCTCCTCTTTTGTCTTACTGGCCATGGTACCTCTCTCAAAATTTTCACCATATTTCCAGCTATCATCATTGGTTTGTCTCTTGCTTGCTTCAAGATATCATCTCTGGCTCTCTTTCTTGTAAGTTTCAAGTGAACTTCACCGGGCAATTTGTTCCATCTCGTAAAGCTTAATGACACTCACTTAACTTGATCAAACTCTTCTTCCATCCTTTGAGGAGTCACCTGTAGAATTTCAGCCAAGGCCTCACTTAGTATTTTCTGTAAATCTTCAGTTGTCTCTTCTGGTACATTTTAGAACCTCAGTATATAGGCAGCTGTATCTATTTCCAGTTGCAAGAGTCTGGTATCATGTATATTCTGCTCTTTTCCCAGTTGTTCCACCTTTTGTGTATTGTCTATCACCTGGGTATCTAGAGCTTTTACGGCTTTATTGGTCTCTGCTGTCTGTTTTCTGTTCTCTGGAAGCTCTTGTTTGATCTCTGCCATCTGCTCACCTATATTATCTACTTTGCCAGTCAGCTGTGCTATAGCAGTTAGTAGAGTATTTTGCATCTCTTCCATATCTCCCTACATGGTAGTAAATTTCCCTGGACCAGATGAGGAGCTAGGTGAAGGAACTGGTGGTTTACCTTATTGATTGTCTTTTTTATTGTTGTTTCTTTAAAGCCAATCACAGTTTTATTTTCCATCCTTATTAATATAATTGCACTCACAGCCACAAGGTCTGTATACTGCCTTTTGAAGATTTGTTTTGGAACTCAATATTCCTGTTATATTAGATAAGCTAATATCTGCCAGACAATACCAGTATTATACAGTGATTTTAAAGAAACAGCCTTCAAGCTTCTATCAACAATTTACCAAACCCAAAACAATGATAAAGCTAGTATTAAACAAAATCTTTTTAGTAGAACATCCTTAGTGCCACCTAGCCAAAACATTTGGGAAATTTGGGAAAAATGAATATAAAAATTAAAAGCCAAAAATATTCAAACCATATAAAAATAGGACCAAATTTAAAGGGTTATATCCATAACATCCACCATCAGGAGATTATAATCCACTTTGAAAATCTGCACAGGTATTCTTCCTTCAACCAACAGTCTGGTTATAGTTTATAATCCAGTATACAAAGCCCACAAGGATTTAAATGTCTAATTGGAGCTCACATAAATTTGTTCAGAGCACTTCAACTAGGGTGGCCAGACCGTCCCGGTCACCTGGGAAAGTCCCGGTTCTGGCCCCCAATTCCCGCCTCCCGGGCTGGCTATACCGGGACCATTAGAGATCCCGGTTTAGCCAGCCAGAGAGCGGGTGGGCCGCGTGCGCGGGCGGGGAAGGCGGCGAGTGAGGGAGAGAGCGTCCCTGTGCATGCGCAGGGCGATTGGCGGCGGTGTGGCGGGCTCTGCGCATGCGCGGGGACGCTCCCTCCCTCCCTCGCCGCCTTCCCCGCCCGCGCGCGGGGCCCAGCGGCGGTGGTGGAGGCCGGGGAGGCGGCGGAGAGGCCAGCACTGGTCGCTGGAGGGCCTGTTGGTCACTTCCGGGTTCCTGTCCTGCATCTTGACCTGTGTTATTAGTGACAGGCTGCTTCGGCAGGCCGCTGCGCCGGCCCCCTGGGTCCCACAACAATGGGACCGATGCCACAGGGACGGGCTTGAAACACTCTATAACCCCTCAAAAGAACAGCAGTCTAGCTCGCTTCCCCCGAGCCCTGCCGCCATAAGCCTCAAGGGGGCTCATTTTGCAGCATCTCCCGGCGGGAGGGTGGCACCCGCACGGGACACATATCAAATGAAAGAGGGGGCGCAGGGCTATCAGAAACAGCCGGCGGAGGGAGTCGGGAGACCACCCCACTGGGGGATCCACACCCGGAAAGTGATGAAGGTGGCGCAGATAGATACCAACAGAGCAAACAGGACAAAATAAATAGGCTGCATTATGCAGCACAGTCTCACTGGAATCTAACTGGAATATGACTGGCTTCTCAGCATGGAACCCGTTCTCTCTAGTCTTCTCACTTTGAAAAAAGTAAAAAAAGAGTTTTATTTAACTTTATTTCCCCCTTTCCCTCTCTATAAATAATCTTGGTGTTTCCGGTGGTGATATTTGGGGGATTTTTGGGGACGTCACAGGAAGTGCTGTGAAGTCACTTCCTGTTTCCGGCAGTGGCATTTGGGGGAAATGATATCATTTGGGGGAAATGATGTCACAGGAAGTGATGTTACTTCCTGCTTCCAGCAGGTGGCGCGGGGGAAATGATGTCACAGGAAGTGATGTCACTTCCTGTTTCCGGCAGGTGGCGTGGGGGAAATGAGGTCACAGGAAGTGATGTCACTTTTTGCTTCCGGCGGTGGCATGACATTACCGGAAGTGACGTCAACGGAAGTGACATCACTTCCTGTTTCCGGTGGCGCGCGCGCAGAGCGCATGCGCACACACATTCCTTCCCCCCTCAAGGTGTCCCTGGCTGGCCTGCAGAAATTATGGCTACCCTAAGTCTTCAACATAAGCTTCAAATTACTTCTTAAACCAGTTGTCCTTCTCATCCAAATGTACTTGCAAGCAACTTTCCCAATCTTTCTCCAGAAAGAAGTTTAAAACAAATCAGTTTAATTCAGCCATCAAGTCTTTTCTATATTTAGAAATTGGTGTGATTCATATTTCTCATGCAGTGATTAAAGATATCACCAGGTTAGGCAGGAACTTTCGGAAGCCTCGAAAGAGAAAGAGAGAGAGTCCCCCTCCCTTTCTCAGCCTCTGTCTGAGTTCCGCTTCAACCCCAGCTCTCCACTTTTCCTGCTTGTCAAAAACAATGCCTCAGGATTCAGTATTAAAAAGAAAGAAAACTTACAGCCTTCATAGTACTGATGCAGCTTGTCCAACTGATGCAGAATCGCTTAGTTAAGAAGAAGAAGAGAAGTCCAGCAGCCAACTACCTTGCCATTTAAAAATGGTGATCAGGACAGCGAGGCTTGGAGCGAGCTGGGATTGGGGGGCAGTTGCCACTCCCATTTGACCGCTCGAGCTGCTTGCCTTCCAGGACCCTTCCTGGGTCCCAGAGTCAAGTCTCCCCTCGGGGGAGACCCCTCCACTGACAGATTTAGAAGCGGCTCTGGACGCCCCGGTCCGAGCCGCTCCTAATGACGAGTCGCTTCAGACTCCACTTGGAAAGGCTTCCCCTTGGGATGGTATGTCTGTGTCTTTAAGGCTGAATGGGGGTGGGGGCAGGATAACATGGCTGCTCCCAGTGGCTGTGAAAACATTTCAGACCCTCCGTTGGTTGCACGATCTTTTCAGAGGTTGTTTGCATACAAAAGGTAAACTTAAAACTTTGGTTGCTCTGCGTTACTTTGAAGAAGTTGGAAGTTCAGCAACTCGTGAGTAGAGATGCCAATCCTTCACTTCAGAGTAATCAGAAATGGGGGGGAGGGAAATGTCTGCTGGGTACTTCATTATTCACTATGGACAGGCCTCAGATTCACTGGGAGCTCACAGGAGCACAGCTCCTGAATCTTTCTGAGAGTTCCACCTCCTCCTTCTGAGAGTTCCACCTCCTTGTCCATTAAATAGTATGTGCAGCTGCATAACAATCTCTGGATGAGCTCCACCATCTATTTTTCTGCAAAACAATCCCTGCCTATGTAGATCGATTCCCATAGGGTATAATGGATAATTGATCTGGAGGTTCCTGGGGCTCTGGAGGGGCTTTCTTTTGAGGTAGAGACACCTAATTTTCAGCATAGCATTTGATGGCTCTCCTGAAAATGCTTGCCATGTTTCAAAGAGATTGGACCAGGAGGTCCAATTCTATGAGCCCCTATCCTTCATTATTTCTAACATAGGGAAGGCATTTAAAAGGTGTGCGGTTTCTTTAAATGTGATGGCCAGAACTCCCTTTGGAGTTCAATTGTGCTTGTCACAATTTTGTTAATGGCTCCACCCCCAAAGTCTCCTGGCTGCACCCCCAAAGTCTCCTGGCTCCACCCTCAGATATTTCTTGAATTGGACTTGGCAACCCCAGGAGGTCTAGCTTCCTTAACTAGGAGGTCTAGCTTCTTCACAGAACTACTGTTTCCAGGGTTCCCCACAAAGAAGGAATGAATGATAAACCAATTTAATTATTTAATCTAGACATGCTGGCAGTTTCAGGTCTGTCCATTGTCACTTGGATGATATCTTGGTCCAGAGCAAATGCAAGGGCAAATGAATGATTAGATACAGACCATCCTACCTTTTCTGAGCTGGAGGAAGACAACATCAACTAATTTGTAGTTCATAATGAGAGATTCATTAAATTCCATAATACTTTCCATTGTTTTTCTTTGTTCCCTTTTCCTGTTACAAAATAGCAATGTAAATCTATTCTGGCTTTTCCTAAAATTCTTTCCGTTTATCTGTGCTGGTTCACCTGTTTTCTCTCAATCCTAAACTAAGATTATTTGAGTAGTTCCTTTCTGTTTGAGGACAGCATTTTTAAAAAAACCTTACAGAATGTTTTTTCTTGCAGTAAAGAAAGTTCCATTCATTTCCCAGGAGTTCCATGAGATCATTTTGGATAGCAGGGTCCAAAGATGAATTTGGCCATTTTCTTTTTTAATTAAGTTTATGAATTGGATGTTATTTGCTTTTCATTCAGTTAAAATTTTCCTCTTAATGGTTTTTGTGCTGGTTACCTTTGCCCAAATTTTACCCACTGAAGAACAAATTCCATTTAAAAAAATAAAGTACAATAGAGATTTGGGCTGGAAACTTTAATTTTTCAACAAAAAACTGTCAATTTCTAAAAGTTTGTTATTTCCTTGAATTAGAAAAAATGAATTTATACCATTGCCACTACAATATTAGGTAAATATAGCAGTATCAAACCCAGGGCTGTTTTTGTAGCAGGAGCTCCTATTCATATTAGGCCACACACATCCCTGATGTAGCCAGTCCTCTTAGAGCTTACAGTAGGCCCTGTAAGCTAAGAGCCTCTTAGAGGATTGGCTATATCAAGGGGTGTGTGGCCTAATATGCAAAGTAGTTCCTGCTACAAAAAAAAAGCCCTGATCAAACCTATTACCCCTACAGATTATGTGAGAGAAACCATACATGTTCTGGTGATTTGTAAGACAGAGATGGGAGATAAAATCACGAATATGTGTAATATTCCAAAAACTATATGAATTCATGCATGTTTCTCCTCTTTTAATTCTTGCTGAGTTTAACTAGGATCAGTTCAAGCTAATTTTTCCAAAAGAGTGAGCCAAAGCTTGCTTTATTTTTCTAATTCTCTCATAAGGCAGGAATACATAATGCTCACAGCAAATATTTATAATACTAGAGCCTGGGAACACCCAAGATACTGTATTTCCAGGTTAGGTGGGTGCCAACAGCCTGGAGAAGAGATGACCTGTCTCTTTAATAAAGGCTTGCCATACCTTCTTAAACTGAGTTACACCTTTCGAAACCCATTCACTTCAAAGGATTTAGAAAGATGTCACTTTGCTTAGAATTGCTCTGTTAATGTGTAAAAATGAGCACATAAAGCATTTCGTGGCATGGAGGTACATAACATCCCATTAGCCTTCAATTTAAGAGTCAGGAATGGGATAGGATTGTCAACCTTCCTACCTTGGTGAGAGGACACCCACCAGTGGTCGTAGTTGCCTGTCACCACTACAAACAGCAAGGGGGATTGCAGGGAAGGTGGGATATAAATCAAACAAATAAAAATAATATTTAGAAACCTGATTATAATCAGGGCTGTAGGCAAAAGTATTTCTGCCTTTTTTGCAGTCCAGTTTTTTAAAAAAGTAAAATCTCATGTTTTGATAGACATCTCTCTCATATATTTGCCAAAAGCCAGACTATGAAATGACTTAAATATTTAGTGAAGAGAGCTCAGCAGAAGGCTAGCCAAGTAATAACCTCATGATCTTCTGATGAAACGTTCTCTGAAAGGCAGCCAAAGCACTGATGCAAGCAAAGTAGTGACACTAAATTGTAGTAAGAAAAAACTGTCCAGGGGAATTAAAACACACACACCATGGTGAATTCTTGCCTTCAACAGCAGAAGTTTCTTTATGTCTGAGTTCTGGTGATTTTTGGTTATCTTGAAGGTGTGGGAAATGAGGCCCCTGTTAGACACCTGCTGTAGTCAGTACTTTTTTCTCTCAGAGCAGGATAAGAAGAACATTTGTTTTGCCACATAAGCCATTGATGTGTAAGCTGCAGTTAATTCCCCAGTTTGTAGCAGCAATACAAAGTGAAAGGACTAGCAACATATGGATAGTGTTGGTTGGGGCCTAGTGTGAGAAGGGAAATCCTGCCAGGCTAAGATTTTTAGTCACCAGGAGGATTTAGTTGCCCACTTTTGAGTATGGCACAGATCATACAAGTCAAGCCTTAAAAAAATTAAAGCAAAAAACAAACAAACAAACAATATGCGTTATCATAAAGACCAAACTTCCACCCAATAAGATACTTGATGAATAGAAGAATTTCATAGTTGTATTTGACAGCTGATTAATTACTAATATGACATCATTCAAGTCATGGAGGATATTTGAGAAAGAGGGGGGAAAGATTAAGGAGCAGCCTCCATGGTCAGGATGCAGAAGGTCTGGTTTGATCTAAAACAGCTGATGACATAATCAAATGTACTTTCAAAATAAATCTTGGCTTTTGAAGAAGCTGCGGAAAATTGATTTCTCGCAGCTTCTCTGGTTTTACAGATGGATTCCGTGGGATAGAAACTGGAAATATTTGTCATCTAGTCTTGCTTTTAAGTAATATATCTGTCCAGTAGGATATAAAATGTAGTAGACACCTGGTTGCTGTACAGAGGCCATTATTTATCCACCCAGTACTCTCTTTGTCCTTCTTTTGTAGCACTATTAAAAGAGAGCAAAAGACCCAAGTCAAATTTAATTAAGTTAACAATCTTGTAGTCCTGAGACAGAGGCCACATAAATAAACAGAAGTTCTAGTTCTTTGAGAGAGAGTTGCTAAGGCTGTATTCAGATGTCATGACAAACTGAAGTTTGGTCAACTTGTGCATGAATCTGTCTTGAGTCTCTCTATGGAAAAAGTGTACAGCATAAATGTTAAATGTGAGAACAGCTTTCCTGCTGTGTGCATCTAGCTCAATCCAGTGTGCATGGCCCAGCACAGTGCATGTCATCAATTGCACACGTGCAAAAACAGCACATGCATGCAAATGTAGCTCATTTTAAAAACCTTTTCCATGTTTTTGCACTGCTGGGAATTGTAGCTTAATCTAGAACATTCTGTGCATTCGTGTACAATCAGTACATTTGTATCTTTTCCCTTTCATCTCTAACCCTGTTCACAGGCTACTGTGAAGAATATATGTACAAGCTGTGCACAGCAGACATTTGATTTTTTTTTATACTTGCTGTGTTCAACATGTGTACAGCTCATGTGTGATTTAAACTTGACATTTATCCAGTTTCATTCTGAAAATGAACATGTATTGGCTGTTTCTTACATGTACATGTACATATAGGATACACATGCATTCATGGCAACATGTGAACAAGGCTTCTGTTACTTCCTAAAAGGTGAGACATGGGGTTTCTATCCTGTTATGCTCCTGCCACTGCCTTTGCCTGCGATGGGTATGCTGTTGGGAGCTGGAGTCATGCCCTAAGAACCAGCTAGGTAGGTGCCAGTGCTTTTTTTGAGCTGGATCACACAGTTCTGGCTGGCTTGGCATCAGGGGGTTTGGCCTAATATGCAAATGAGTTCCTGCTGGACTTTTTCTACAAAAAAGGTCTGGTAGGTGCCAAAAGCAGGTGCAGTTTTATCCAATGAGTAAAAGGGGCAGCTACTTTGGGATGTCTGTTTTGGGGAGGAACAGCCACCCATGGCTTCATTATCCCCAATGGAGGTGACAAACAAAGAAAAATAGGAGGTTCCTGTCACTGCCACTTTCACCCACCTGAACATGTCTGCTTGCAGCAGCAGCACTTGGGCCTGCCCATCCTGGGGCTCAGGCACCTGGCTCAGCAGCAGCCATTTGTGCCAGCTCCATCCATGGCTCAGGCAGTCAGCTTCCAACAACAGCCCTCACCTGCTGGTGTGGGACAGCTCAATAGGGGGCAGTAATTCTGGGACATCATCCTGGACTTTTGCCCAGGGCCTCAGAATCACTAATGATGCTCCATGCCACTCTTGACCCAAGGGTCTTTCTTGACCCAAGATAGAGAAGCTGTGACTTTCTGCTGCTGTGGTTTCCATCTACCCCTCCCCCTTTGTGACTCTTTGATGTCCCTTTTATCTGGGTCCATAGGGAAGAAGAAGAAGAGTTGGCTTTATTCCCTGCCCTTCACTACCCAAAGGAGTCTTGGAGCAGCTTACAATCACCTTCCTTTCCTATCCCCACAACAGACACCTTGTGAGGTAGGTGTGGCTGAGAGAGTTCTGAGAGAACCATGACTGACTCAAGGTCACCTAGCTGGCCTTATGTGGAAGAGTGGGAAATCAAACATAGTTCTCCAGATGAGAGTCTGCTGCTCTTAACCACTGCACTACACTGGCTCTTAGGTGACAGGACCCATCCTGTTGCCACTGTGTCTGCCACTGCCTTTCTACTCAGCCCAGGAGGCCTGCAGAGACAGTGACCAGCCCATGCAGAACCATTTTCTTGCTTATAGCAATGGAGAAAAATAGTGTCCATAGTAATCAGCCACTTAAGTGATTTAATGGATATTCTATTTTTGATTCCTTTAATTTAAGTCAACAAGCAAAGTTTTATGTAAATTACTAAGTGATAGGATGAAAAATAGTTATTAGAATAATTAATTGGCCTCTGTTTAGTAGAAGACTGGGATACTTCATTGTAATCTAAGCTTGATCAATAACATCTATATCAGGGGTGGCCAGACTCGCTTAATGTAAGAGCCATGTAGCATAAATGTCAGATGCTTGAGAGCTGCAAGACATGAATGTCAGATGTTTGAGAGAAGGAAGGAAGGAAGGAAGGAAGGAAGGAAGGAAGGAAGGAAGGAAGGAAGGAAGGAAGGAAGGGAGGGAGGGAGGGAGGGAGGGAGGGAGGGAGGGAGGGAGGAAAATAGATGAGGGATGGAGGAGGAAAGGGAGAGGTGGAAAGAAAGTTTGGTTTGCAGAAGTGATTTAAATGCCTTCTCCAAGCCAGCCAATGAGGTTGGGGTCTTCAAGAGCCACACAATATGTGTGAAAGAGCCACATGTGGCTCCTGAGCCACAGTTTGGCCACCTCTGATCTATATAATGGATGTACATACATATATAAGCAAAGAGTTCCAACAACAGCAGACCTTTTTAAAAAATGTGTTCTCTTGGTCATAGTAAAGTTCTGCAACTAAGATAATATATTCTTATTCGATTCACTTACAAGTTGGTCCATGTACATTACTTATGTTCTGGGATCATTAAGGCAGGATTATTTCATGACCAGAAAACAGCTTTTCAGGGTCATTCTCAATTTTGAAGACTTTTATTATATTGCACAGATGTTCTGTGTTACACTTTGTATGAGTCTCCAAAGCTATGTGAGAAAAGGAGACCTTCAGCTTATGGTTGTTCTTTACTATTAACACATGGTTCAGCTGTAATGTGGATTTTTTGACTCAATAGATTTACTGCATGATTGGCAACAATGTTGTACAGTAAAGTATCAGTGAAAAACCAATGAGTTGGAGGGAGAAAAAAAGATAAAGGTTTCCATTGCAGATTCAGTATTATGGAGTACTTTGGGTTCATTTGGATACTGTTAAATGAATTAGGCTGTGGAACATAAATCCTATCTTTCCATCTGTTCTGGTTTACTCTACAGCATGAATATGCTCTGTATATATGCATGTATAATCTCCTGTCACCATGAAACATTTTTCATGTAGAGAGCCAACTTTTGGTGGGTGATCTGCACTTTGAACCTTTGTAGATTTAAAAGATGAGTTTACAGAAAATAGTTTTATCTTCCTTCCTCAATATCCCCCCTCCTCTTGTTCTTTTTTCAGATACATGCTTTTGCCCCATTGAAAGTTGCTGCTTTTATTTAGAACAGTTTGTTTTCTATTAAATGAGAATAAATGGAGTGAAGGAGCAGGTGCTGTGCTAATAGCCCATTTGCAGAGATGATATGTTGACTTCAAACAGCAGTTTTTCACAAGAGGGTTAAACTACACATTTCACCATACAATCAAAATTACAGTAAAAGTACAGCACTGTCCAGGTTCTCCCTACCCCACCACTGTTTTATAGCTCATGTGATTTGACAAAGCTGTCAGAGTCGGCAGTAACATGTTAGCCTGGATTTTCAAAGACAAACATGGCATTTAGGAACCCAGATCCAACTGAAGGTCAATGGGATTTAGATGCCAGCTGCTGTAGTCTCTGAATACTCCTTGGGGAGCCCGCTCTAATCATTGTGTCATTTGGGTTTCTCTTTATTACCACTCTCTGAAATAGTTTCCTATCCCTTATATTGATGTAATCTTCCCATGAAACAAGATCTCTGCAACTATAACACATGTAAGGTCCAGAACAAGATACAGCAGGCATGAAAGAACTGGGCAGAGAGTACCATTTGGTAACATTAGAGGGGATAGCTACTATTGCATAAGTCAACGGACCAAGTTTTTGTATTCTAAACTAGGAACTGTAGGTTTGTATCATATCATATTCAAGCATATTATGGAATATGCACGGTCAAATGTAAGTCATTCTGATTCTAACCTTATGTCCCTAAATTGCTCTAAGGATAAAAAAAAAAAAAAAAGTTTCCAGCCTTCATTTTCCAAAACGATGCTTCTGTGAAGAAACAAATAACTAACTTTGTCCTATATGAGCTGCCCAAAGCAGGATGTTCTAGAAGGTTCACTGGAATCAGAGACATACCATTACTATGTAATGGTCATGTGGTGAAGTCTTGTTGAATCACCACCTGCAGGAAAGCTAAACAGACCCTATTCTATACACGTTTCCACCATTCAGTGAGTATCTTACTATGTTTGTTATGAATATTTCAAAGATACATTTTATGTGTGACCTCTGATTGATTATATTTTTAACAGAGCACTGTAGGAAGAAACAGGTATTATCTCTTCTCTTGCAGCATTTTCCTAACATAAATGGGAGCCCCTAAATTCCTATCAGTTCAATAGAGCTAATAGGATGGTTCTTCTTTTAAAAATTATCTCATAAAGAGTTGATCTTCTTTCTCCTTGTGCCATCCCAATCACAAACACCCAACATCTGCATTTAATGTAAAAATATACTGGAAAATGCAGTCTTGTGTATAGCTTAGTTCAGTTTTTGGATGACCATTGCATAGTGACACTGAGCTGATAGCATTGACAAGGGCTCAGAAAGAAGGAGACCATGAGGACGTGTCTTGTTGACATGTCAGCTTGTATCACTGACGCTTGTACCTCTTACTATGCTATTGAAACATATGTTTAATAGCTGTCCTTTAACATAAGCAGTCATTTCATATACTTAACCTAGTATGTCTGTGTCAGTTTGTTTCTACTGTGCTATCATGACACAACTCCAAAAAGTGACCCCCCCCCTTTAATCCATTTTCAAGGATATCTATTTTCCACCACTGTTTTGACATAATGTTAAAAAAAAAACCACACACTTCATGTGTTTGAACCTTAAGTTCACTCTGAATGAAAAATTGTGTGTTTTGAAAGCAGGAAATGCACTGCAGCAAAAGGGAAAGGCACAGAATTTCATTTGTTGAGAGTTTTTTTTGCTGCTTCAGTTGGATGAAGATTTTCCAGGCCAGAATCAGGAGCAATGGACTCCATTCATGTCATGAGCTGCTTTGCATTTTCTGTAGCGTCTATGGAACATATGAAGCTGCCTTATACTGTCATACCCCTTATACCATCCATATAACCCTTTACTGATTGGCAAAAGCTCTTCAAGGACTCAGACGGAGCCCAGGACTGAATGTGGAACTTTCTATATGGTAATGCCTGTTCCACCACTGAGATATTGTCAAGTCGGCTGAATTCAATAACGAGTCTCTTGGTGAAACAGAGTAACAAGTTTATTGTAAACAGAACTAGAGACCATGGCAGAGATTGAAGGACTGAAATACATAGGCACTAAACCAGCATTTAAGGTATAGATGAAAGGAATTCCTACGGTGGGGGTAATCTATGCAACACATTTTCGCACTAGGATGCTACTCCCTTTATTCCCAGGCCGAAGCCTCGACACCCCATCCTCCCACAGAGAACAAGGCTGGGAAGGCGCCCTTATCTTATTCACATGTTAGCATTTCAAAGCAGACTACACAACAAAGGCCTCTCTAGTGAGGGGGCAGGAAAGTGAGCTAGCAGCAATCGGTGTACACTGTAAAGTACCCAGACTCCTTCACTTCAGAACCAAACTTAATACAGGTATTGAGTAATTCATAGCAGACTTGACATACTGCCCCCCCTAGGCCCACTCCCCTGCCGGGCGGGCTTGCGAGGAGGGCGGTTCACATTTATGGCTCAGCAACTCGGGCCCCGAGAGGCTCTGGCACTCCCCTTTCGAGGGGAGGGTTGGTGAATCTTGTGAGTGCCACTTGGACGGCTCCGGAGATCGGCGCAGTAGGCTGCAATGAAAAACAGGGTGGACTTTACCAAGAGCAGGGGGGAGGTCTAGCTCTACTGTCACCGGGTTGATTACCCGCTTGATCTTAAATGGCCCTAGGAACTTAAAAGCCAACTTCCTAGACGGTTGTGCCAGAGGCAGGTTTTTTGTTGACAGAAATACAGAATCCCCCACCTTCAAGTCCCAGACTGGCACATGGTTTTTATCGTACTGTCTTTTATACGCCTCTTTGGCCAGCTTCAGGTTTTCTTGTATGGCTGGCCAACATTGGCTGGGACCTTGCCACCATTGCTCGAAACTTGAGCCCGTCAATCCCTCCCCCCCTGGCAACATGGGGATCGGCTTCCCCTCATACCCAAACACTGTTGCAAAGGGAGATGCTTTGGCGGAACTGTGAGCGCTGTTGTTGTAAGCGTATTCTGTGAAGGGGAGGAGGTCCACCCAGTCTGATTGGCGTAGGCTTACAAAGCACCGTAGGTACTGCTCTAGCACCCCGTTCACTCTCTCTGTCTGTCCGTCCGTCTGGGGATGATAGGCAGAGCTTAGCCCCTGTTCCATCCCTAATAATTTACAAAACTCCCGCCAGAAGGTGGCAACGAACTGAGGGCCCCTGTCACTTATGACCTTGTCAGGGATGGAGTGATGTTTGGCCACGTGGTCGAAAAATAAAGCTGCTAGTTTCTTGGCTGTGGGTAACTGGCTGCAGGGGATGAAGTGGGCTTGTTTTGAAAACGTGTCCACTACCACCAGTATGACTGTTTTCCCCCGGGAGGGTGGCAGCTCGACTATGAAGTCCATGGACACCACGGCCCATGGCCGTTTCGCTGTTTCTAACGGCTGTAGGAGCCCCGGGGTTTCCCCCCCCCTCTTTTTTGCCATCACACACACCGGGCAACCAGCCACAAAGTCTGACACATCCTTCTTTAGAGACGGCCACCAGAACTGCCGGTGCACTAAGTGCAAGGTTTTGACATAGCCGAAGTGCCCAGCTAGCTTGGAGCAGTGACACAGTTGGAGAATTTCTTTCCTTAAGGTTTCCGGGATGTACAGTTTCTCTCCCTTGTACCAAAGACCGTCTTTTCTTTTCTGCAACCCCTCTGGCCGCCCACCTCCCTTCCGTTCGGCCTCTAGGGCGATTCGCTCTTTGCTTAGCCCACTCAATTCCTTTTTTCTCTGTGAGCGGGTGGTAACCATAGCCGCCACTTGCGTGGGGGGGATCAGGGAGTCTACCACCTCCTCCCTCTGGCTCTCATGCTGTGGGAGCCTGGACAGGGCGTCCGCTAGAAAATTGCGGGTCCCCGGGATGTGCTTCAGGGTGAAATTGAATTTGGAGAAGAAGCCCGCCCACCTGATTTGTTTTTCACTCAATTTTCTTTTCCCTGTTAGGGCCTCTAAATTTTTGTGGTCCGTCCATATCTCAAAGGGCACCCTGGCTCCCTCCAACCAGGACCTCCAAGTTTTTAGTGCAAACATGACAGCGAAAGCCTCTTTGTCCCACACCGACCAGTTCCTCTGCTCCTCCGAGAACTTCCGCGAAATGTAAGCGCAGGGTCTCAGCTTCCCCTCCTCATCCCTCTGCATGAGAATGGCTCCTACGGCGACATCGGAGGCGTCGCATTGGACCACGAACCCCTTCCGCTCATCTGGGTGGCTTAAGACCGGCTCGCTTGTGAACAGTTGTTTAAGCCGGTCGAAAGCCGCCTGACAAGTCGGTGTCCAATTCAGCCTGGCCCCTGGTCGCTTTGCCTCTTCCCCCCTCCCCTTCGTCTTCAGGAGGTCTGTTAGGGGCAGAGCGATTTGGGCAAACCCCTCAATGAATCCCCTATAGAAATTGGAGAATCCGAGGAAACTTTGGAGCTGTCTACGTGTCCTCGGGGGGGCCCACTCTAAAACTGCCTGAACTTTGGCTGGATCCATGGCCAGCCCGTCCCCAGACACCCGGAAGCCCAAATAATCTAGTTCCGTGCGGTGAAACTCGCATTTGGACAACTTGGCGTAGAGCTGGTGCTTCAGCAGGGTGGCCAACACTTCCCTCACTAGTTTCACATGGGACTGTTCATCTTGAGAATAAATAATGATGTCATCAAGGTACACCACCACCCCCTTGTACAGAAATTTCCGCAATACATCATTTATGAAATTCATGAACACCCCAGGTGCCCCTTGCAATCCAAACGGCATGACCAAGTATTCAAATTGTCCCATCGGTGTGTTGAACGCCGTCTTCCACTCATCCCCCTCTTTGATGCGCACTCGGAAGTACGCGTCCTGCAGGTCAAGCTTTGTGAAAATTTCCCCCCCCCGCCACCGTGCTTAGCAGGTCTTTGATGAGGGGGATGGGGTAGGTGTTTGACATGGAAATCGCGTTAATCCCACGAAAGTCAGTGCAAAGCCTAAGACTGTTGTCCTTTTTCTTTCTAAACAACACGGGGGCCGCGTGGGGGGCCGTCGCGGGTCTGATGAACCCCCTTTTCAAGTTCAAGTCTAGAAATTTACGCAACTCCTTCTTCTCAGCCCACCCCATTTGGTAGAGTTTGGCCCTGGGAAGGCTTTCCCCGGGGATCAGTTCTATCGCACAGTCTGTGCTCCTGTGGGGGGGTAGCTGGTTGGCCTCCCGTTCACTAAACACTTCCATTAGGTCGCGGTAGGCGTCCGGGACATGGTGCACCTCTTCCACCAGGACGCACGCCCTCTCCCGAGCGGCTGGTGCTCATGGCCCCCATGCCGCTTGCCAAAAGTACTGGCTGCAACTTGGGCCGGGAAATCTGATGGTCTGGGCTCTCCAGCGGATGAAGGGCTCGTGCTTCTCCAACCACCCCACTCCCAGGACCACGGGGTAGCCGCAGGCGGGCGCGATCACAAACGTCTCTGAGTCCCAGTGGTCCTCAATCCCCAGGGGGCACGGCTCAGTCTCTTGCGTGCAGGGTTCCCCCCCCCGATTACTGACTCATCCATCTGTTCAAAGTGCATGGGGTGG
This sequence comes from Heteronotia binoei, assembly GCF_032191835.1. NCBI lineage: Eukaryota > Metazoa > Chordata > Lepidosauria > Squamata > Gekkonidae > Heteronotia > Heteronotia binoei. Next base: position 133,911,241 of record NC_083227.1, on the reverse strand, counting down.
GGCAGTTGAAAGCGTTCCAACCCCAGAGCCTCCACCACCTTGGGGGAAATCAGCTCTCTATTACAGCCCGAGTCTATGAGGGCCCGGATCTGTAGGAACCTTTTTAGCTTTGGGTTCAACAATTTGACCACTATAAAGTACAACCTTCCCGTGGGTCTCACCGTTAGCGGTGCCTCCTCCCGGTCGACCTGCTGGTTGGCACCGTTCAAAGCAGGTCGGCGTCGTTTCCCGCCGGCTCCTCTTCCCACGCCAGCTCGGCCAGCTCCTCGGACAGACGCACCTCCTCCTCTTGCAGGTCCTCTTGCACCAGGAGCGCGCTGCCCTTCGCCGCATCCTTAGGGCGGCCGGTGGTCTTCTTGGGGCCGGGGGTGCCCGGGCGGGTGGCTCCCTGCGGTGGGGCAGCCCCAGTGGCTGGTTGGGGGCAGCCGGAGGCCAGATGGTTGGGGTCCCCACACCGGAAACAACGTCGGGGCCCCCCCGGAGCAGCCGCCGCCGGCTTCTTGACTTTAGGTGGCTCAGCCTTCCCGGGGGCTGCTTTCGGCGTTCCCCTGCCGGCGGCTAGTGCTTGGCGCAGCATTGCCACTCGTTTCAGGTTGGTCTCCACCTCCCCCGCCAGCTGAATCCACCCCACCAGGGTATCGGGGCTGGCTTGCGTGAGCGCCCTATCCAGGATGCTCGGGTTCAGCCCATTGGTGAAGTGCTCGATCTTCATCACCTCGTTCCAATTCCAAGCCCGGGCGGCGTTGGCCTGGAAGTCGGCCGCATACTCTCGGCTGGATCGGGCCCCTTGCTTCATGTTCCGCAGCGCCGCCAGCGCTCGGGCTTCTTGCAGGGGGTCCTCATACTGGGTCAGTAGAGCTTGCACGAAGGTGTTTACGAAGTGGAGGACCGGGCTGTTAGTTTCGCATAGGCTCACATACCACTTCTTCGCTGCACCCCGCAGCTTCGACCCGAGGTAGTCCACGCGGCTCATCTCATCGGGGAATAGGTCCCCCCAGTAGTACATGTAGCTGTTCGCCTGGATCGCGAAGTAGTTCACTTCCTCCGGGTCTCCGTCAAACGTGGCGTCCAGCTCCCGGCCTCCCCCCAGGTCTCTTTGTCTGACCGGGGCAGAAGGGGGCGCCGCTGGGGCTTGCGGGGCCGCTCCGGGTGGAGGGGCGGCAGGGCCCGGTTGAGCCGGGGGTCCCCGCGGACCCGCCGGGGCTGGCTGCTGCTGGCGAGCCCCGGTCACCCCCAGCGCTCTGCCCAGCTGCGCGGTCAGGGTCTGCATCTGGTCCTTGAGGTCTCTCACCGCCCCGTCAATCTCCCTGCGGACCATCGCCCGAAACGTTTCGTAATCCTCATCGGCCTGGTCCTTGGGTCTCGCCCCTCCGTCATCCGCTCTGCACTCGGCCCCTTCGCCTCCACTCCCGGGGTCTTGAGTCCCCGCAGCTCCGGCGCCTTCGCTCGTCTTGCCCGGGTTGGCGGCGGCGGCCTCGGCCAGTTGGACCCGCTTGGTGTGGCGGGTCATGATTGCCTCCCGTCGGATCGGGGCTTGATCCATCAGCGTGGTGGAGGTCCTTGGCTGGTATTGCCGTGGGGTCACCACCAGCTGAAACTGGGGAGGGGAGGCCGCGGTCCTGCTGGCAGTATGGATGTGCCAGGGTGTCTCGGCCCCCTCCACTCTGGTTGGGAGTTCTCCGGAGACTGTTCGGACATCGCCTTTTCAGTTGCCGGAAAGGTTGAACTCCAAGATAGGGGAGTCCTTCAAAATGTCAAGTCGGCTGAATTCAATAACGAGTCTCTTGGTGAAACAGAGTAACAAGTTTATTGTAAACAGAACTAGAGACCATGGCAGAGATTGAAGGACTGAAATACATAGGCACTAAACCAGCATTTAAGGTATAGATGAAAGGAATTCCTACGGTGGGGGTAATCTATGCAACACATTTTCGCACTAGGATGCTACTCCCTTTATTCCCAGGCCGAAGCCTCGACACCCCATCCTCCCACAGAGAACAAGGCTGGGAAGGTGCCCTTATCTTATTCACATGTTAGCATTTCAAAGCAGACTACACAACAAAGGCCTCTCTAGTGAGGGGGCAGGAAAGTGAGCTAGCAGCAATCGGTGTACACTGTAAAGTACCCAGACTCCTTCACTTCAGAACCAAACTTAATACAGGTATTGAGTAATTCATAGCAGACTTGACAGATATGGCCTCTTCCCATTGGTGTTCTGTTGAGCTGTAACAGAACAAATGATAAATAAAGGCTCTTCAAATGATTCAGCTAATTTGATGTACTACAGATTAAGGAAAATGTACATTACAAGTTACTGAGATTCAATATTCCCACACAATACCAATTTAAACATAGTGTATTGTGGATATGAGGCAAAAGCTTGATGACTTGGCATTGATAACCACCTCAGAAGCTGTCAACATCCACAGAATTCCAAAGTGTGTATTAATTTATTTAGGAGTCTATCTAGTTCACATGAAGGAGGTAAGGGGTTACAGGTAGTTTAAAGTTTGGATTGCGTTGTAGACTAGAAGTGTTACCAATAAGGCAAAAGATAAATTTGCATGCCTCTTTCTCTAAAGAGTTCAGGCTTTCTCTATATGTCTGAAGGACTAAATTGAGGGGCCTTCCAAAGGCCAATTAGAAGTTTGCAGGATACCTTTAGTTAGTTAATTAGTTGATTTTTATTCTGCCCTACCCCACAAACGGGTTTAGGGTAGAGTACACCAAATTAATCAGTTAAAACAATAAAATACAGTAAATTAAAACACACAATTTCCGGTGGAAGACAAATTAGTCAAATTTCATACATATAATATAGTGGGTTCCATACAAAGATGAGGCGAGGTGGTCGTGCAACATCAGCTCTTTATTGATTTCAGCATACTCAAGGCTAAGCATAAGACTGACAAATTGGGCCGATGGGGCCAACTATATACACACCCGTGTTCCTGTGCAAGCATTTTATTGGTCCATTCAAACCAGTAGGGGGCCTTTGATTGGAGCAGGGCAGCAGGGTTTAGGATCCTGCTGCCCATTGTTCCCAAGTTCACAAGCTCTGGCCGTCTGGCTCCAATGAGCCAGGCAGGAACACCCAACTCAGTTTTCACTTAAGTCCACATACATTACATCCCTCCCCTCCTAGTTCACAAGCCCTGACATACATAGTCCTTTAGGTAAGCAGGCTTGTGGTGCTCCCTTGTTGACCACCTAGGTGCTGGAGAAGGTGGCGGTGCGGCGGCCACTTTGGGTGTGATGGACAGAGGGACCGGGGATGCGGGAGCTTCTGTCGGCAGTTCCAGGCTTCTGGATGCTTCCAGCTCTGATGGAAGGTCGGGGGTCAGGATTGCAGCAGCTGCCGGTTTGTGGGCTGTCAGAGCCAGAACCGCTGGTGGGTCCTGCAGCCCGCTCTCTCTGTCGACCTCATCTCCAAACACCTCCCGTGACCTCAATTGGTCTATGTGCCACCGCATTGTGAAACCCCCCTTGGTGGTGACCTCGTACATGACTGTCCCCAGCCCCCTGGAGACTCACGCCGGAAGCCATGCTGGGCCACCCCCAAAGTTCTGGGTGTACACTAAGCTCCCCGTATCGAATCCCCTGGGTATTCAGACTGTGTCGGGCATCTCTTGCAGGTCTGGGGCCCGATCGGGGTGCATGCGCTCTAGGAGTGTCGACAGCTGCCGGCCCATGAGGAGCTCGACCAGGCAGTGGCCGGTGGCTATGCAGGGGATGGCATGCTGGGCTAGCAGGAACTCAGTGAGGTGGGCCTCCCAGTTCCCCTGGATGTGGATAGAGTGACTCTTTAGTGGACCACACCATCCTTTTTGCTTGGCCATTGGTAGCCGGGTGAAAAGGGGCTGACCTAAGGTGCCGGATTAGATTCCGGCCACAGAAGTCCTGGAATTCCCCTGACGTAAAGGCAGTCCCATTGTCTGAGACAAGAGTGTCTGGGAGCCCTTGGGTGGCACTGTAATGACAGCCTGGGAGGAAGTGGAGGCCACAGGGACTACCTCCAACCACTTAGAGTAGGAGACCCTATTAAGAAAAATAGCTGACCCTGGAAGGGCCCTGTGAAGTCCAGGTGCAAGCGGGACCATAGGTTACGTGTGGACTCCCACTGTGGGGCTGGCACCCTGGGCGGTGCTGGCCGGGTCTCCTGGCATGGTTGGCACCTCGCTACCCAAGACTCAATGGCATCATTGATTCCGCGCCACCAGACATAGCTGCGGGCAAGGACCTTCATCTGCACAATCCCCATGTGAGAGTCGTGCAGTGTGTTGAGGACTCTTTGCCGCAGAGCAGAGGGCACCACTACCCGACCTTGTGGACCAATAGTTTGTCCCGGTGGGAAGTGAATGCTGCAAACTCTGAGCCCACCCAGCCTGTGGGCCATCCCCTCTACACCCAGTTGAGAATTCGGGAGAAGATTTTGTCCCAGGCAGCAATGTCCTTAGCATGAACTGGGCGGTCTGGAAGGGACTCTAACAACATTATCTGGTGCGCTGGTGCCAGATCCCAATCCCCGGAGGGTAGCGGCAACCGACTCAAAGTGTCCGCATGGTCCATAGCCTTCCCCGGATGGTATTGTAGGTCGCACTGGTACCCCACTAGGAAAATGGACCCCATTAAGACCCGGGACGACAGCATTTGGGGTATTTGGTGGTTGGGGGCAAACAGGCCTAGGAGGGGTTTATGGTCAATGAGTATGGTGAAGGGCTGGCCATACAGATAATCATGAAATTTCTGAACACTGGTGACAATGGCCAACCCTTCCTTGTCTATTTGCATGTAGTTGCGCTCCGGTTTTTGCAATGTCCTGGAATAATAAGCCACTGGAACCTCGCGGCCATCTGGCAGCACATGTGCTAAGACCACCTCCACCCCTTAAGGAGACGCATCTCAGGCCAAGACAATGGGCAGCTGCTCGTTGAAGTGCGCCAGCAGGCTGTTTGACATTAGAAGGTCCTTCACCACTTGGAAGGCAGCGGCCTGCTGGCGGCCCCACACCCACGAGGCCCTTTTGTGCCGCAACTGGTTGAGGGGTTCCACTACTGCCACTTTGTGGGGAAGGAAGGTGTGGTAAAAGTTGAGGAGGCCCAAGAGGGCTTGTAGTTCCACTTTATTAGTGGGGGTGGGGGCATCACAAATGGCCTCCACCTTTTCTTTCGAGGGATGGATACCATTTGCATCGACCAAATACCCAAGGAAGTCAATCTTGGGCACCCCCAGCATACATTTTTCCCTCTTCACCTTTAGGCCCGCTGAGTTAAAATGTTGGAGTACTACGTGGAGGCGGGAGGTGAACTCATCCTCCATGGCTGCGGCAATTAACACATCGTCAAAAAACGGCTGGACCCCAGGGATACCTTTCAAAAGAGAGTCCATAAGGTTCTGGAAGATCCCCGGGGCCATGCTGACCCCAAACTGGAGGCGCTTGACCTTGAAGGCACTTCTATGCATCACTATCATTTGCGCCTCGGCCGTGGCAGCATCCACCGGGAGCTGTTGACAGGCCTGGGCCAAGTCAATTTCCCCCAAATTTTTGCCCCTGCTAGGGAGGCCAATACGTGGCTCACCACCGGCACTGGGTAGGCATGGCCTTGCAGCACTTTATTTATTGTACACTTATAGTCCATGCAGAGGTGGACGCGGCCATCAGGCTTGACTGGGGTGATGATGGGCATTTCCCAGTGAGCGTTAGCGACTGGCTCCAGCACTCCTTGAGCCACCAGGAGATCTAGCTTCTCCTCTATCTTATGTTTGAGGGCGAATGGAACTCACCTGGCCTTCAGCCTTATGGGCTGGATGCTCGGATTTAGTTGCAGGGACACTGGGGGACCCGTATAAGTTCCCAGGGTCCCGTCGAAAACTGCCGGGAACTCACCACAGATGCTCTGGAAGTCCCTGGGCCATGTGGGAACCTGATTTAATCCTGTTACTTGGATCCCTAAGGGTCCAAACCATGTTTGGCCCAGCAAACTGCCCAAGTCCCCTTCTATGACTATCAGGGGCAGCCTTTCTTAGAAGTCGCTGTATTTCACCCTCGGAAACCCCACTCCCTTCACTGTGATCTTCCGTTTCTGATAGTCCCGAACCACAAATGGGGATGGCTGCAATTTCCTGGGGTATGGCAGGGAAAGTTGACATACCTGCTCATCTGGGGTGGCGATGGAGCGGAGGTCTTCTGCCATGGCAGCATCCTGGTTTCTGCCCTGATCCCACCAGCCAACACTTCTTGGGGTGGAGTGCTTGGACCGGGAATGGTAGACCTTTGCAAGATGGCCCATCTTTCCGCATTGGTGGCAGACTGTGCCTCGGAATCGGCAGGAACGTCGCTCGTAGAGGTCCCCGCAGCTGGCATACTCTTCAGCAGCTGCTGTCTCAGACAAATGGCTTGGTGGTTTCTTCTGCACCACGTGCCATAGCTTGAATGTGTCATCTTCCTCGGAGTCCTCTGACTTGGATGAGGAGGCAGCAGCACGATGCGCAGAAGCGGTGGCTCGCTCCTTCCTCAATTTCTCATATGCTGTAGCCTCCTTGGTGGCCTTGGCGAGGTTGGTGTCATCCTTATCCACCAATTAACACCTCAATTTCTTGTCCTGCAGGCTGAAGGTGAACTGGTCCCTTAGCACTTCATCAAGGACTGGGAAATCACGGCGGAGCGACAACCGGTGGAGGACAGTGCTGAAGTCTGCCACCGACTCGTTAGGTTGTTGTTGGTGCTCCAAGAACTTGAGGTGGCAGGCCAGGATGGTTGGTTGCAAGGCGAAGTGAGTCATGAGGGCCACAATGATCTCATCGAAGGTGGCCACCTTGAGGGTCACGGGCGCCATTAGACATTGGGCCAGCTACAGGACATTCATGCCACAGGAGCTGAACAGCAGCGCCTTCTTCTTGCACCCTGTGACCTTGTTGTAGATGATATGGTTCTCCAGTTGCTCTAACCAGGTCCCCCATCTCTCCGGGTGGGCCACATTGAAAGCTTGAATTGGGCCTGGCGTAGCAGCCATTTCGTCAGCTGCGGCGGTGCAGAGCACAGTGCTGGATTGGAGCGGTGATGTGCAATGCAGTGCTGGCTGGACCACTCATCAGGATCCCATCATCTTCTCATTATAATATAGTTCTCACTTGAGTCCACATACCTTACAATACAGCTACAAGCTGGAGCTGGGAATACATTGACAGGCCCAAATGAAGATGGAATATTGTAGCAAGGGAACACAGAGTCGATTTACTTTGGATGCCTACTGCCTTACTTGAGTCGCCTTAGAGCATTATGCCAATTTAGAATCCTCCTGGAGAAGTTACATTCCCACACTAACTTAAAAAAACCTTTAGCAGTAAGCAATGCACTGGAAAGATCAACAGTGAGCGGCGTTGAATGGGGACGTCTTTTTTGAAAATTTATGGAGCACGCTTTGCTGGAAATAGTGACAATCGAAGCAAGACTTTTTAAAGTCGACAGCTTGCACATCGGGACCCCTTGTGGAAGAAATTTCATGAATTATGTTTTGTATTTTGTATATGCACTTTATTACATAGTAATTTGTCACTATAACGATTGAGTTGTGTATATTGTTACTCAAAGGCCTAGCAGAACATCTCCTTTTTTGCAGACCCTACAGAAAGGTAACAAATCTGGTAGGGCCCCAATCTCTAACAGGAGCATCATCCAACAGGCCAGGGCCAGGGCAAAAAAAACTCTAGCCCTAGTCAAAGTGAGGTGGACATCCCTCTGGTCGGGGACAGCCAGCAGATGTTGGTTGGCTTAATGTAGGGCCCTTCAGGGCAAATATGGGGAGAAGCAGTCCCTCAGATATGTTGGTTCCAAGCTGCACAGGGCTTTAAAAGTCAACACTAAAACCTTGAAGCAAATCTGTTACTCAATGGGTAGCCAGTGAAATTGGGGTAGCACCAGCCATATGCATGCCCATATAGGCTTTGTGTTTTAAACCAGCTGGAGTTTCCAGATTAACCAAAAGAGCAAGTTACAGTAATCCAATCTGGAAGTGACTGTTGCATGGGTTACTGTAGCTAAGTCCTGAGGGGAGAGGTAGGGTGCTAGCTGTCTGATCTACCAAAGTTGATAAAAGGCAGACCTTGCAGGCACCCACAGTGACCTGGGCCTCCATAGAAAGTGAGGCATCCAGGGTCAGTCCCAGGCTCTTCACCTTCTGAGCTGGCAATAGTGGTGCACTGTTCAGGGCTAGGAGTCGGATACCCAATTCTACTCCAACCTGGCTCAGATACAGGACCTCTGTCTTCACTGGATTGAGCTTCAGTCAGCTCTGTTTCAACCATCCAGCAACAGCTTTCAACACCACAGCCAGATGGTCCAGGGCATAGTCTGGGTAGCAGTCCATCTGCAGATATAGCTGGGTGTCATCTGCATACTGGTGAAAACCCAGCCCAAACTCCCGAGCGAACTGGACAATGGGGTGCATATAGATGTTAAACATCATTGGTGAGAGAATTGCCCCCTGCAGCACACCACATTCAAGTGGGTGTGGTGAGGAGATCTGCTCACCAAGCACCACCCTTTGTGCCCGACCACAGAGAAAAGAGAACCATTGTAAGACAATTCCTTGAACTCCAATGTTGGCAAGATGGTGGATCATAAGGGTCATAATTGACTGTGTCAAACACTGCTGTCAGATCTAGAAGCACTGACCTGCCTTGATCCAGATGCCTCTGGAAGTAATCTGTGAGGGTGACCGATACAGTCTCCATCCCATGGCAAGGGCAGAAGCCAGACTGGAATGAGTCAAGGATGGATGCATCCTCCAGGAAAACCTGAAACTGTTCAGTCACTGCTTTCTCAACTACATTACCCAGAAAAGGAAGATTTGAGATTGGGTGGTAGTTGGCCAGGACCATAGGGTCCAATGTTGGTTTCTTTAAAAGCAGATGGATCACCACTTCCTTCAGCCCCTTTGAGAAATCCCTGAAGAGAGGGACAGGGTGACAGTTTCACCCAGGGGGTCCTGAGTGCCATCCCTGCAAGCTTTAACCAACCAGGATGGACATGGGTCAAGGGGGGACACAGTTGGCTTCACAGCTGCCAGGATTCTGTTGACATCTTCCTGAGAGAGTCGGCTGAAGATTGGACCTGAAGACAGACAACGGGCTTCCAGTTCCCTAACTGTGTCAACTGTAACTGGGAGGTCCTGGTGGAGAGAGAAGAGTTTATCTGCGAAATAGGTCACAAAAGCCTCACAAAAATGTAACTGTGGCTTTTCTGTTAAAGAAATAATCCCAGCAATAAAAAAAATACTAAAGGAACAGTCAGTAATAAAAGCAAATGCATGCATTCTGCCATCGAAAGAGAAGATTTCATCACTCATATAAAGGCACTGCGTTGGTTTCTACTTCTCTACTTGGCTAAGTGTTAGCCTTCCCTCACTGCAATGAGGCTTCTGCCAGAACAGAACAGGCTTGACATTAGCTGAACAGAGTGGTCTAACCCAAGAGTTTTTGCATAAGAAGGCAGACTTTGAGCTGGTCACTTCATTTTTACATGGTGACCTCTGGACAGACAGTAAATTCTTTTTGTGAAAACTGGAAGCGGTGCACTTCTCTGTCTGCTTATCTTGAAATGTGATGTTCTACATTCTATGGATAATCCTAAATTTTGCAGGGCCTGTAAAACAGAGCTCTTCCACCAGGCTTTTAATTGATCCAGCAGATGTCCCCTGAAATCATCAGCCCGCCTCCCCCCCCCCCCCCCAGCACCTTATGCTTATGTTATGCTGAACATTATCAGCCTATATGAGGTCTATGCCTTGTTGCCAATGATGTGGATCATGGTTCTTGTCAATTCTGTAATTATGAGATTATCTAGTTTGGATGCAGTTTGTTTGATGTTTTGTAAGGTTTCTTAATGTTGTAAGCCGCTCAGAGCCTGCTTGCGGGATAGAGCAGGGTATAAATCGAAAAATTAAATTAAATTAAATTAAACAAAAATGGTAAATTGAACATATGAGCATATGAAGCTGCCTTATACAGAATCAGACCCTGGGTCCATCAAAGTTGGTAACATCTTCTCAGACTGGCAGCGGCTCTCCAGGGTCTCAAGCTGAGGTTTTTCATGCCTATTTGCCTAGACCCTTATTAGTTGGAGATGCCAGGGATTGAAACTGGGACCTCCTGCTTACCAAGCAGATACTCCACCACTGAGCCACCGTCCCTACTGAATTAATATTGATAACCACAGGATTTATACCAACTACCAGATTAAACCATCTACAGTGGAATTAAACCAAGAATTATGTGGAGTTGCCTTATACTGAACCAACCTATTGGTCTATAGGAGGCAGCAGTGTCTACTCTGTTCTGCATTCTCAGGGAGTAATCTGTTTTTATTCTTTTTCTCACTATCTGCCAGTCCCCCTGAAATATATGCACTTTAAATAATTCATGATTTAATTGTACTATTGATCCCATTTGTTTATTTATCAAAACATTTATATCCAACCTTTCCTCACGGCTCAAGGCAGTTTACAATAATGGGTGAAAAATCCCCAGGTAAAACCAAAAACAGAATATCAAACCTTAAATCTGCTCCCTCCACTCCTAAAAAATGCCTGCCATTTAAGCCCCCTCAAAAGCCCTGAAAAACAGTCAGGCTTTGCAGCATTTCCTGGGAGATATTCAGGAGTTGCTGCAAAGCCTAAATGGAGCCCCTCACCTCTTTGGGCAGCCTATTTCACAGAGTTGGAGCCATGATGAAAATGGTTGATGCCAGATGGGACACCCAAAATGGTGGGATGGCAACAGATGGTTGCCTGACAACAGTAGTTGGCACATAGGGTCATGCTGCTATGTAGAAGAGCCCTAGCTGAAAAAATCTTTATCTAGAATCCTGATAGATCAAGCTAGGACTGTATGGGATATGTAGTTTATGGAGTTTAATATTATGTGTGTGATAATATTACCTTTTGTCACACATTAACATGCATATATGTGCACATATATACTTTTATTTTATTTTTGTCATATTTTTTATTCTGCACATGCATTAAACTATAATTTTAAAATGGTAGCTGAAATTGGCACTGAATAATACCAGTAATTACCAAGAAATGTCCAGGGAAGAGGAGGTGTTCAGTCCGTCAGTTGATATGGATTGGTTAGACTTTATGTGGCCAGGGGACCACCTGCTGGAGAATTCGACCATACTATGCCACAACAGAGAACATTTTCTTTATCATTATTTATTATATTTCTATCCTCTCCTACATTTACAAAACTGAGGCTGGTATACTTACTACTCCATTATATTATGTAACCCTGTTGGTAAGTTAGGGTGAGGGAGTGTGACTGGACCAGGGAGATTTATAGTTGAATGAGGATTTAAACCTGGGTCTCATCAGACCAAGTCCAACCCTTTAACCAGTATGCAACACTGAATCTAAGGTGTCATTCATGTAGCAATGCAATTCCTAGAAATCCAGGGCAGGCTGTGTGTTTGCACAATCTAACACTGTCTTCTGTAGCACATAAATACAGCCACATCAAAGAGAGCAAAATAGTTTGATTTGTATTATTTGCAGTCCCTTAATAATGCCAATGTTTGTCTGTGATGTGTACAGCATGGAACTTATTTCCCTTTTATTCTGTCTTAAAGGACTTAGCGCCCCTTTCCTTGAAATAATCTTCTGTGCCTTTGCTATGTGCCACGCTCATGCTAATAAAACAAAATATTCAGACTCACATTTTACAAGCTTTGAAAAGAACTCCAGACCCCAATGACTTTTTAAAATTTCTTTTCCCCCACCAAAGCTCTAAAACAGTAGATAACTTGGGAATGTGTGGCATTCTTATGTGCTTGAAAACACTTTGATTTGATTCACCAGTATTTGCAGCTCAGTTTTCTAGACAGCTGTTCATGACAAGTAAGGATATGGCATGAGGCCTATCTAGTACACATCTTCACATAAAATACATTTATTTCGGTAAATCAAATGCCATTACTTCCTATTGATTGTTGACTGCTGCCATTTGAGCAAACTGATTCAAGCTTTTGTTTGACATGATGGAGGTGATGAAAATGTTTTGACTGTATTCACTAACCTTTAAAGAACGGGCAAGCAAAGCTTAAGCATGTTTAAGATCCATCGATTTCAGTGGGAGAGATTTCTTATAGTGTCCATATTTAAGCGTTTCCATACATTTAATTATTCTTCAAGCACTTGAGGAAAAAAACCCTGTAGTGCGTGAGTTTCATCAGAAATGAAAACAGCAGTTTGCTTCTTCTTTAATAAATAGTTCCACAAGACTGATTTCTTAGAATAATATTCAAAATATAACCTAGCTTTAAAAAAATCTGGCCAAGTTTACCACGTGAGAATTTTAATTTTCCTTTAGTCCAGGCTTTTTCAGTGCATGGAGGGGAAATAACGGACACAACAACTATGTTAAATACTGGTGGCAGATTATAAAAATCATCCCTTTTGTGCAGCTGAATGTGGCTTGCCAGTCCATATGCTTTTATTGAAAAATGTGTAAAACACAATGCTTGCTGCTTTTCACCCTTAAAACAGGAAATAATATGCCCATTTAAACTTAATCACAATTTATATTACATGTGCATATTTTTAAACAAGAGCCCAAGATGGAGAGTTTGGTAGCAATAATATTTATGAATTACACTTTTAGTGAGCAAAGGAAAATGTGCGACCTCTGACGTTTTGTTTGACATTTGAATTTGGTGTCCAGTATATGTGACACCCATGATGGATGCTTATTAACAGGCTGTATAAACAGGAAATGCTTCTAAGCTGACCATTTATTAGCACGGTATTATGTATTACAATTGGAAAGTTTGCTTTATCTTACTTGGAAGGCTAGAAAAAACGGAATAGGAGGCCAGTTTCATTTCTTTCATTTGCAAATGCTATGTACCACGTGTACTTCAAAGGAATTGCCTGGAAATATTAATCAAGACCCACTCTGCTCTATTGATTGTGTGTGTGAGAGTATGTAAAATGTTCCACACACTTCCCAAAAATATGATGTATTTTCACAACTTTGGATGTTTTAATTGTGGTAGGTCTAGGACTGTATGCAAAACCTACTGGTGCTACATCTCTGAACATTCCTATGCACAACACAGATTTTTTTAAAAAACTGTATAATTTGGGGGAGGGGTAGAGATTTGTTTATCTAGTCTGTTTGATGTTCATTATATATAATAGCTGGAAACACTTTACTACTTTCAAGAGAAACACCCCCCCCCCCGGTTAGATTGTTGCCTGTAAAAAATATTTTGGATCACACTTTTGCCAGTAGAGCTACACCACAAACAACTCATGTATTAGTTTGGGAGACCCTTGACCATTAAAAGCTCTTGTGAGTGGTGGGAGACAACCATGTGACAGGAAACAGCAGCTTCACTTACAGGCACCTCTCCATGTCATCAGGGACTGTGACAAAACAAGGAGATACCCCTATGCAAATACAAGGCACATAAGGAAGGGATTTTCTGCTATGTTGCCACTCCCTCCCGACATTGCCTGTTCCATTTCCATGGGCATACTGTGTAAAAAGACAAACAAACCAGTCCTATGCATATTTGCTTGAAAGTTAGTCCCATCAATTTCCGTGGAACTAATTTACAATCCCCAATCCCCATGGCGCAGAGTGGTAAGCTCCAGTATTGCAGTCCAAGCTCTGTTCACAACCTGTTTTCGATCCTGGCAGAAGCTGGGCTTAGGTAGCCGGCTCAAGGTTGACTCAGCCTTCCATCCTTCCGAGGTTGGTAAAATGAGTACCCAGCTTGCTGGGGGTAAAATGTAGATGACTGGAGAAGGCAATGGCAAACCACCCCGTGAAAAGTCTGCCAAGAAAATGTTGTGATGTGACCTCATTCCATGGGTTGGTAACAATTTGGTGCTTGCACAGGGGATTACCCTTTTACCTTTAACTCCCAATCAAATGTACATAGGGTTATGACCAATGCTCCCTCTAACCTGCAGAGTCTTTTGAGCAAAAATTTTATTTTGTGAGCTACTGCTATTAAAATTGTGAGGCACTGCATAAATTATTGTGTTCTGGGGTGATCTTTCCTGAACTAAGACAAAAAATGTGGGGGTTGGAAGCTAAAAATCTGTGAGCTAGCTCATGCTAACTCAGCTTAGAGGGAACACTGGTTATGACCTTTACCTGACTTACATTGTGGCTAGGAGAAAACCTGGAAACACCTTCCGCCCTATGGTTGCAAACTCTAGGTTGAAACATTCCTGGAGATTTGGGGGTGAAGTCTGAAGAGGATTGGGTTTGAGGAATGGAGGGACTTTAACAAAGTATAATGCCATAGAATTCATGCTCCAAAGCAACCATTTTTCATGTGGAGATCAGTTGTGATTCTGTAAGATCTCCAGGTCCCACCTGGACACTTACAACCCTACAAGTTCTCCCACACACTGATGAATCCTCCTCCCTCTCAATTTACCTCAAATAGCTGTGGCAAAGAAGTTGTTTGGCAACCTCTGTGGCAAAGAGCTGTTTCAGTCAAGGCAGAAACTGCAGGAACAAATGGTAGTGGCTTCATTGCAAAGATAGCTGAAACTTCTGAGGACCAGACTTTTTATTTGAGGGGATGTCAACATTGACCCTGCCTTGGGGCAGTAACATAACGAAGCTGTAGCTGGGTTTGGTCTGTTATTCCCTGAGTAAAACACACCATAAAGCAAAATAAGACCTTACTGAAGAAGTACAACAAAAATAAAAATAAAAATAAAGCATATAGTTCAATGGCAGTAAAATGTACAAACACACACACACACAAAAAGCTGTCTAGCTACCATTTACTGAAGTCCTAACAGTGCAGTTGGTTCTTGAAGCAAAGAACACCAGAGCATAATACAAATATCATCATGGCAACAAGGAAGGATAAGAAGGAAAGGGTAAAAGCCAAAGTAATAATTCTCACTAACCATATTTGCTGAAAATTGCTGACCTTGACCTCTTCAACCAGTCACTGGGCAGCATCCCATGGAACTTTCCAGGGTGAGACAAAAAAAAAATTGTTTTAATATTTTAATAATGTTTTATTGTACTAATGTAAATATGTTATCGAATTACTGTTGTTAGCCACCCTGAGCCCTATAGGGGAGGGCGGGATATAATAAATAAATAAATATATTTCCCCTCCCATGCCAGATTCACAGCTGAGCTCTGTGAGCTTATTTACAGGCCTAAATGAATGGCCTTGACAAATAACTCTCTCTCTGTGTGAGTGTGTGTATGTGTGTGTGTGTGTGAGAGAGGGTGGTAGTGGTAGTTAACACCTGCAGAGAGTCAGAGAACAGTAAATAGCTGGGAAAGACTGGAAAATTCCTTTAAGATGGGTTCTTTCTTGACAGGGGGCGCAGTGACTTTTCTTCCTTGTCTTCTCCTTTAAAAAATTCAAGATGGTGAAGGCAAACAAGGACAGATACAGTATGGCACCAAGAACAGACTGACTGTTTAAGTTAAATGTCCTGTTGAACTGTTTATGGCCAGGAGCATTCAGAATGAAGCCCCAGCAGCTCTGCCTGTGCTTCAGGGGCCACTTGACGCAGACTCTTCAGCAGCAGTGTGTCAGCTTTCCAACTAGGCTTCCCAATCCCCAGGTCTCAGAGGGGGATCCCCCGGTTTTACAGGCTTCCTCCCTCCCCCAGCCAGCTGGCCAGTGGGGGAAGCCCCGCCCCCACAGTCATCATGCAACTCCATGAACAATTCCCATAGGGAATGATGGGGAATTGATCTGCAGGGATTGGGGGCTCTGGGGGGGGCTGTTTTTTTAGATAGAGGCACCAAATTTTCAGTATAGCATCTAGTGCCTCTCCTCAAAATACCTCCCAAGTTTCAGAAAGATTGGACCAGGGGGTCTAATTCTATGAGCCCCCAAAGAAGGTGCCCCTATCCTTCATTATTTCCTATGGAAGGAAGGCATTTAAAAAGATGTGCAGTCCCTTTAAATGTGATGGCCAGAAGTGAAGTTCAATTATGCTTGTCACACCCTTGCTCTTGGCTCCGCCCCAATTTCTCCTGGCTCTACCCCCAAAGTCTCCTGGCTCCACCCCCAAAGTCCCCAGATATTTCTTGAATTGGACTTGGCAACCCTATTTCCAACTGTTTCCTGCCACATTGCCATTAGTTTGCTATAGCCTATAGTTTCGACGTGGCCTGGGCTGGGGCATCTGAGCATTCTCTCTTAAGAGAGCGCTGGAGGAAGCTTCACTTCTCCCTCCTGTCCTGTGCCTTTTTTGCATTTAGTAGAGGCACAGGACTGGCCAGTTTTGAATCTTACATCTAGGTGACTTGAGCAAATTTGCTGTCAAAGGAATGGCTTGCTCAAAACAAAAATTAAAAATAATTAAAAATGATTAAATAGAGAGAGCAGAAGAGCAATTGGCCATCTAAAAGAACAGCTTGCTTCCAATAAAAAATATTGTAGAGAGTCTTAAAGGCCAGCAAACTCCAGAAGGCTTGTGCATCTGGTAAAAAAAATACTTTGGAATGGCTTTAGCTCCTAATAGAAGTACATGCACTTAAGTGTTATTGAGTGTATTTTGGTTTATTCCAGGATGAAAGAACTTGAAGATGGTGTAGAAGAGCATTTACATTGGGTTGTAACAAAAAGGCTGGTAACCCTGGAAGAATTGTATGAAAGATTACTCCTGAGGAAGTCCATTGACAAAATGAGCTTACATCCGGGTGCTCCTAGGACTTTTTTTGTGATATTGAAATGTGAAAATGGATCTCTGTCATAATGAGTCACTCACTCCAACAATTTTAATTTCCCAGTCCACAATCACCTTTGCATTCATGCTTCATAGGACTGTAAAATCCTGCCAGTGCATGGGAGTAGTAGTTTTCATTATGACATTTTACTCTTTAGTTGATGCTGTGTATCCAACCATCCATGCATGGAAGAGGAAAACAAAAGATTTCTCCACATTCCTCTCTGTTCCTACAGCTCCTTCTGACCCCTGGAAAGATCATTCCTGGGACTGTGAGATCCATGGAAAGGAAAAGCCATGTGGCTCAATAGAATGGCATGAGGAGAAATAAAGGGATGAAATTGTTCCCTGTCCTCAGTGGAGCTGCACTTGTTGAAGAGGAAGGAGGAACAATTTTACCCCCTTATCCTTACTCACTCCAGCCTGCCTGCACAACCCACAGAGTTATTCCTTTGCACAGGTCTCATGACCCTTGAAATGATTTTTTCACAGGTCAGGAGGGGCTACAGAAACAGAGAAGGATGTAGGAAAGCCCTGTGTTTTGTGCACAGAGTGGTAGGATATGTGTAGTGTCTTTATTGTCAAGCACTATAAACAATATGGTAGTGTAATGAGGAACTTTTTATAGTAGTTCACTGTTCTAAAAAGCAATGGCAAAAGAGAAAGTCATATGTACTCTTCTGTTCTTCATATTTCCTTTTTAAAAAAAAAAAAGTCTAGAAATGGGATCTGGATATTTTAAACACTGGCTTAACTTTCAGAGTTGGCAACATACCTTATGAAAGGATTCATAATTGCATAGGTCTTTGCCAAAAAAAGAGTTATATTGCATCACAGTCTCATTTAATAAATCATCAACCTTACTGTTATAGGAACACCAGGCTCCCAGCTAGGTACACACACAGCTTTTAGACTTCAGTTAATAGAAAGGTTAGAAACCTGGAAATTGAAAATGGCAGATCCTTAATGTTCTATTTTGGGGTGGGTGGGAGTGATGTCTTTATAGCCAGAGGTCAAAGGTTAAATTTAGTTTGTATCAAATTACAAAAATATGCTTCTGGTGAGGTTAGATTCTCATGCTCAGAGTTATTCAAACTGTAATGAAAGCAAACACTGAAAGAGATAATCCCATTAAAGATGAACTATTCACTTTAACCCCAAATACTTGGTAACTAAAATAAAACCATCATATAAGAATGATGGAGTCCAGCCCTCTAGGAAAACTGGACTAATAAAAAGAGAAGAGGTTAAAATCCCACTTTTTATAAAGTAATTCCCAGTTGAAGAACAAAACAGTTGATGTTCTGCTACTGTTCATAGTATTTTTAAAAATAAAACAGGGATTCTAAGTCTGTTCCTTTATTATTAGGAATTCAGGGTCATTCAAATATCCCTTTTATATGATTGTACTGTTTCAGATTTCCTGTGTGAAGCTGCTTGAATGAAAGAACACCTTGCCCGCATGATAAATGAAGCTCCAAGTTGAAACATGTCCAGTGATTTTGAAAGGACAGATTTTTCCCATGAGGGTACCTTCAAGCAATCATTTCACCAAATGAATAAACCTAATGTGGTACAGTCATGGGAAAGGACTATAACATATATGTTAATGAATTAACTGTTCCATAACGCACTAAAGGAATGCTTTGTCCAAAGAAGAGGCATTCTTTAGTCTGCATGATTTTTAGACTTTTCTAGCTAACTTGATTCACGTGCATACAATGGACACTACCCTAGAGCAGAAACTTGTTTCTTTTATTTTGTATTTCACTCTGCTATGTGAATGGTGCTTTTGAATTACTTGAATACACTCTCTCACGTTGCATCCTTGACTGTGCTAGTGCAATACATGTTCTTGTTACACTGGTTGGCTCCTGAAAGGAGATCTATGAATGGTATGCTTGCCAATCTCCAGGTCCCAGCAGGGGTCCTCCTGCTTTCCCAGGCTCCTTCCTGCCCCCAGTCAGCTGGCTGGCGGTGGGGGGGGGAGGAAGAAGCCCCACCCCCACAGCCCCCATGTGACTTTCCACCTCTGGAGGCTTCAGTCTCCGATTGAAAGGCTTCCTCTTGGGATGGTGTGTCTATGTTGCTTTGAAGAAGTTGGCAGCAGCTTGTGAGTAGAGATGCCAATCCCTCCCTTCACAGTCGCCAGAAATGGAGGGGGGGGGGGAGGGAAATGTCTGCTGGACACTTCATTATTCCCTATGTGGAGATCGATTCTCATAGGGTATAATGGGGAATTGATCTGGAGGTATTGGGGGCTCTGGGGGGCTGTATTTTGAGTTAGATGCACCAAACTTTTGGTATAGCATCTAGTGCCTCTCCCCAAAATACCCCCCAAGTTTCAAAATGATTGGACCAGGGGTCCAATTCTATGAACCCCAAAAGAAGGTGCCCCTATCCTTCATGATTTCCTATGGAAGGAAAGCATTTAAAAAGGTGTGCTGTCACTTTAAATGTGATGGCCAGAACTCCCTTGGAGTTCAATTATGCTTCTCATACCCTTGCTCCAGGCTCTGCCCCCAATGTGTCCTGGCTCCACCCCAAAGTCTCCTGGCTCCACCTCCAAAGTTCCCAGATATTTCTTGAATTGGACTTGGCAACCCTAATGAATGGTGAGACCCTGTGGTTATAACCCCGCAGGGAAGCCCAGTGGAATACAAAGGGAACATGAAACATGCTTTACCAAGTCTTTGTAGCTTTCTGTGCATTCCAGTTCTGGCTTGCAGGGGAGAAGAATGAAGCAGGACAATGAAGTGGGAGATTGCTAAAGTGGCAGAGATTATTTTGGTTTACATTTTGGCAGGATTTTTTTAAATAGAAAAAGCCCAACAAGAACTAATTTGCATATTAGGCCACACACCCCGGCACCAAGCCAGCCGGAACTGCATTCCTGTGCATTCCTGCTCAAACCCCCCCACCCCAGCATTTTGGGAGTGTCCACCTGGTAAAAACTTCCTGCAAATAGAAAAGCACCTCAGCAAGCGAAGTGAGGGGCCATAAGCTCCCCCCCCCCACTGTCTTCTATTTCAGGCCCATAGCCTGAAATGTGCTAAGTGTGGTACCCCATATTGAGTTTCCAGCAAACCCCACCCCCGCCACACACACACAATCTTCCTGTCTGAGGCACAGGCCTGGTGGAGGGATGCTACAGCTTTCTCCTTCTTTCTCTGTGTGCTCTTCGGGGGCTCTTCAAGGAGGCTGGCAAAGGACAGGCGAGGAGGGCACCCATGGAGCAAGCTGACAGGAGGCTGGCATGTATGTAATAGGAACCCTCCCAGCATGGCACTTTCTCCCCTACTGCTGGCACTTCAGTCCCTTTGCACTGCTGCTGCCTTGCTCATCCTCTTGCCCCATTGCCAAAAAAGGGCCTGGGCATGGAGATTGTAAGCTGCTCTGAGTCTCTGATTCAGGGAGAAGGGTGGAGTATAAATCTGCAGTCGTCTTCTTCTGTGTGAATTGGGGCTGTGTGAGAAGACAGGTGGTGCAAGCAGGGCAGCAAAACAGGAAAGGGAGGGTTGGGTTTTGCACCCGGTGCCCTAGTACCCCCTCCCAAAAATTCCTGACTACGGGGCTGTTCTATTTGTATAGAGCTTTTGAAAAAAGAAATACTGAAAGCTAGGAAATACCCCTCCCCCCCGACAGAAATGGTGCAGCTCATTCTACCACCTCCACATTCTACCTTCTCATTCTTCAGCATGTATATTGCAGGGTCAGGAGAGAGCTGAATGCTGCATCCCTTTTCTGAACAGCTGATTCCAGCAACTTAAAAGTGTACCTGCTACATGCTTTGTTTATTTGGCCACATGTTCCTCATCCAGGGAGGTATACACAGTCTGAAATCTGCTTATATTCATGTAATACTCCAAAACAGATTAGGTTGTATGTAAGAGTAGCAAAAGAAAAGATCTAAGAATCTAAACGTGGTGATTGTAGTGAATGCCAAATACAGAGCTGAAGCATGCCTACTTTGATCTCATGTCTAATTTCAAGCATCTTTCCAGCCCTATTTTTGTCCTATTATAAATAAAGGCACTATCTGGTATCTTGGCTTGTAGTCTGACAGGGAAAGCCTGTTTCTAATAATAACAGGAGCAAGTAAAAGAACAGGCTTTTAAAATCTGCAAGTCAAATGTGACAATATCTCCTCAAAATATTCAGGCAGTCCCTATAGAAAGGTGTGATGAGAAAGACACATTTTGAAATTATGTCTCAACACAATATGTATCAGTTTTATCCTCAATTAGCCATATATAGTTTTAAAAATGAATTCGAAGAGTTTATTCCTTTAACTGGTGTTATCACTGAAACCTGTCAACAAAGAGGTTCTATCTATGATGGACCACTGTCACTTCCAAAACTCCAGGCAGATTTCCCCACCAACACTTATTTCCCTTCTGTTTCTGAGTCACGCATCATTAGCATGTATTTTTTTTTCTTTGTCATAAAAGACTTGACTGTCCCACTCTTTGTCACAGATTTAGTTTGGCTTTTGACCCAGCACAGGAACTTGAGGGAAAACCAGGAGCCCACTTGTCTTAAATCCTTTGAAATGGCACTTGAGACTGCATAACTTTCAAAATAGAACAAAAGATTTTTATTTAACAGGCAGGGAATATATAGGCGAAGTTGAGGTTTAGAGATACTGAGATTTTAAAAATCATATTTTGTTCAGGAATGAATTCTTCATACCAGCAAGTGTGTGTTGTTGAGGCTGATTTTCAGCAGTTTTAAAATTATTTCAGTTTCCTGGAGATTTGCTTTCCTTTTGAAATCACAGTTTTCCATTAACTCCTCAGGTAAAGTTTATTCTTTTCACCACAGACCAGTGTTGTCTTTAGAGCTCAACCCCTTTTAACTGGAAGCAATTATTCTTGTTTTCCCTAAGAAAAATAATCCTTTTCAGTCTGCCTTGATTGGGAATTACAGCCTAACAACCCCGTCACCCTTGCCAAATCTCTCTTCCAGTACTGATGTTTGTATAAAACAGTGTTTAACTCTCTAGACTTAGAATCATAACTCTCCCTCAGAGTAGTTCTTATTCAATTAGGGCAAAGAAGTCTCTTCTCTCAGAAGAAGAACCTGTCAGAACTACTGACTCCAGCTGTTTTTTACTGTTAGAAGCCAACTCACTGACTTGCTGATTCCAGACAAAAAGCTTTTTCCTTCCGGTACACAGCTGATCATATACTTTCTCTCTGCTGACACTGGCCAATCAGAGAGTTTGTAGAGCAGTCTATCAAACAAACTCTCTACTCTAGAGAAGATTAACTACTTATCTCCCAGCCTCTCTGAACTAGCAGCATTTTAAAACCTGCTCTTCATGTGCAATCCCTCACAGGTATGTACAATAGATGCTTACAAAAATGTTTTAAAATACTGCAGAAGTACAAATGGATTTGTTTACACTGACAGTTTACTCTATACTGTCCTCCATGCAGGTACATGACTGTGTGAATTTTGATTTTTGTCACCATTCATAATTTTCTAATTTTGAATATGAATTTGTCCAGTTTGTAATGCTGAGCTGTATCGCAAATTGGGCACTCTTTCTGCAATAAATTATTTTTCTCTCTGTGAAGAAATGCATTTTCTCCTGGGAGGCTGGCAAGCAGCCAACATCTATTAGACATTTTTTTTCTTTTGGGGAGGGAATAGGCAGCCCACTTTCATACAAATGCAAATAGCTCTAGACAATGGAATGGCCCTTTCCCCCACCTTCTCCAGGAAGGAATCAGAGTTTGGAGGACTGAAAGCTAAGGCATCCCCATGGATAATCTCCAGGAAGGGGCTGGAGGAAATGCTTCTCTGACCTGGCCTGACTGGGTCAAGTGGGAGGGTGAAACAAAGGTGATAAAACTTCCTTGCCCCAGGAAGTAGATCTCTTGCCATTGGGATGCTACATTGAGGGAAGAACTCTGAGCTGGGCTCTTCAAGCAGGAAGCCATTTTGACCATATGTTCATCTGAAGAGCTGAACAGACCTTCAAGGTAATGATTACTTTATAGAGAGCTAGAACTTCTTAAAGGTAAAGAACCTGTGCTACAGCTTGCAGGAGAGAGAGAGAAAGAGAGAGAGAGAGAGAGAGGATTTGCATTTTTACCAAGTTCTTTTGTATTCTTTATTCAGATCTGGTGCTGTGCTAAAAGCATGCTTGTAAACATTTTCTTTTTTAATAAATACTTTTGATGCTGGAAGTGGTTCTCTGTACCATATAGACCTCCACTGTTTTGAACATGTTTTTCTAAAAGGGGTTCCAGGGAGAAGGTGGGAAATTGGCAAGTGGCTATTCTTCCAGGGGCACCCAAGGCATTAGACTGTACCCATGGTAGCCAGGCACTGGGCACAGGAAGACATAGAGGCAAGGCCTGTGAGCTTGGAAGGGAATCTGGGAGTCTTGTCCCTCCCTGTGGGCAATTCTGTGAATGGGGACAGGTGGTGGTAGTGGCTACCCTAGAGAGAACGGAAATGCCCCTCCAGGGAGTTGGGAACCCTCAGAGGGCAGGACAGAACAGGGCCTACAAGTCAGTTCAGGCACATTTGCCATACTCTCTATTGTTTTATGTTTAGTACATGTGCTGCCAAAGTAACTGACTTGTACTAATACATGAGATTCAGAACATGTAAAATGCAATTTAACAAGGATAAGTGCAGAGTTCTACATCTAGGTAACTTAAATGAGCAACATGCATACTGGATGGGGGATACACTTCTGGGGAGCAGTGCATGAGAACAAAATCTTGGGGTATATGGGTGAACCATAAGTTAAATATGAGCAACTAGTGTGATGCAGCATCAAAAAAGGCTAATGCCACCATCAACAGAGGCATAACATCCAAATCACAAGATGTCATAGTCCAGTTGCACATTGCTTTGGTCAGACCACACCTGGAGTATTGAAGACCTCATTTCAAAAAAGGATGTGGACAGAATGGGGTGGGTGCAGAGGAGAGCAAAAAGGATGATCAGGGGCCTGGAGACCAAGCCCTATAAGGAAAGGGACTTGGGAATGTTCAGTTTGGGGAAGAGGAGGTTGAGGGGGGACTTGATTGCTCTCTTTAAGTATTTGAAAGGCTGTCACTTAGAGGAGGGCAGGGAGCTGTTCCTGTTGGCAGCAGAGGATAGAACTCACAATAATGGGTTTAAATTAAGGGTGGGATGGTACCTGTTGGATATTAGGGAAAACTTTTTTTTACTGCAGGAGTTGTTCAACAGTGGAATCAGCTACCTGGGGAGGGGGAGAGCTCCCCCTCACTGGCAGTCTAAGCAGTGACTAGACAAACACTTGTCAGGGATGCTCTAGGATGACCCTGTATTGAGCAGGGGGGTGGACTAGAAGGCTTGTAGATGGCCCCTTCCAACTCTGTGATTCTATGGTCAACATTAAGATAACCAAAGTCACCTGCTTTAAGTGCACACATAAGTTCTTTTATATTAATTGTTAATGGATTGATTCATTCATTGCTGTAACCTAGATCATCCGACCTGGTCAAGCACTTTTTGCTGAGTTTCTTTTTGGATCGTATCAATGATCTTCTTGTTTGTTTCAGGAGCCTAAACATTCTCTTCTTCCCGGATAGTTGTTGGGAGGTAGTAGAATTTCTAGAGATTTTCATTATTGGGTAAAAGGCAGGTAAAATCAAACAAATCCCAATGATATCATAATATGAATGCGAATCAAGCACATACCCACATTCAGGAAAGAACTCTTGGAAAGCAAATGAAAACTCATAGATTCCAAATGTTTTTAAACCAAGCTGAGGGGAATTTGCCTGTCACCAGTGAAGAAAGGTTAATGTGAATTTGGATCCAGATACAGAGACCTGGCAATCGTCCCCAGGATTGTGGCTAATGGAAGACAGATGCCACCTTCACCTATCTACATGTCCATGTATAGTGTATAATAACATTTCTTTGAGTCTGCTGCTGTGTGTGACCCCATACTTGATTCTTAGGTAAATGCAACAGTGTGAATCAGCTTTTTCCAAAATAAAACACAACCACCTGCATTCTACTGAAATATCTAAGCCACAAGTACAGTTATATTGATATTACATTTCGGAACTCTCTGCTGACCTCAATAATTTGAGAGCAGACAGACATTTGGCTCTTTTATAACTAAAAATAGACCAAACTGCTCCCCCACTCCCAAAGTCTGAAAGGAATACAAAATCAGTTGAGGGCTCAGAATTTATTTTATATGCCAAGTTTCCACATGTATGCCAAGTTTCAGTTCTAGCAGCAAATTTTTATGACTGGTTTATAATCCTTTCTCAAACCCTGGTTTATAGCAGAAATACTGACACGATGATAACTATGGCAATCCTGGTGGTGCTGTAATATTTATGGTTCCCCAACGCTGATGGGGTCAGTACTTCTGAAACACAGTTGTTCTCTGACCTTTTAGAAATCAGATAATTTAGTGATCACATGAAACACTTTACTAGAGTTTCTGGTGGTGTGAGTAGAAGCTCTCACACTGAGAGACAGCAGCAACCCACCTTTATTTCAAAACTGACTTGGTGATTCAGAAGAATTTTTCTTCAGCAATTTCAACTCTAGTAGTTTCTTTTCCCTCTAAATGTCTTTGCAAAAGCAGAATAGCTCATTTCAGCAACTGTTTTGTTAACACCAGGAAAGCTGTACAATACTATGTATTTCCAGTAAAAACATTACCTGTAAATAACTGGACCCAAAAAACCATTGAGCCTGTACACATATTTAGTACATGGCTAGATTGGAGTCCAGGAGGACCTTAGAGACCAACAAGAGTTTCAGGGTATAAGCTTTTGAGAGTTAAAGCTCCCTTTGTCAGACACTTTCATCACACAAGGGAGCTTTGACCCCTGAAAGCTTCTCCCCTGAAACTCTTGTTGGTCTCCAAGGTGCTCCTAGATTCGAATCTAGCTGCTTTACTGCAGACCAACATGCCTACCCTTTGCAACATTAAGTACACCATCTCTGATTCTGGGCTTTCCTTCCATAGTTTTTTGTCCTCTATGGCAAAACTCATTCCTTTGGTGCTAGATGCTTGATGCTCATGGAAAGAAGCTGAGCAGAAAGCAGCTACTGCTGGAAAAACATGCTGTGCAATGAAGGGACAATTCTACAATGTGCTACACAAGTGAAAGCAAGGGATAGGCTCCAAGCCTCAAATCTCCATTGACTTTGATGGAACTTTGCTTAAACGCTTCCCCAAGACAAATCGCAAATATTGAACCCTTTTCAGGGCTGTAGTTTATTTTTATTAAAAAAAATCATATCCTACGATTTGTCTTTACTCAAGGCATCTAGGTTGATAGCACTGACTCAAAATCAGGTCAGTGCTGTTAATTGCATGCTGTTCAGTTTAAAGCAAAGGAAACACCATCTCCTGCTTGGACATGCTTAAATCTTAAACCCATTCCTGTGCGTTCTGCTCCAGGATTGATTACCACCCAGCCAAGATTCAGCCAGGATGTGGACTTCCGGGATTTGGAGAATGCTGAGCTGACCTGCCTCTCTAAGGGGGGCGGACTGGAGCTTCTGTTCGGGGTAGTAAAGGGCAAATTTTTGCCTTCTGCCTACTTTTCTCAGTGAGAGATTAGTCCAAGATATGCACAGGAAACTTTGAGGTTATTTACCTTGGCTAAAAGGGAGTCCCGGGGCGGGGGCTCCTTTGAGGCTTTGAGGGATCCCCGGAGAAGAGTTGCATATTCATCAACTGCAGAAGCTTACAGAGTCATTTATTTGACATAAGCTTGACAAGATCCTAATCTTCTTTGAGACTGCTAAACATCTGATGCTGTACGAGACCAGTGTTGATTTGGATAATCTTAGAAAAAGGTACTGATTGCTATCTACTATTTGGGGACTATTTTAAAGCAAAACAAAATAATATTAGAAGGTGGGGAAGAGAAAGTTTGAAAGCTTGGAAGAAGAAGAGGAGAAGGGGTGAATTTTGGACTTTGTTAAATTAAGGACAGTGTTAAAAATTGGAAAGGAATTTATTGTTTTGTCTACCTGCGGTCATGGAGTGAAAGCACCATCATCAGAGATCTGCAGTTTCTACAGTCAACACAGGAAATACGTCAAGTATCGTGAGACTTTGTTACCAGTGAGAACGTGACTTGGGGCAAGCAAAGCAGGAAGTAACTATTGAAGAAGTGGACCTACTCTAGGATTGTATTACCATAGAAAAACATCGGCGGCCATTACTGGGAGGCTAAATTTTTAAAAAAATAATATCTGAGCCTGGGAAGGTCGGAGGATGGTGAAATTAGGCTCATTTGAAAGGGCAAGTTCTAATCTATCAAACCTGATAGTTGAAATTTAATTTGGTGATATCAAACTTTTCACTGTTTTTTTAATGTCAGAGTCAAAGGTAACCCGTGCAAGGGCTGCCTCATTGGAGAAGATGCAAGATCAGTTGGAAGCAATGGAAGCTAGGATGATGAAAGGGGTGGAAAAGATGATAAATGCTTGCAAAAAAGAACTTAAAAAAGATATTGAGGACTTTAAAAAAGAAATGGAAGAGCTTAGAAATGAAACAGTGGTGGTGTCAAAAAAAGTTAAACTCCAGGATTCCATCTTATTAAAAATGCAAGAAAAAATAACAATCCATGACTGTAAATTGATGGAGACACAAATACATCTGAGAGGAGTAGCTGAAGAAGAAGGGACAGACTTAAAAGAACATGTAATAAAAAAAATTGCTGATTTCTTGGAGGAAGATCCTGAAGGGACTAGAAATATGTATGATTATATATAGAGAGTGAATTCATCATATGCCAAGAAAAATAATTTACCAAGAGATGTGGTTATAAGATATATGACAAAAGAAATGGTGGGGAAAATCTTGAATAAAAATTTTGAAAAGACATTGACAGTGGGAGGAAGCAGAGTAAGAATAATGAAAGAATTGCCAAGACAAGTGATAAATGACAGAATATATAAGAAATTAACAGAAAAACTACGTGACAATGGAATGAGGTATAGATGGATAATACCTGAAGGTTTGAGCTTTGAGCTACAAGGAAGAAGGATTACAGTTACAAATACACAGGAGCTGCGTAAATTTTATGAAGAGAATAAAGAATTTGCACCATGATGGATTATAAATTATCTTGGAATGTAAATGGATTAAATTCACCACAAAAAAGAAAGGCAATATTTTATTGGATTAAAAAACAAAACTGTAATATAATTTGCTTACAAGAAGTCCATATTAAACAAAAGGATTATAAATGTTTATGGAATAAACAATTGGGACTGGAAATTTTTTCATTGGCTGAATAGAAGAAAAGAGGTGTGATTTTTTACATTAAACAAGAATTGGACCCCCAAAAATATTTAAAGATAAAGATGGAAGATTTGTGGCAGTAGAAGTAATAATTAATGCGAAAAAACCTTATTATTGGGACTGTATGCACCAAATGGTGCAAAAGATGTTTTTTTAAAAGACATTATAAAACAACTTGATGAAGTGACATATGACCCGGTCATGATTATGGGAGACTTTAATGGAACAATTCAGAATACATTGGACAGATCTGGGGAAAAAAATAACAATAAAGAAGGAAAATTGCCAAAATCCTTCTTTGAAATGGTTAAACAAGAAAATTTGGAAGACATATGGAGAAAATTTAATCCTGAAGTACGAGATTATACATTTTTTTCAGCAAGACAATACTTTTTCCAGAATTGACATGTTATGGGGTACAAAGGACTTAGGCCTTATAACGAAGAAAATAGAGATCTTACCGAAGATAGGTGCAGATCATAGCCGCCCTGAGCCTGCCCTTGCGGGGAGGGCAGGATACAAATAAAAAGTATTATTATTATTATTAACCCAATATTATGGATTACAAAATTGTCTAAAAAAGTGAGAAGATGGAGATTAAATGAAGATTTACTACAAAATAAAGAATTAGTGACATCTCTAGAAAATGAAACTAAAGCTTTCTTCCAAATAAACGATAAAGATGATATAGAATTTCAGATGGTGTGGGATGTTTATAAAGCCGTAATGAGGGGAATATTGATTACATTAAACAATAAGGACAAAAGGGCAAAAGAAAAACAGATGTTGGACATTCAAAATGAAATAAAGAAAAAAGAAGGGGAACTGAGGAAAAGGCCAGGGAAAAAGAAAATTATAAGGGAGATTACAATACTACAAGTACAAACGAGACATTTGTTAAATAAGGAATTGGAATGGAATTTGAAACAATTACAACAGAAGTCCTTTGAGGGAGTGAGTAAACCTGGAAAGTATTTGGCTTGGCAACTGAAGAAAAAGAGAGGATGTAAAATTATTAATAAAATTGTGGTTGATGGAAGAGAGATGGTAGATCAAGAAGGAATAAAGAGAATTTTTCAAGTACTATGCTAAATTATTTAAAGGTGTTAAAGTAAAGAAGGAAAAGATGGAAGCGTATTTGCAAAAGATTAAAATAGCACCCTTAACTGAATATATGAAAAAAATATTGAATGATCCAATTGAAAGAATAGAAATTGAAGCAGCAATTAATGCAATGAAAATTGGAAAAGCACCTGGGCCAGATGGATATATGGCAAAAGTTTTTAAAGAAGAATTAGTACCGAAACTTCAAAAATTGCTGAATATGATAAGAATAAAAGGGAAAATACCAAATACATGGAAGGAAGCTGTAATTTCTTTGATTCCTAAGGAAGATAGAGATGTCACGAATGTAAAGAACTTAGACCAATTTCATTACTAAATAATGACTATAAGATATATACAAAAATTTTGGCAGAACGACTTAAACAATATTTGATAAATTTCATAAAGGAAGACCAAGCGGGATTTCTCCCTAAAAGGCAAGTAAGAGACAATATTAGAACAGTTGTAAATATTGTAGAATATTATAAAAGACATCCAGAGAAGGATTATTCTTTATTCTTTGCGGATGCAGAGAAAGCTTTTGACAATTTGAACTGGGACTTTATGTTTGCAGTAATGGAGAAAATAGAGTTTGGGGAAAACTTTATAAGAATTATAAAGGCAATATATACTGAACAACGTGCAAGGTTATGTATAAATTCAGATCTTACAGAAGAAATGATAATCAGCAAAGGTACGAGACAAGGTTGTCCGCTTTCACCTTTGTTGTTTATAATGACTCTTGAAATTTTATTGATGCAAATACAAGATGATAAAGAAATAGAAGGGTTGAGAGTTAAAGGGTTTATTTACAAATATAGAGCATTTGCAGATGATATAATGTTTATAAATGAAAATCCTACACAAGTAACACCTTTGTTGTTAGCTAAAATACAAGAATATGGAGAACTAGAGGGATTTTATGTTAATAAAGAAAAATCAAAATTTTTATGTAAAAATATGAAAGTAAATAAACAAAAAAAGTTGCAGAGACTAACAGGTTGTGAAGTTACCTCTAAAGTAAAATATTTGGGTGTGGAAATAACAATGAAGAATATTGACCTGTTTAAAAATAACTATGAAAAGCTATGGCGTAAAATGGATGAAGATATGATAAAATGGAATAAGCTTAATTTGTCATTGCTCGGAAGAATAGCTGCAATTAAGATGAATATTTTGCCGAGAATAATGTATTTGTTTCAAACTATTCCGATTGTGACAGTAAACAATTTAACAAATGGCAAAGGAAGATTTCCGAATTTATATGGGCTGGGAAGAAAGCAAAGATTAAAATGAAAGTTTTAATAGATGCTAAAGAAAGAGGAGGATTCCAATTACCAGATTTAAGATTATATCATGAAGCAGTTTGTTTAGTGTGAATAAAAGATTGGGTGACGCTAAACTTTTAGCGTTGGAAGGTCATGGAAATAAATTCGGCTGGCATGCTTATATATATTATGGGAAGAAAAAGATGGATAGTTTTTTCTCTCACCATTATATAAGAAATAATTTGTTGAATACCTGGATGAAATATAAGAAATATGGTGATGAAAGAAAACCATTATCGATAGTGCCAGCAGAAGTGATAAAAACAACAGCTGAGACGGGTGAGGAAAAATGGCTGTCATACAATCAACTATTAAAAATACAAAGTGGCAAAATAGAATTGAAAACTGCTGTGGAGTTGAATAACAAATACGATTGGTTTCAAATGCAACAAATAAAGAGTTTGGTGGGAAATGGTATTAAAACTGAAGGAATAAGACAAGAGCAAACAGAAATGGAAAAAGTTCTGCTTGGAGATAATGAAAAATTAATTTCAAAAACTTATAAGTAACTTTTAAAATGGTCTACAGAAGATGAAGTAGTGAAATCTCAAATGATTAAATGGGCAATAAACGTAAATAAAGAAACACAGATGGATACATGGGAATATTTATGGAAGAACTCTATGAAACTTTCAACGAGTCAGAGTATTAAAGAGAACTGTTTTTAAATGATGTATAGATGGTATATGACTCCTAAAAAATTGGCAAAGATGAATAACAAGATGCCAGACAGATGTTGGAAATGTAAAAAACATGAAGGTTCTTTCTACCATATGTGGTGGACTTGTGAAAGAGCGAAAAAGTATTGGCAGATGATCCAACAAGAAATTTCTAGGATCTTGGGATATGAATTCAAGAAAGCTGCAAAGACTTTTCTGTTGGGATTACAAATGGAAAAATTTCCAAAAGAAGATAGAACTATAATTTGGTACTTGCTTTCAGCTGCTAGGACACTATATGCGCAGTTATGGAAGCAAGAAAAAATACCAGAAAAATGGGATTGGATTGTAAAAGTTATGACATGGAGTGAGATGGACAAATTAACAAGAACTTTAAGAGACTATGATTTAAAAGATTTTAAAAGGGAGTGGAAAAAATTTAGAAGTTATGTAGAAGACGAGTGGAAAGTAAAAGGACTTTGGACAATTTTTGATAATGATTAAACTTTAGAAGAAAGAAGAATATTAATTTTAGTTCTTAGGAATTAAGGGTATCTTTTAATGTTAGTATTTTGAGTAAATAACACTGGCGGGGGTCAAGGAAAGGGGGGAGGGGTGATTAGAAAGAAGCATATGGGATAGATGAAAAGTTATTAATGGAAATTGTTACCATATGTTATCAATAAAATTGTTTAAAAAGCAAAGATTCAGCCAGGATGTGCAGCTATTCTCATGACAAACTGTTACTATTTGTCATTTTCCTGGATTAACTCCCCCATCCAAAAAACTGTTTCCAATTGACCCTTATTAAACTGTGGGGAGAGTGCTAGGGTTGCCAACCTTCATGTGGGGCCTTGAGATCCCCTGGTAGGAGAACTGATCTTTATGCAACAGAGATAAGTTCCCCTGGAGAAAATGACTGCTTTGGAATGGCATTATGCTCCATTGAGGTCCTGCCCCATCCCCAGTTGCCCCTTCCCCAGACTCCACCCACAAAATCTCCAAGCATTTCCCAACCCAGGCAACCCTATGTTCACCAGTGCACTACATGACCAGTTAGATGAGTGCTGGTACTGGACAGCCCATAGGGTTTCAAGAAATTTTTACCAGGCTGCATGCATACCTCATCAGAAAAAAGAAACCATTTGCAGATGATGTTGTGAAAATGGACAGTTCAGACTCTAACAGAAGGTGTCCCTAATGTTTTCCAGGAGAAATAAAGAGAGCAAAATAAAATGCTGTTCTTCAAGCTTTGCTGGCATTGAAGGCCTAAGTGAACTCTCTGGCAAGGTGCAAAGACCCATGAAGACAAGTTGGCTACTGCAGTATTTATTAGATCTCCTTGATAAAATTCCTGACATCAAGAACTTTCTTCAGTGACTGACTTTCGTTAGAGTAATTGGGACAAAGCAGATGTGACAGAAGAGGCCTTTTTTGTTTTACATATAAGACCCTGGCATTAAGGGCTAAAAGGGGAGAGCATTAAAAACCTAGTGTGACAGAGATTCTGAAGCAGTTTGATGTGACCCTAGAGAAAAGAGCTGTTATCACCACTTACCAGTGGAGCAACTGTCATGATGAAGGAACTTGCAAGAAAATGTGGCTCAGAAGTCTAACAGCAAATGGTTCACACAAACCTTTTACTGCTATGCCCTCTTTTCCACACCAGGAACTTGCCTCTGGGAAGCAGACTCATTAATATGAAAACATTTGAAAGGGAATTCAGAAGGTAAGCTTGGCTGCTTGTGAACTTGGCTACATGTCAGGCTGTCTCTATAAAAGGACTGTCCTGTCTAATGTGAATTCTACTAAAATATACAATACTACAAAAATAAAATTGAGAATAAATTACATCACCAAAGGGAAACCATCAGCTCTGGTGCTTGACAGTCCAACATGAAATCCTCAGGAATATTGGAAACTTCTGTTTCTTATCCTGCAAAAGAAAGATTTTTGTATTCATTGCATAAAATCCAGAGTGTGATTAAAAGACAACTGCTTGCATCTAAAACTAGGGAACTTGATATTATTGGATACCCAGAACTAGTAAATGTATTCCACAAATTCAAAACAATACAACAAAATTTGCCCAAGTGAGTACATGATGTCAATTCTAGAGTTTGGAAACTATTTGTCAATTCCAGAGTTTGGAAAATATCTGTCCTAGTTCTAGTATGCCCTCATTTATCTTTCTGATTACCTATTTGCACAGGTTCAGATAATTTTCGGCAATGAACAACATCTTCAGCAATGAGCAACATTGTAGATTGTGGTTCTGTCTTTTGTATGTATGTGGATAAGAAACAATTAGTATTGGAGCAGTGTCAAAAGAAGGTAATATTATATTTCATGCAGTTTAGAATGTGGGATATTTGGGAGGGAGATTTAATGTAAGGAAATGTAAAACAGAGGGTTTTACTCTTTTGAACACTCTTTTTTAAAAAGAAGAAATCTAAATACCCAGAGTTATGCACATTTCTTTTATAATGTTATTGCATGGTACTTGTTCCTCTCCAAATAATTTTGCTACTTAAATCACTTCAGAGCTCACTTGCTCTGGCTTTTCAAATCAACACATTTTGCTTGGGGGATGCCTGCAGTGAAATCTTTGGCTTAAGGGAGATAAGGATTTCTGCATCTCTTTCAATTAGGAGACACTAGTTGAAAATCTAAGATGCTGTAATAGTGCCCTACAGAACGAATGTTATTTTAAACCCTGGGGCCAGTATATTAGCTGGCTACTCAAATTATCTCTGGGCACTGCTGCAGATTTCCACAGGCTGTATAAACATACACTCTGAGTTAAACCCTGCCTTGATTAACACCTCACAAAAGTTCAGTGGAGTTGGACAGCATATACGCTGGAATGTGCTCTGTGATGCAAACCTAACTTGGATGTGTACTACAGTCATCACACTAATACCCAGATCCTAAATTCATTCAAAGGAAGAAAGTTAGCTTTTAAAAGAACCAATACAGTCCACATCTACAATATCTATGATCAAATGAAGTACTTAGTGCATAAAACAGAACATGTTCTCCGTGGCTTGCCATAAAAAGATAAAAATTCCATGCATTCATAAATTTGGCCCTGATTTAAGAGTATTTTTTTTTCTATTTCCTCTGTCATTTGTTGAGGCACCCACTTTTTCCACAGGTCAACTAGCCTTGGTTTCTTCGCAACACCCATAAGAGCTCTTTTCTAACAAATTATAGCTCAAAGAACTTCACATGTGTAACCCTTACAGTAAAATAGTTCAGTGTATTCACTCCTATATTATATAGATATACTGGGGGTTGAGGTGACAGTTTGGCCCAGTTCAAATGCTTACATGATCACAACACCCAACATTGCTCATGATACAACACAAAATAAATAACTGGTAATTCAATTCATTTCATTCTCTCTCTCTCTCTCTCTCGGCTTGGCTTCGCGAACGAAGATTTAAGAAGGGTGCAATCGTCCACGTTTGCTGCAGGCTCGCTGGTGGCTGACAAGACCAATGTGGGACAGGCAGGTCCGGCCACAGCGGCTGCAGGGAAAAGTCTGATTTAGGGTTGGTCCTGTAGCAGTGCGATTCTTCCTCAAAATTCATTTCATTATAAAACATTATAAAACAATGTCCCCCATGAGTATATACAGCAGTGCATGTGTATGTCATACGTCCTTTCAGTCATATTAATTGTTGTTAGAATTTTTAATTAATTGATAAATTGTATCCTATTCCCCCACACTGGGACTCAAAGCAGGTTACAAGGTAAAATACACTTGCATACACATTTAAACAAAAATATACAACCCAACATCCCCCATTCCAGTCCAAACTTAACACCACTGATGAGCTATGAGGACATCTTTAGCTGGTGCTGGTTCCATCAGCCTAGGTCACATAAGGCCACAGACGGAAAGGCACAGGTTAAGAGCCAAGGGATAAGAGCCCTTTGGGTCACACCAAAGCTTTGCACATCTGGCTAAGCCCAGTCTGCACAAAGGGAGGGACCAACTTTTAAAATGATCCCAGTTTCCTCCCCTGGTTGTATCTCCTTTTTTCAAGAAGTTGGGAAGAAATTCTCATGAACTCTCCTCAAGAAGTTGGGAAGAAATTCTCAAGAACTCAAGCATCATCCCTTCACAATGTCATATAGATTAGAACCCCCCTTGAAACATAGGACGGATTTTGATCTTGCTGCCTCTTAAGCTTACTATGTTTAATAAGAGAACTCTTCCCTACTTTCTTTAAGTGAATGAGAAGGCCTGACTGTCATTTCCCCCTTGCCAGGGGCTAATAACATACTTAAATATGTGATCAAATTTACCCTCATTGCTGACCTTTTGCATCTTGTCGCTTCTGATCTGTATGTCTGATCTGTATGAGTTTACTGTTGTGGATGTAAATTGCAAACCTCTGCCTTTATTTTTCTTTCCGGTTTGTCCATAGAGAAGACATGCTTCTTATAATGTGTGGAGGAAGCCTGACTGAGCACCTAACTGTGTTGCTCATCTTTATATCTGCAGTCCTGCCTGTCTGCCAGTAGTTCAAGCAGGGAACTTTTCCTTTTGTCTCTTGCAGGGTGTGGACTTCTGACTGCCATCCTGGAACCACTCTGCAGGGACAACTATATCCTCAGATGCCCAGTTCACATTACTTTCCACCCTCTCCGTTACTTCTGAAGCCCTACAGGTTCCCACTTTCTCTTGCAAATCACCTGAGAATGAGATTGATAGAGATTATGAACAGCTGTTTTTGAATGATCTGTACTACAGAACAGCTCACAGTTTCAAGAGGAAGAAGTATGTATGAACAGAAGGAATAATGGAAGTCAGAGGAATAGTGAGAGATCAAGGGACAAACAAGAACTGCAACACTGGCATGGTGGTTATTGCACATACATAGCCTTATTGAACCCTTTCTTTCTCTGGATTAAATCCATTTAATTTTACTGTCAGAGTCCCTGACAAATTTACAAATGGCATCAAATGGAATGGATACACACTTGCTACATTCACATCCTACATTCACATTCACATGCAATTCAGAGGGAGAAAAATCAGGGCTCTTTTTTATAGCAGGAACTCCTTTGCATATTAGACCACACATCCCTGATGTAGCCAATCCTCCTGGAGTTTACAGTAGGCCCTATACTAAGAGCCCTCTGTAGGTTCCTTGAGGATTGGCTATATCATGTGGGTGTGCATTCCTGTTGCTAGGGGTTCTGCCACCCCAGGCAGAACCCTGTGCTGCCACCCCACCCCCAACTCCAACTGCACATGCAAAACATGCATGGCATGATGACATCACCCAAAAGTGATGTCATCACAGTGGCATGCCCCCTGTCCAGTCCCCTGCCTGCCTTGTTCTTCCTTTGCTCCAATTGGAGCGAAGGAAAGATGTGGCAGAGT
Source organism: Heteronotia binoei (assembly GCF_032191835.1). Classification (NCBI taxonomy): domain Eukaryota; kingdom Metazoa; phylum Chordata; class Lepidosauria; order Squamata; family Gekkonidae; genus Heteronotia; species Heteronotia binoei. The sequence continues at coordinate 133,874,738 of NC_083227.1, read as the reverse complement.
CAGGGTCAGCGTGAGCAGGGACGGGGAGGGTGAGGCGGCACCTTAGGCTGCCGCCTACCTCGCTGACTCCCACATGCTGGCCCTGTGGGTGTGGCCTAATATGCAAAGGAGTCCCTGCTATAAATAAGTCCTGAAAAAAAATACTGAAGAACTCCTGAGACAGGAAACATTCTTGAGAAATTCCTGGCAAAAGGCAGAATTTGAATAGATATTGTAAAATCCCATAATAATGACCTATGGAATTCCATGACCTCCTTTTGAAAATTCCAAAAGACTATTGGTCATTCTGATTGAGGTTTCATTTTATTAAATGAGCTCTGAATCAGTGGTGTTCACTGCTGCTATAAATAACTGTATTGTCAGCTGTTTCAGATTTCATGACTTATTGGACCTTGCCGAGTGAGATGAAAAGACAGAATATCCCTGAAATAAAGAATTGCAGTTGATCTTCATTATAAATTTCACCAAGTGTTATTTCCATAATCATGACCTCTTTGCTATGGGATAATGCCTGTGTAATTGCTTTACTGATAAACTAATGCTGTATTCCCAAATGAAAACATTAAACATCAGGCATTGGATGATACCAGGACTTATTTATAGCTTGTTTATATCATTAAAGCATCTCTTCTTTTAAAAGTGTGAATTGTTACTAAAAGGCAGACTCTTATTGGACAAATCCACCCTGGCTCCAAATTTGCATAGTGCTACTGCCAGCTTCATTTCTCCTAGTGTTCACATTAAACTGTTCTGAGAAATATTAAGTCTCATCCCTCCCCTCTTACACATTGCCCATGCAACTAAGCGATTACTTGATACTGTTTACCACATAAACCAATGATGTCCCAGCTTGGGAATGGCCCTTTGTGTCACATGGTGCTTGCCCATTAGCTCTACCTATGCTCAACCCACCTGCAATAATCCTGCCAACCCATTTATCACCCAGCCAGTCACCAGGCCAGAGATTGATATTGTTAAACCTTGAATGTTAGAGAGCAATGTGGAGCAGATGTGTGTGTGGGGGGGGAGTTGGCTTCTGGCCAATTTGAAAGATGCCTAATAATTTTGGCTTAGCCCTTGAAGATAACCACCATATCCTACATTATTCAGCTGGGGAGGGGGGGTATGTCAGCTATAATGTTTGTCATAAACATTACTTTGGTTTTTTGTTAGAAATTTTGGGTTAGCCATTTCTTCTAGTTGATGCCATTGGCCTTCTAATATCAGACAGTGCCTGCATATTTTGATTTGTACTATTGGTTTTGGAAAGCCAATCAAGGGATGGTCAGTTGTCATCAAAAAGATCCAACTTCTAACCTCCTTTGCCTTGCTCACTTGCTTCTTCTCTGAAATACATCAATAATTTTTGAATTATTTGTGTTAGCTGCTTTCAGAAGGTATTTGAAAAATGGGAGATAAATTTACTAAATAAACAAATGATTGAAGGCTGAGGCTGAAGCTGAGCTACCTATGACTTTACCTTGTCATACTATATAGAATGTAGTGTTGCTATGAATCCTTCCTAGCTATTAATTATAATTGGTGGTTGGAAAATTCAGCTTCAGTCTTCTTCTGCTTGCCTCTGTATCCAGTCTACCATATTTTGTCTTGGCTCTGTCCACCATTCTCTGCTAGATACAATCTCTGGTCTTTCTCAGGGAGCTGGTGTTTTAAAACTCAAATCTTGGCAGCAATGCAAAGTTGTAGTCTGGAGCAACCATATGGCATGTCCAGAATAAGGAAGACTCTAATGCAGAGAGATCTGAGCAAATGAGATTTTTATGACACATAAAAATTGAGTATCGTGTTTTCAACGAGTTCTCTGGGAACTGGTTTAATTGGGTCTCCATGTTGATGTCATCCGCAGAGGATCTGCTCCAAAATACTTAATGAAAAATAACACAGATGCCTTTTCATTTAATATCTTATCGTGGAGAAGGATGGCAATTTTGAGCAACCCTTTCCCTGAGTTCTAAGTAGTAGTTCTTCTGACTGGAGAGCAGCTTTCGGCTTCTCACAGTTTTATTGCATATGTTCAAACCATATTGGCTTACATTAATGAAATATACACTCTGAGCAAGTGTCTCTGCAGAGTTTGCATCTGAGGATAGAATTCCCACTGCAGAAAAAATACAAACAAGACCAGATAAAGGCACAAAGTATTGCACACAAAGGCAGATGCCAAAACTGGCAGGTTACACCATGGGAATAAACAGCAGCTGGTGCCAGAGGCAGAGAAATGGGAATACATGAAGAGAACACAATGATCTCAAAGGTGCTGTAAGGAAATATAATGAACAGCTCTGTGAGCCTATAGGTCTGTAAACTACTGGGAAGAAAATCTGAGTTCTCTAAGAGCTGGATTTGTTCTCCATTTTCAGTCCTTCAGTCCCAGGCAGATGGAACTGGAACCAGCATGAGCCACTCTCCAGTGAGTCTCATAAACCAAGAAAAAAAAGTTAGATTGACAAAGCTGGGAGAGAACTGCCATCTTTGCCAGAAGAAAGGCTGTAATCCGGAACCTATACACAAGGAATGTGATCCTACATATTTTCAACAGCTCTTGTGTAAAACAGAGGCTGAGGTCTCCCCCATGACTATCCACTAAGGACTGTATACTATTGGTAGTCATCTGCAATGGACTGTATTCCAACTCCATGCTGTCAGCCAAATAGTGCCAGGAGTGGGGAATTTTATCCCAGAGACTCACACAGAGCCAGGCCAAGGCTCAGAATGTACATTTCAACACACACAGTAACAGGCCAGCCAGATTGGAGGCAGGTGAATGTTGTCCCCATCTTCAAGAAGGGGGGAAAAAAGGATCCGGGTAACTACCGACCTGTCAGCTTGACATCTATACCTGGAAAAGTTTTAGAACAAATCATTAAACAGTCGGTCCTGGAACATTTAGAAAGAATGGATGTGATTACTAAGAGCCAGCATGGTTTTCTCCAGAACAAGTCATGTCAGACTAACCTGATCTCTTTTTTTGAGAAAGTGACTACCTTGCTGGATCAGGGGAATGCTGTAGACATCGTTTATCTTGATTTCAGTAAGGCTTTTGATAAGGTTCCACTTGTTGACAAGTAGGTAAAATGTGGTTTGGATCCTGTTACCATTAGGTGGATCTGTAACTGGTTGACAGATCGCACCCAAAAAGTGCTTGTGAATGGTTCCTCATTCTCTTGGAGAGGAGTGACAAGTGGAGTGCCTCAAGGATCTGTCCTGGGACCTGTTTCGTTCAACATCTTTATCAATGATTTGGATGAAGGAATAGAGGGAATGCTTATTAAATTTGCCAATGATACTAAATTGGGAGGGGCTGTAAATACAGTAGAAGACAGAAACAGGATACAGGATAACCTTGACAGGCTGAAAAACTGGGCTAAAACCAATAAAATGATTTTTAACAGGGATAAATGTAAAGTTCTGCAATTTGGTAGGAAAAATCCCATGCATAGTTATAGGATGGGAGAGACTTGTCTTAGCATTAGTATGTGTGAAAAGGATCTAGGGGTCTTAGTGGATCATACGCTGAACATGAGTCAACAGTGTGATGCGGTGGCTAAAAAGGCAAATGTAATTTTGGGCTGTATCAACAGAAGCATAGTGTCCAGATCACATGATGTGATGGTATCACTTTACTCTGCTCTGGTAAGATCTCACCTGGAGTATTGTGTTGAGTTTTGGGCACCACATTTTAAGAAGGATATAGACAAGCTGGAATGGATCCAGAGGAGGGCGATGAAGATGGTGAGGGATCTGGAGACCAAGTCCTATGACGAAAGGTTAAAGGAGCTGGGGATGTTTAGCCTGGAGAGGAGGTGGCTGAGAGGTGATATGATCACCATCTTCAAGTACTTGAAGGGCTGTCATAGAGGATGGTGTGGAATTGTTTTCTGTGGCCCCAGAAGGTAGGACCAGAACCAATGGGTTGAAATTAAATCAAAAGAGTTTCCGGCTCAACATTAGGAAGAACTTCCTGACCGTTAGAGCGATTCCTCAGTGGAACAGGCTTCCTTGGGAGGTGGTGGGTTCTCTTTCCTTGGAGGTTTTTAAACAGAGGCTAGATTGCCATTTGACAGCAATGAAGATCCTGTGAATTTAGGGGGAGGTGTTTGTGAGTTTCCTGCATTGTGCAGGAGTTGGACTAGATGACCCTAGAGGTCGCTTACAACTCTATGATTCTATTATCCCTCATCACTGACCAGGCTTTACTATACTGAGGAGGGAGCCAAGGAAAAGTCATTTCCCAGAGGGAGGGTGGAAAAAGGACAGCACACTTTCTTCCCAGCCACCATTACTGTAAAGTAGCCACATCATGTCCACAGCTGCAATTATGTCTATGGATATGGAGAACTTTTGGGTCAGATGAAAGACAGTTACACCAATGAAGCCAGGAACTCATCAGCAAGTCAATATCCACCAGCAGGACTCTGAAGCCAACAGGCCACATCCATTGTGTTTCCTTTCCTCCTTTTTGTCTTGCTAAAGTTTCTCTGAGGTGTCACTGGTAGCTAGCATCTGGACACCAAATTCTCACATAGTAACAGAATCCCAGACTTCATTGGTCCTGGCAACCAATCAGTAGGGAAAGGATCAAGTGTCTACTCCAATCAGAACTATTGCTCAGTGGTCACTGCCCCTTTTGCCCCAGGTTATGAATCTGACTATTTAAGGTCAGGTAAGTGGGTGTTTAGGGTCCTCCTGGTGGTACCCCTCTTTTGTTGCCAGCAGAGATAGCCCCCATACCCTGATCAGGTTTGGGTCCATTATTGTGAGATCTGCAGGTTGGTTCTTGCTACCCCCTTCCCTTCCTTCCGTTGCTGTTGAGATCTCTTCCCTTCGGACAGGTAATTGTATCACCTGTGATCATTGCTTCAATCCTGCTAATGCAAATGTCCCTATCTAATGTTCATCTCTGCATATTCTTAGTTCTTTAATGATTGTGTGAATGCTCGTGTGACCATGTAATTGTGTAATCTTTAATTCTAAATAAAAACACCTTGAATTTTAGCAATCAATCTCATATTTTATTGGGTCTCTGGGGAAGTCTGACTCCCGTAAACATAGCTTGTTGATCCTGCTCTTGCCATTTGCCTATTAATTTTAATTCCCCAATTTGATCTCAAAGGCAGTTTGTGTTACCGGCTGGGGGTACAGACAGGGGAAGAGACCAAGTCCAAGCTGGGGTCTGAGTCCAAAGCAGAGAGGGAACCAAAGGGCAAGTCCAAAACTGAGTCAAAAGAGCAAAACAGGAACCAATAGAGCAAAGTCTGAAACACGAACCTAGAGTTGGATCATTCAAAGCCAGGAGTCAAGAAGCCAAAAGATCAGTTTCAAAGGCAAACCAAGGTGGACGTGAGTCATGCCAAAATGACATGTTGCTTCCATGGAGACCCCAGCCCCAAGCAGGGGCTAAATGGGCCTCTGGTGGTGCTCCAATTAACAGTGGGGAAGCTCCCACTAATACTCAGGGCTAATCGAACACCTTCCTCTGAGGCATGCGTCCCTCCCCTGGGCTGCTAAGTCATGGCATAGCCATTCCCTTAATTGTGCTACACATGGGGGTGAGTCAGGCGGGCTCCCTGCTTGCAGCTGTGCATGCTCTTCCCTCTCTTCTGCTGCAGGGTCAGGCATAAAGACTGCTGGCAGCAAGTTGTCAACCTCCAGAACACTAGAGAGACTGACTGCAGGGCCAGATGCCAGCTCGTCCTATCACCCATGACAATTTGGCTAACACTTGGAGAGGATAGACCCACTAGCCACATGAGGAGAAAATGTATTGAGACCAATGTTCCCTCTAAGCTGAGTTAGCGTGAGCTAGCTCACAGATTTTTAGCCTCCAGCTCACACTTTTTTGTCTTAGCTCAGGAAGGATGACCCCAGAGCACACTGATTTATGCAGTCACTCACAACTTTCATGCTAGTAGCTCACAACTGTAATGCCAGTAGCTCACAAAGTAGAATTTTTGCTCACAAGACTCTGCAGCTTAGAGGGAACATTGACTGAGACACTCTTTCAATCAAATACTTTTTCATTGCAGAAGACTGAGGTGCTTGAATTCAATCTCTGCACAAAAAAAATTATATTTTTGCACATTTCCCATGATTTCAAAAAAGCCCCGTGGCGCAGAGTGTTAAAGCTGCAGTACTGCAGTCCTAAGCTCTGCTCACGACCTGAGTTCGATTCCTGATGGAAGCTGGGTTTTCAGGTAGCCGGCTCGAGGTTGACTCAGCCTTCCATCCTTCCAAGGTTGGTAAAATGAGTACCCAGCTTGCTGGGGGGAAAGTGTAGATGACTGGGGAAGGCAATGGCAAACCACCCTGTAAAAAAAAGTCTGCCATGAAAACATTGTGAAAGCAACGTCACCCCAGAGTCAGAAACGACTGGTGTTTGCACAGGGGACTTTTCTTTCCTTCCTTCCTTCCTTCCTTCCTTCCTTCCTTCCTTCCTTCCTTCCTTCCTTCCTTCCTTCCTTCCTTCCTTCCTTCCTTCCTTCCTTCCTTGATTTCAAAGAGCCAATTTGTTACTTGGTAACATTCATTGGTCTATAAAAGATTCTGTCCTTCATAAAGTATTGAAGGAGGAAAGAACTGCTGTTATTATCAATTTTGCACTAGGCTTGTTCCGGATGAAGAGATCTTTTGCTCCCAGTGCCTCTCTTCATTTTTGCACAAGCTGCCGTGGAGCTGTGAGTTGGCACACTGCTTTCCTGTGGCAAGCAAGATCCTTTTACAAGTGGTTTCTGTTTGCCATGGGAGAGTAGCACACCAACTCACAGCTCTGCGGCAGCTTGTGCAACAATGGAGAGAAGCGCTGAGGGCAAAAGGGCTCTCCACCTGGAACGAGCACTAGTGCAAAATCGGTATATGTTTGTATAGCATTGCCAATTCACAGTGGGGTCTGGAAATCTTCCAAAATTACAACTGATCTTCAGACTATACAAATCTTTTCCTCAGATGAAACAGCTGCTTTGGAGGATGGATTCTATAGGATTATAACCCAAGTCCTTCATCTCGAGGATCCATCCCCACCAGGGCTTCCCATTCTGGAGTTGGTAACCCTATGATTGTCACACATTTGTTTACACTGAAGTAATAAATGTATTTCAGAGATTATAAACAGTAAATGTATCTATTCTCCCTTTCAGACTATGAGCAGTAAATGCGTCTATTCTATCTATACAGATATGAAAAGACTGACTGCAAAGGAAAATGTACATTTCCTTGTTAATGGGCTTTCTTTGCCAATCCTCAAGGAAGACATCCTAAACACAATGCCTGCTATGCACGGGAGGGGGTGAGAAGGATTTCTTACATCCTCCATGAAATTATGATGTTGTGTTTTTCATGAAATATAAAACAAAATCAACATTACCAGTGAGCCTCTTACCTTGTTATAATAACATGAGAAGCTTCCTTAAGAAATAATTTTATGATGGTTAAACTCATTTTCTAGAAGATGGGGTAACTGATCTCTGGGTCTTCAACATTTAATTTTTGTTCTCTTTCAAATTCTATAGAATTATTCCAGAATCTGTCAGGTAATCATATGGTTCCCTTCATAAGGCAAACAGCAAATTTAGATTAGGTGATTTAATGTGTGGAAGTGGGTTTTGGGAAACTAGTAAATTACATCTTCCCTCAGCACTGCAGTCCTAAATTTAACCTCCCCTCCTCACAGATTGTTTTCACTTTGTAAAAACCCTCAGGAGCATCTGATCTTTGTTCTTCTATATAATCTCTAATTAACCTTTAAATTTATGTAATTATCAAGGATATTGAGAAGACCTGTAGGCTGTGGAGCAACTATTGGGTGGATCTTGCCAACCATTTATGCATTCACAAGGTGGTAATTTTCATTCATCCACCCCTCTAACTGCAGACCCCTGATTCCCCCCCCCCCCAGTTATGTCATCCAGGGGAATTTTGGGGGTTCAGCAAGAGGGAAAGGCAAAGAAGTCTTATACTGTTGACAAAAATGCATTTATTTATTTTTTGCCCACCTTTATCTGTAAGACTGAAGGCAGATCCTTTAAATCCTTCTGTCAGTTGAGATTGTCAGTATTCTTACTAAGATTTTGTCATAATTGGTAAATGAACAGAAATAAGGCACAAATCTTCCATTGGCTTGTTATTGTTACTGTGATCTCCACCGACTCTTGGCAGGTCTGCCCTGTTTTTGCTTTGTGACTGAAGTCCAAGAACATGTAGTAGTGGTGGTGGTGGTGGTAGTAGTAGTAGTTCTTTATTCACGGTCATCCGACCAGCTTAATACAAACAAAAACAAAATCATAAAAACAGACCCATCACCTCTTACACAAAATTCCTGACTCCTACTATTACACATATTGTTAAAACTCATAACCAAGATTTACACTCTCAATTTCCCTTCTTTCCAACTGAGCAGCATAACAGAAACGGGCAATCTTAGATGAAACATCAGAATGAGCGTCAGACAGGAGGAAGGCAATTTGCTCATCCTCTTGCCTGCCCACCAAGGACCCAAGAATCGGAGAGATTAATCTTGCCCTCAAGTCATTATAATTAGGGCAGTGCAAAACGATGTGGAGAGTTGTTTCAACCTCATTGCAGTTGCAGGGGCACAATCTTTCCAGATATGGGAACCCAGCATAACGTCCCAAAAGCACCGAAGAGAAAAGTGCGTTGAGTCGTGCTTTTGAGAAAGCTATCCGATATTTTGGGATAGTGATGTTGAAAAGATACCTGGCTGGGGACAGTACTTCGGCTTGCTTCCCTAAGAAAATGTGTGCAGAAAGACTAGCTCTAGCAGATCTCAGTTCGAGCTCCACCAACCTCAGGCGCAAAAGTTCTTTCGCATCCCTCAGTTCCATCATTGCTAGGGACTCAGGGGAGAGATCACAGAGTCTAAAATGATCTAGACACCTTTTCTCCCAAGTTCCCACAAAAGAGTTGAAAAAAATCAGATGGGGAAGGCCACCTGGCTTTGAGAGAACCTTCAAGAAATAACAAAGGGTGTTTAACCACATAGACGTCTCGATGCTTGGGACGCCAGATTCCAACCTGATGGCAGTGTTTGGCACACAACTGGGGACAAACAGAAGCTTGCGCAGGAGTTTAGTTTGTACTATCTCCAACGGCTTGGTGGTTAAATAAGGGGCAATTTCAGCGCCATAGAGCAACTGGACCCTGGTCTTTGCAGTATGCAACCTTAATGCTGCAGGCAAGAATTTGGCCCCTTTGGAGGTATAAAAACGGTAGATGGCATCAGCTGTTCTTTGCGCAGATTGTGCAACATAGTTCTTATGTGCCAAACGCTTACCCTGATAATGAAAAATCACCCCCAGGTATTTAATAATTTTTACTTGCTCAATGGGTTTACCATTTAGAAACCAGCAATGAGCCTTGAAACGTTTGGCGAAAATGAAAACCTTGGTTTTATCTAAATTAATTTCCAACTTTTCCTGCAGACTGGTCTGGGTTAGATGGCGAAGGGCCCTTCACATACCAATCTGCGTCCTGGATAGTATAAGCACGTCGTCAGCATACGGAAGAACTGGAATATGCGGATCGGCGAGCTTGGGAGGATGTAAAGCCAAATCATTAAAGGAGGTTAGAAGTGAATTTATGTACAAATTGAAAAGCAAGGGGGCGAGCACACAACCCTGTCTGACACCCTTGTTCACTAAAATTGGTTGGGTTAAATGGCCTTGAGATGGGCATCTTATCCTTATGCCCGAGTTACTATAAAGGCTAACCATTAGCAACAGCAGCCATAGACGAAGCTGCAAGCTTGTCCCATAACCTGGATCTGGGTATCAGATCAAAAGCAGCCTTAAAGTTGACAAAAGCTGCAAAGAGTCTGGAGGTGGTGGTGGTGGTAGTAGTGGTATTAGTAGTAGTAAGTATACTACATTTTTAGCCAAAAATGGACTTCCCAAATTACTTACAATACATTAATACAAATGAGGATCAGATTACAATATGAAAGTGCTCAGGAAGGGTTTTCAATGACATCTGGAATGTAAGGACAACTGACTGGTTCCTTTTTGTCCTATAACCGCAATAGCAGCTGCAAGCTTGGATCAGGGGACTCACAGCTGGAAATGGAATGAGGAACAATGAAAGGATGCTTGGTTGTTTTATATAGTTCTTTCTGGCATAAATTCTGGCACTTTCTGGCAGTTGGCAGCAAGGAAGAGGAAGCTTTTAGTTAGAGCACAATTCAGGCATAATGGAGGACTTATCTTCTAGGGAAAAATCCTTGGGATTTTTCATTCACAACCGATAGTAGTGTCCTGCATCATTATTACTCCATGCACGTGTGATGGACTAAGGCAGTTTGCCTGGTGTGTAACAACTCACACTTATTGGCTGAGCTGCTTCATGGAGACAAATGTATCATTTGGAAGGAGGCTAGTGGGGGGGAATATCTCCTCAGAGTTAGTTCAGTTGAGGATTGACTGAGGAAGGAACTGAGAGTAGCCTATTGGCTTAGTTCCTTAAGACAGAATTGAATTAGAGCTTTTGTCTGAAAGAGAGTTTAATTGAGAGAAGGGACAAAACCAATCTCCTTTAGAGGAAAAATTATCTGAGTTGTGGCACACTATGTCACTAGAGCAGAGGAAAACTTGAAGGCTCTGCTGAGGAGTTCTGCTACAGGGCAGACTCCTGGTTCAAATACAGAACACAAACACACTGGGAGAGAGACTAAGGTTCTTGTGGCTGTGAAGAAACCCTAGATATCAGACAGGGATACTAGCTGTGTGGGACTGAACACAGGGAATTGAGGTACAGGTGTGATAGCACTCAAGGTGTTAGTTGCTAGGTATCACTCAATGTCTGGAGTATACCTGTATGCTAGTGGAGAGTTTCTGTGTGGGGATATTTCTGTCACAAATTCTGACAGTACTCTAAGTGAAAGATAAAGAGTGTGCAGTTTTTTATATTTAGAAAGCCTGAAACAATTTTATATCTTTCTCTGAATTAGAGTGTTTTCTAGTGATAAGGAAACACTGCCTGTCTGTTGTTTTTATATTACTTCAGCCTGCCAACATCTCTAGTGTAAGAGGTCTTTTATTATTTGAACTTCTGCCTGCCAACTGAATTAATAACCAACCAATAATTATTAATTGCTCCCTTCCTTGCCTTCTGTAAATTAATACTTAATATTTTGGTTTTGAATTTTAAAACATCTTGGTGCTTCATTTATTTTCTGACAAGGATTTATTCTGTGTGCCTGAGGTGCTGGGTGAAGGTGACAAAAATTTTAAAATTGTCTCTTCCCCAATGCTGACCCTGACCATTCCTCACATTTATTGGTGGCAGCGCCATGATACATAAATACCCACGGAAAATAAAATCAGATATTTATATTTTTACATCAGCAATCTTTTTTGTAAGAATTTCCTGTCAGAAATGGCACAACCACAAAAGGCCAGAAAAGCTAAGGGAGATAGGCAGCCTGAGAGAACAGAGGCCGTGGAGAACCCCAGCCAAGAAATAGAAAGAATGAAACTACAAACAGAACTGGCAAATATTGAAGTTGAAAAAGCTGAAAGATTAGAGCTAGCTAAAATAGAGGCAGAAAAAGAAAGGGCAAAAATAGAGGTGGCTGAAAGAGAATCTGAGAGGGCAGAGAGATTAGAGCAGGGAAAAATGGATGCAGAGAGAGAAAAGGCTGAAAGACATGAAGAAAGAGAACACCAGTTACAAGTTGCCAAAATGCAGGCAGAACAGAAGGAAAACGAGAGGGAAAGAGGAAAGGGGGAAAGAAAGAGAAAGACAGAGAGAACAAGAAAAGGAGTTACATGAACTCAAGCTAAGAGAAATTCAAGTGAGGGCAGAGTTCCACAGTCCTCACAGGGACAGACCTCCTGTTGAGCAGAAAAAGTTTCCCAAATACAACAAGGAGATGATGTAGAGGCATTCCTCTTCAGCTTTTAAAGGACATGTCATGACTTGCACATCGCTGATGGCGACAGGATGCTATATTTGTGCCCACAAATCTGTTGCAGTCTAAGTGAAATTTACTCAGAAATGAGGGATGATGAAACATCCAACTATGACCTTTTTAAGGAGAGGGTCAAGGTCAGGTTTGGTTTCACTGCAGAGCAGAGCAGGAAAACTTCCGAGAAATAAAAAGGAAGTCTGAGGAGACCTATTCGCAGATGGGGTGTTGGTTGGATAGAGCCCTCAGTAAGTGGATAGAAAGCAGCAAAGTCACCACATTTGAGGAGCTGAGACGTCTCGTTGGGCTGGAACAGTTTTACAGCATAATTCTCCCACTGTTTGAATGGGTCCTCTGAGATAAAAAACTAAAAACTGTGGAGGAGGCAGCCACAATCCTCGATGAAATAGAGAGGGACTTGGGAAAGTCTATGTGGGTGGCACCAGCAAAGAAACATAAAGAGTGGGCTCCCTCAGAAAGATCTGGGCCTGGGAATAACAACGCTGCCAGGCGGGCCAGTCCTCCAAAAGTCAGAAAGGGAACAATAACCTGCTATAATTGTCACCAGAAAGGGCATTTGAGAAGGTCTTGTCCTAAATTGGAGAGAGGGAAGGTCCCACAAACACCAAAGACTGTGCCCTTCAAATTATGTGTAGATTGGATTTAGGTAGTCTGAATAGCAGTCCCCAAAGAAGATGCCTTCAGGAAAGTGCTTTTAGGGGAAATGTCAGGTGCAGATTCAAAAGTGCAATCTATGTACATAAAACACACAGGGGACCTCTTGGTGTTTCTAAGGCTGGAGAATCTCTCCCCCCCCCCCAAAAAAAAAATTGCTTTGAAGTTTGGTAAACATTTTGTTTGAGCAGAGACAGTTTGTCTGGAAATGTATCCATTATGAACTGCCATGAATCAGCATGAACTGCTTGAGAGTTCATTGAAAGTTTGTGCTGGTTGACCTGCCATGAACTTAAGTTTGCAAACCATGAACTGGCCAAAATTTGTCATGAACTTTAGTTTGTGCCCATCCCTAGTCAAGCAACTCTGGCAACAAAAATTTCCTTTGATTGAAAACTGCTTATGGGAAAGAGGCTGGGCAGATCAGTGGTCCTTGTGCAATCCTTGTGCTGGATCCAGCCCAGTATCTCTGCTCCAGTGTAATTCTGTTCATAAGTAGTTTGCCATGGTTCACTCACCTGCTATCTTTAAAAAAAAGTGTTACTAGAACGAATCCTTAGTCTTCATTAGTTTCCCAAGGACACTCTCCAGCCAGCTTCTTACACTGTTTGCAACAAGTAGGTAAAGTAATCTACAGGCTGGTCCCTAGTAGTACCCAGGGTTAATGAAACACCTTGGTTATATTGGGTATTATCTAATGAGTGCTAAAATTATGTCCTCTCATTTTGTTCTCATTAAAGTTATTATATATTTCCATCTCAATGACTTCTCCCTAGAATTAAATAGGAAAGTCTGCTTTGTTGTACAGTTCATGTGTGATGACAACATACAACTTTTATGGAGACATGAGTGTAATGGAAACATCACATATCTCATACCATAGTGTTGCTATCAACTCAGCAATTACAGGAAATAGGATATTTGCCACTATCTGTTAAAAGGGTTTCTGCATTTACCACGAGAACCCGGATTACTGAGACATTTGAGTGAGAAAACCTTGCAGTTGTTTCATTGATATTTAATCCCTCTGGATTATAGTTCTTCCACAGCCACTGGAATAGCTGCTAATGCAATGAAAACAAAAGCCAGTTACAATCACACTGTCCCAGGTCATGGCATCCTGGGAATACAATAGATGTCAGAAAGACCTACATATCAGATTGCAGAATATCCTGAAGAGGAATCTGATAATGCAGTAAAATAATGGAAGGGGGAATGTGCTGCAAGAAACGCTGAAAAGAGCAGACACAGCTACCACCTATCAGGACAGGCTCTGGAAGGTTATCCTTGGTGCTATGTTTACTTTAATGAAAGTGCCCATTCATAGTCACCCTAATTAATTAGAGCAAGAGAACAGTGCCACACTGCCACCTATTGCTATTATAAAGATGTTCAGGGGATTACTGTAAATCTCTGATTGACAGAAAGTAGAAGCAAATGTCAAATGATAGCAGGAGACCTTATACCGAATGAGGCTTCTCTAAGCATGGCACTGTTGGCTCTTTTTTTGGGGGGGGGGCAGTAGATTTCAAATTTAACTTTGCAGATGCTTACACAGAGTTCTTTGCTAGTGCTGTACTGCTAAAGTCTGTAATATTTATAGCAATGCTGTTCCTTTCTTGAACTTTCTACCTAAGGCTACTGCCACTAATCACAGAATACTGGAGCAGAGAATGATGCACTCTGGACCTGGCTCCCATACAGTTTTCCATGTCTATTATGCACACTCATGTTCACCCAGTTTTTCAGGGAACAGAGGTTCCATTACTCAGTTCTTGGAAAGAATGTGTTTTGCTCAAGTAAAGTTTAGAGAAACCTACACAATAGCATGATAGCTTGTCTTTCGACAACTTCATTTTCAGATTCTGTAATGACTGTCCAATAACCATTAAAAGCTGAAGGGTTTTTAAAAAAAAATCACAAAAGGAAATCTCTGCAAAATGTAACATTAAGACAACTATACTTGCTGTTAATTTGGAAATTATGGCTGTGATGAGTTCAACAGAGCTGTAAAGGAAGTGGCATTTTCTATGTGGAGGAAAATTGGACAATGGTTCTATGTCAGGTTAAGGAGGATAACCTCTTAGCAAAGTGACAATATACATTGTCACAATAGTTCAGTTTAAGTTTTATATCGATATAAGATTGGCTCTGGAGAGTCAACAGTAATAATAGAAAATAAAAACAATAAAAATAAGGAGGACACATGCAGTGCAGAGAGCATAAAACAATGAGTGCAATTTATGGGGGGATGGAGAAAATAATGTTCTTCTCCAACAGAAAATTAAAATTATTGAGACTCAGTCAACTGCTTGCATATCCCACACACCCAAAGGCAAAACATGGCAACTTTATTAGTTATCTCCTGGGAAGAGTCTGCAAGAAGAGAGACATACAGTTATTCAGATCTTCCTGGTAAAGTTGACAAGATTGGAGCAATATACTGAGATCAGATATTATAAAATGAGCAGTGCAGCAGAATATGTTCAATGAACTCTACTTTCCCTGTATGGCATGGACAGAGCTGTTGAGGGTGTGGGACCCGATAGTACCTGTCTTCCAGGAGGGCTAAAGATAGAATATTAAAGCATGCCAAAGTAAAAGTTATCCAAAATTTGGAGATCTCAGAGGAACTAAGATAATCTGCTGTTTCAAAGCATTTGGCATACTGCAGAATAGTTTGATATTTTTCAGCCCTATTTGATTGTAGTACTACTGTGCCCTGTTTGATTGTAGGTGGAACTTTTTGAACAGATTATAAAAACTTTTGCACAAGCACTTTTCGTCAAATTGGCTGTTCAACTCATTTGGAAACTAAGACTTTTGCAATATACCTGTCTCAATTAATTTTAAGGAACCAGTGATGGCACTTAAAATCACTACTTTGGAACTATGTCTGTGGGACCGAGATTCTATATCCAATGTGAATTAGATAATGGAATTGTATTTGTTATTTAATAATTTATCTGAAGACAATATTATTCATTTCATACAAACTTTGTTGATATATTTGTTTTTTAAAAAATGATTTAATTTTGGGAATTTTCTGTTTTCATATTCAATGCTTGTTTCGGAATCACAAGCAAAGCAAATATCTTTATGACAAAGATGACAGATCTCCTCAGTAGGGCTGTTAGTTCGGTAAAGACTTACATTTTTCATTATGTTCTTTGCTTTATTATAGAACTATGCTTTATGCTTGACTGAATTCTAACTGTGTAACTGTTTTTTGAAAGTTGTCTAAACTGTTTTGCTTTTCTATACATATATTTTAAGCCTTCTGTCTAAAGGAAAAACTTGAAGTCAAATAAAGCCACCTGTTATTAAGTGTGTATTAGCCTTCTGATAACTGCAGGTTGTTTTGGGTTTGTGTTTGTGTTGCTGGGGGTACAAAATAACTCCCCCAACACCCAGGAATAGCCATAGCTGGTGAACCAGCTAGAGCTAATAACAGGTGCTATTTGCCATAGAGGAGACTTGAGCTTCCTACCATAGGCTCACATTCAGTAGCATGCCCAAGCTATGATCTGTAAACTTCTATTTGCACGGAATGCATGTGAGCTGTAAACTTCCATTTGCAATCAGCAGAGGTCAGGATTACAGGGGCCGTTTTCCCACTGACCTTACTCCAGAGCAACGTCCCTCTTCACCGCGCAGCGTCTGCGCGGATTTCCCACCAACTGCTGCTCACAACCAGGAAGTGCTACGGCTTTTGCATCGCAGATGTAAACCGCTAAAAACCAGTTTACATCTGCGACGCAAAAGCCGTGGCTTTTCCTGGTTGTGCGCAGCAGTTGGTGGGAAATCCACGCAGACGCTGAATGGTGAAGAGGGACGTCGCTCCGGAGTAAGGTCAGTGGGAAAATGGCCAGGATCTTTCACTTGGCAGAGAGGAGGGGAAAATGACTGGGGAAAGTACTGTTGTGAGAATCATGGGCTGCGAACACACACACTAAATAATATACTTTCAATCCACTTTCAGTGCACTTTCTAACTGGATTTTGCCAGTTCACACAGTAAAATCCAGTTGGAAAGTGCACTGAAAGTGGATTGAAAGTGCATTATTTAGTGTGTGTGATTGTAGCCATAATATCACTTCAGCACAAACCTGAAAGGACTTACTGGGTCAGTATGATTCATCCAAAATTCTGTGGAAAAACCTTAGAGATGGGATAAAATCATAAATAACACCAGAGAGGTGTGTGTGTGGGGGGTGTCCTACACCATCACGTCAGCATGGTGACTTCACTTGTAGATTGGTTCCTGGAAATGCCATCATGCTGACACACGGCCATTTCCCCTGTCCCCCGCCCTTTCCCTCTCTTATCTAGTAGGGATACAGTCCAGATGTAAGTCTATCATCTCTTTGCTCACCCTTTGCCATCTTCACTACTAAGGGCAGCAACCGCAGTATTACTCCCGACAGATAAGGTGGGTTTGTCTAAGCAGTATGATACCATACTGTATGTCTATTTTTTAAATGTTAAATATCAGCCAATCTGTCATTTTTTCCCATACTACAGTTTGGTGTAGTGGTTAAATGTGCGGACTCTTATCTGGGAGAACCGGGTTTGATTCCCCACTCCTCCACTTGCACCTGCTGGCATGGCCTTGGGTCAGCCATAGCCCTGGCAGAAGTTGTCCTTGAAAGGGCAGCTGCTATGAGAGCCCTCTCCAGCCCCACCCACCTCACAGGGTGTTTGTTGTGGGGGAGGAAGATAAAGGAGATTGTGAGCCGCTCTGAGACTCTTTGGAGTGGAGGGCGGGATATAAATTCAATATCTTCATCTTCATCTCTGTAAAGTCTGCTGCATAATGTTTCAGAACAATAACAGCTGTAGAAAGCAGAAGCAACAGTATAGCACGTGACAACTGCCTGACAGCAACTGTGCTATCCTTGAAGACAGAAGAACTGATAAAGACAAAGTACTCCTTTTTGGCTGTGGACAATTTCATGTTCTTTTGGGGCAACATTGCTTAGCTTTTCACCTTGTAGGGTGCATCAGTATAATTTATTTACAATAAAATCTTTATAGCCATGTGGAGTGTGTGCATATGACTCTCACTCTCTCTGTACATAAGTTCAGAGACACATATAGATCATGTTAAAAACCAGAAGTCCATTGTTCAATCAATCAACTTAATCCTAGCTCTCCTTGATAACTATGACTATCACATTTCAGAGAGATTTTACTGGATATTACTGGGATTATGTTGGGTAGCCATTCAGTCTAGACAGGAGTTTCTATTACAATGAACACAGACAAAAGGGTAATAAGAAATATTAATTCCCAGTGCCCATAGTCCATGCATAAATTGCATATGGAACATGATTTCTGTTCACCAGGATCTGGTTTTCTCTCTCTTGACTCATTTTACATTAAGGCAATGGCTCATTCCTTTTTAACAAATTAGGAAATGGAAGGAGATGGTTTGCAACACTAGAACTTTAAGATGACTTTGTTACTTTTAGATCTGAAGCCAAAAAAAATCATGGCTTTCTAATTTCAAGTGGAAATACTGGATTGCAACAATTTAGAAATGCATCCGGGTCTTTGTGCTCACTTTCATACATATGTTGCCAGCAAATTTAGGATCAAGGTTAATGCTACAGAAATCAGTCTCTGTTCTTGCAAGAGCGTGCCAGGTGCTCTTCCAATGACTTATTGCAGTTTGGTGAGCTTGCATCATTCTTCATGGTGGGCTATATCAGCCTCTGAAGGCTAAGGCAAAATTCTACCAATACGTTGTGTGATTTCAGCATATATGGCTGATGGTTCAGCTTCGACATAGCATGAAACCAAGTTACAGTTAAACTAACCATGGTTAGGGTGATTGTCTGAATGCAGGTCCTATATTATGGTTGATGGGTCTGTCAAATTAGGATTTGGATGCCAGATCTATTTGGTTTATGAACCACAGTTACGTTTTAGATATATAGTTAATGTCTGAATTACAAATATTCCAGCTGAATCCTGATGTCATTCTGAGAGGCTACTAAGAGAAGGAAACAAAAATAGAATTTAGAACTAGGAAACAAAAATAGAATTCGTTGAGTCAAACCAAGATCTGTGATCTAAATCTATGGCTCATTCTAATGTCATGTCACATAGTAACATATATTAACATTTGCATTTCCTTTCCAGTGCATTGCTATATTGCCAATGTGTGGTCATATGCTGAAGATATGGCAGAAATTCTTCAAAGTAAAATTAAATTTTTGAGGATGTCATGTAACTTTAGTTTATTCCACCCCACCCCATGCTGAGGCTATAGCAGAAATTCTCTAAAGTAAAATTAAATTTTTGAGGATGTCATGTAACTCTAGTTTATTCCATGCTCCACTTGCCCTTACCTTGTGCTGAAACAACTCCCATTCAACCACCAGCTAAAACAACTCCCATTCAACCACCAGCAGATTCTCTAGTGAAGTGCTTCCATGGCAGGTTTCTGGTCATCTGATTGTCCTGGCTATTGTCAGTCTGTGCTATGTGAGGACTCAGATTTCTCTGATGAAGAGTTACCTGCTAATTGAACAGCTGCTAATTGAACAGCCAACAGCTGGCTCTGAGCCAGAAGGAGAACAGCAAGAGATCAGATTACCATCTATCAAGGGTCACAGCCTACAGCTGAAACTGAGCCAACACCTTGTAGCTCTGAGCAGTAAACAAGTCTGCAGAAGCCACCCCCAGCCTACCTAAATCACCAACACCTTTGCTGCGCCAATGCTGCCAGAGATGCTTAGAGTTGCAAGAGAGGAGTGGTGCTGGACTTATAGCCCAGTGTCAGCTGTCAGTTGAAGAGGTGAGTGAATAGTTTCAGGATGACTGTCAATAAATTGGCTGTGAGTTTAGCTTATTAAGACTTGGCTATTAATTCAGCCAGGAGAAGCAGCAGGTTATACATGTACACTTTGTTACTGAGCCAGCAACCTTGCTGCTACTAAACCTCTGTGATCTTGAACTGCACCTCACAACTGGCTTTTTTGGAACTCCCAGACTGGACTTGCTTCTTGGAGCTCCTTGACCCTAGACTAGACTTTGGTAAACCTGGTTTCTGGAATCCCTGACTTTCGGACTAGATTTTAGTTATTCTAGGCAATCTTACCTGTGACCTGCCCTGCTGAACCCCGGTTCTTGCCTCCTGGGAAAGCTGCACCACCACACTGGTGAGCTATGAAATGCATCCGTGGTATGATCATTCCACTCCATTTCTGGTGCATTCTTTTCCACCTTCAACCCCATTCTGACATGTGCTTCATTGTTCCCATAGAACCAGTCAAGCGCATGTGTGTGCTTGTCTGTTTCTGTGCACTTTACAGTGGGACTTAGAAAAAACACACCCAACCCAGCCATGAGTCTGTGGTTGCAGCACATTAGTGATGTGGATTACCAACCATGGGTCTGCTGCATTATGATGTTGGTTTACGGGTGCTGTCTGATCAACATAAACTGTCCCAAACTCACACAGCTTATCTGAAGCTGAGATACTACCATGGCAACCTGCCTGTCTGATCACACCCATAGTCAAGTCACAGCGGGATATTTCTGCTCATATGTTGGGGTTTTTTTCTCATATTTGGTGTCACGGGCTGAGGCCGGGTCAGGCAAAGTCCAGGGGCAGTCCAAGGTCTGTAGCTGGTGAGCAAAGAGGGTCCAAGGCGCCAAAACCAAATCACAGTCCAGGTATCGCAGGTCAGAGGTTCAGAAGCCGAAGTCAGGGGGTCCAGAAGTCAAAGCCAAAGTCAGGGGGTCCAGAAGCCAAAGTCAAAAGCCAAAGTGGATGCTAGAACATCAGGTAAGTGACTAGTTGCTTCCACAAAGCCTCCTCCCAAAGCCCACAGCTATATAGCCCTCTGCTGGCTGTTGCCCATTTGGGCTAATTGCTGGCTCAGAGAGGCAGCCAGGATCCTGCTGAGACTCAAGCATCCTCACTCCAGAAGGGCCAGAATCCTTTCAAAACTCAGGGCTCAGGGAGCGTCTTGCTCGTGAGCGTGCCGCCCTCCTCCGATCCCTGAGGTCCTGACGAAGGCAATCACGCACACGAGCCACCCGAGAGGGCGAGGCAGGGGGGCTTGGATCTTCTCCAGCAGGAGGCAGGGGCACTGTGCAGGTGGCAGGGGCACAGTTTCTTCTGCAGGCTCAGCTTCTTCTGCAGGGTCCCCAGCACCCATGACATTTGGTTTCACAAATTTTACATCTCACATTTTGATATTACTGTATTATATGAATGTTATATGTTGTCTACAGAATAATGCTATAGAGATGTATAGAGACATTGCATGGAGACCCAAGGTGGGATGTTTTAGACTACTGGAATGCAATCTGAAAAACCAGAAATCAAATCTCTGCTTGCCATGGAACTTACTGGGTGACAGGTCACTCATTCTCTCTCAACCTAATCTACTTCATACATTTGTTGTAAGGATTTTTTTTAAAAAGAAAGAACTATATATGCTTCCTTTAACTCTTTGGGGGAAAGGTAGGATAAAAATACACTAAATAAATAAATAAGAATATTGCTGACAACTTTTTGTGAAAGAAATTTACAATGATTTTTAAATTTCTCCTAATATACTACCCTTATGAAAGCTTCCCATCCTTTAATAATGTTTTTCTAGCACTTCATAATAATATGGAATCAGCAGATAAGCAAACCTCCTGATGCTGATATAACTAGACTTATTGTTTTCTGTGTGTTTGTTGGGGTGTGTGTGTTTTTTTTGCTAGAAGATGAAGATTAAGGAGGCTGGATGACGTTATATGTAGGGTTGTTTCTGAAATAAAGAATGATAAACATGTTAGTATGGCAGAGGATCAAAAAGAAACAAATTATATCAATATCTAATCAATATATATATATATAGCTTAGCAGTGCTTGGAATGAAGGAAAATAACAGTGCTTTTAGAAAATGGTCTTTTGTGGCAGTTTAAGCAAAGGAGGAGTCAGCTTGCTGAGGCGAAAGGAAACCAGATAGGTGACGAAAGGTTATTGACCTTTTAAGAGAAACCACAGGACAGCTGAGACACCAGCAGCAAGCTTAAGAAGAACTTCCTCATTTTCTGCAGAAGGTAGAACATAAACGCAGGTTAATAGCAATTTAGCAATAAGGAATGTGTTTGGTAATATTCTCAATAAGGAAACTAGGGACAGCTGGCAACGGGAAAAAGCCCATATAAGGTAAACAAGCCCAGGAAGATGAACCAACAGACTAGCACCCACACAAGTTGTGGTTGATGCGTGTTTTTGTCAGTGTCCTGGGGACTTGGGGAACTGAGATGTGTTAGGGGGTAGGGGCTGGGTTGAGAAACCCTATAAAGACGGCAGCCAACTGTAATCTGCCGCTCAGATTTTCTCTGAAGCCCGTGTACAATGGTCTAGGTGCACGTTAAATAAAGAAGCTGTTTTCCTGATCTTGCCTCAGACCTCGTTTGTAAGTATGATTTACTATTAATTGGACAACACAGGACTTTTCCTGCTACATAAATTTGGCGACCACGAAGGGACAGGGGCCTTTAGCCCCTGATGATTAGCCCGGCCCGGTGCTGCTGTTGGCGGGGAGGACCAGATCCACGGTAGGAATTCCCGGCCTTCTTTCTGGCTGACCGTCATCTGCCCACCCTGTCTTCAGTTGACCTTTGACCGATGGCCTAATCTCGAACCGGCGAGGAGGCGATAGGAACCAGCTCTGCTTGGAAGACTCCGGAGTGTAAGTAGAGAACCTTGAACGCAGGGCCCTGACAGTTTTAGGACCTTGCGCTCAATGTGATAGATTTCCTCCATGTAAAACAGTCTGACTGCAGTAATAAAACCTCTCTAGTAGGGTAGGTGACCAAACGGGTCGCCTGACGCCCATCTCAGGGTGAAGGCGGGCCCAACCACCCGCACGCACCGGCAGCACCCTAGTACAGCCCGCTGGCAGGGGTAGTGGTTCTCTCCATACCAGTGCCCTGGAAAATGTGCTTGCCTTGAGAAGTTGACAGAGCAGGGTTCCCTACCAATGCGGCTGCAGGGAGCCTACACGTCATTCTCCTGTCTGTCTGGGGAAGGGACGAAATCGACCCTTCTGCCACCATTATGGGAAAATTTGGGGGAACAATACAATAAGTGGAGAAGAAAAATAAAACGGCTGAGTCACCCGCCAGGGAGAGGCCGACTCTTCTTCCATTAAGGGAAAATTTTATGTTTAATGCTTAGGGAAATTGTGTGTCCAATGTGTTTAAAAATGTTTTGTCTGTCTGGTTAACCATGAGAAAGATTACAGTCTGGGGGACGCCCTTGGCTGCATTATAATTTTAAAGGAGAGGAAAATTACATTTGAGGAAGTGTTTTGTCCGGACTGTGTGTGGTGTGTATGGTGTGCGCACGAGACGATATCTGATACCGTTAAGCTAGCTAACAGATTGGTGTTGTGCCATATCGTGTAACGAAACAATGCATTTTACCCCCGGAAATTCCGGGAGACAATCCCAAAGATGTTGTTTATTAACCAGGGAAACTGTGCTGTAGTTTATTTTATGATTGCCATATAGGGCCATGTATGAACAGCCTCTAGAAGAACTAATTATGTCCCATTTGTGTTTTTGATTGATTATGTTGATGTGCCAGATATACTGTTCCTGGACAGGCATCTCAGTCTCAGGACAAGGCAATTTTAGTCAAGGTACCCCCGGGAATTAAATATTAGGATATAGAGCAGTGTTTCTGCTGCCCCTTATAGGGAGCTGATTTTAAGCCCAATGCAGAGCTCCCAGTCTTTTTTGCCACCTAGACTCACTTAGACCTCACCCTCGCCCCCTTTATTGATTAAGAACTGAAGAATTCCAGATCTATGGGCCCTCCCAGAGAGAAGTACTCCAGAAGCAAGTCCCCTGCCTCTGGTCAGCTTACCTTCTCAGAAGAAATCTCCGTCAGCTATGTGATGTCCAGCAGATCCAGGGCTCCTGATTCCCAGCCCATGCTGGGCTACAAGGTATTCATTGGGCACAAGGGGGAAGAGACTTTTAAAGTGCTTGCTGAGTGTCTCTGAAATAATCCTCCAAGATTGCGGAAGTGAAAAACAACTGCCCTCGAGTGAGATGCCGGCAGGGAGGCTCCCATCTGCCTAGTAAGCCGATGCCAACAAGCTCTACCAGCAGGCACAAAGCCATTAAGACGTGTGAGGTAGCAGAAGTCCTCCAGAAACCAGATGTCTTGTAGAAGTGCTTGTGTGCAGCCCACCAAATCTATTTTTGCCCACCAACCACGAAGTTGCAGGTGATCAGCCTTTGCAGCTCAGTCGGCCCGAGAAGTGGAGGGCCGGTGAAGGAAACTGTGGGCTGAAGAGCTTCCTTAATAGCTTTTCCTTTGCTGCTGCTGCCAAAGATAAGAGAGAAAACCCTAGCAGAAGGGCCGATCCAGATAAGGAAACCAAGGGCCATCTGAAGGTCCCGATGTCTGCGACGCTTGAGCTCCTGGGTGTCTACAGAAAGGCCAAGCAGCTGGCAGAAAGAACGCTGCCCAGCAGCGAAGCAGATTGAGCAGATCCACAAAGGGGAACTGACTGGCATCAAGGAAGTCCCGTGCCTGAAGGCTGTAGCCGGATTGCGCCAGAGGGAGATGGCCAGGAAATGGTAGAAGCATGGAAGAAGCATCTGGCCCAGTCCCAGAACGAGGTGTGAGCCTACAAGAGCCTCTCCAGGAGGAAGAAAGTCCGGAAGAAAGTCCAACTTGCTAAGTTTCTGTGTGAAGCTACAAAGAGGGGACTCTTTTTGTTCCTTTTAAAGTAATTTTTGGATTATTTTGATTTTTTTAATGTTTTGAAGCCACTTTTCTTTGCTAGCAACAGCTCTATGCATAAGATTTGTTTGCCCCAGAAGAAGGGAAGAAAATAAGATGATCCCTAGGGGTAAGTAGTCAAAATGTGCCCAAAGCTAGTTTTAGCTTGACACATTGCTTAGTGCCTTGCTCATACTGAAATGCCTAGGGGATTAAATGATCAAGATGTTATTCATAAAAAGGCTGTTTGGAAATACTAAAATAGTAATGAAGAAATGTTATTTGAATCTGTGTTGGAGGTGTTCCAGCACATATTCAGACGCTATGTGTATTGCGTCTGGATCCGTGTTGGAGGTTCTCTTTCCACAGGCATACCATCTTTTTGTGTGAAGTAACGAAGAGGGGCAATTATAATCTTTTTGCCCCAGCCCATAGAGAATATTTTGGTTTTAATTAATTATATGTTGCCCATTGGTTTGCCTAGGCTGCCATGGTTGTCCAGAGTGATTGTTAAAAGGTTGTGCCTCCTGGAAATAAGAAAATCCAGTCCCCAGGAAGAAATATTATATATTATGTTGAATTGTAGGCTTGTTTTGAGCTTTGTATTGTTTTGGTTATGCAGTTTGATTGAGATTTTCCTAGATAGGCTTTTCAGGTGCAGTTTTGCCCCCGGGTCTGGTTGTTGAGAATCGACCTCTGGACCTCACTCACCGGCAGTAGTGAGGTTCCACAGGCAACGCCCTCTGGATCCTGGCCTACTGGAAATGGCAGGATTCCACAGGCATCGGAGACAACTCCCCTAGCTGCAGTCACACAGGGGCTGATTGCTCTACGCTCAGGGAAAAGAAATTCCTCAAGCAACAGCCAGCTGATCGAGTTAAGAGATCCATGATTGGACCTGTTCCAGGCTTAGGGACTGTAGTAATGTAATGGTGCAGTCCTGGGGCCTGGAGCGGGCCAGTTCAAATGGTTATCAAATTTATTCCAGATGTGTTCTTAAGTATGGTTTTGATGTTTTGGTTTTAATAGATTGATTTTGGTATGTATGAAGGTTTGTGGATGTAATGATAAGTAATCAAGCCCAGCTTGAAAGAGGGGAATATGGCAGAGGATCAAAAAGAAACAAATTATATCAATATCTAATCAATATATATATAGCTTAGCAGTGCTTGGAATGAAGGAAAATAACAGTGCTTTTAGAAAATGGTCTTTTGTGGCAGTTTAAGCAAAGGAGGAGTCAGCTTGCTGAGGCGAAAGGAAACCAGATAGGTGACGAAAGGTTATTGACCTTTTAAGAGAAACCACAGGACAGCTGAGACACCAGCAGCAAGCTTAAGAAGAACTTCCTCATTTTCTGCAGAAGGTAGAACATAAACGCAGGTTAATAGCAATTTAGCAATAAGGAATGTGTTTGGTAATATTCTCAATAAGGAAACTAGGGACAGCTGGCAACGGGAAAAGGCCCATATAAGGTAAACAAGCCCAGGAAGATGAACCAACAGACTAGCACCCCACACAAGTTGTGGTTGATGCGTGTTTTTGTCAGTGTCCCGGGGACTTGGGGAACTGAGATGTGTTAGGGGGTAGGGGCTGGGTTGAGAAACCCTATAAAGACGGCAGCCAACTGTAATTTGCCGCTCAGATTTTCTCTGAAGCCCGTGTACAATGGTCTAGGTGCACGTTAAATAAAGAAGCTGTTTTCCTGATCTTGCCTCAGACCTCGTTTGTAAGTATGATTTACTATTAATTGGACAACACAGGACTTTTCCTGATACATTAGGAATACAAAAGTTCTCTTTGTCAAAAACAACCCATGTGAGAATCTTTTCCTCAACTGCAGCTAAATTTTAAAAATGCAGATAATTAAAATCAGGATGGAAATTAACAAAAGGTCTGATGTGTAATGAGTAAGTTGATCTCTGAAGAACTTTCAATGTTTATTTTCTTTGATCCACAAAATTCATATACTTAACATTACTTGGATGGGGATATTAAATTCTTGATTCCTAGATTGAGTTATATACTAGATTTAGAGTCCAGCAGCATCTTCAAGACCAACAAAGTTTTATTCTGAGTATAAGTTTTCATGTGTATGCACACTTCAGATGCAATGAAATAGAGTTCACCAACCATTACATATAGGTAATAGGTGAGGAGGATGTTGCCAGGAAGGACCAATTAGAGCTAAGATTGGATTAAGACAATTGATAAAACCTGTGAACAGCGACGGATTAGCATACAGTATAATAACAGAGTTTAAAAACATATTTGAGAACTGAATGACATTAGCATGTTAGTGAACTAAGAAACCAATATCATGACAACAATCTTTATTGGCATAACAATCATACTGATAACAGAAAAAAGAAGGGAAAATTCAAACAATCATGGCCCAGTCTGTTAATACATTACTCTCCTCATAGATGCAAGGCCCAGACAGCAGCCACTGCCAAATCTACATTTTATCATCTTAAGCGGATAAGGCAGTTGGTTTCATACCTGGAGTGCAGCGACCTGGCAACAGTGATCCATGTGATGGTTACCTCAGGATTAGACTACTATAATGCCCTCTACATAGGGCTGCCCCTGACACAAACCTGGAAGCTGCAACTGGTGCAAAACTACACAAAACTGACACATACAATGTTAGAAGATGATGATAAAGAAAACATTGGATTTATATTCCACCCTCCACTCAAGAGTCTCAGAGCAGCTCACAATCTCCTTTATCTTCCTCCTGCACAACAAACACCCTGTGAGGTGGGTGGGGCTGAGAGAGCTCTCACTGGCCTTTCAAGGACAAGCTCTGTGATAACTATGGCTGACCCAAGGCCATTCCAGCAGGTGCAAGTGGAGGAGTGGGGAATCAAACCCAGTTCTCCCAGATAAGAGTCCGCACACTTACCCACTACACCAAACTTAACCACTACACCAAAATGAGCAAGTGAATGAGTCTGAGATAGTGTAGTTAATATTGTTAGGTCTAGGGATTGTATTGTCTGAGTGTAGCAGCAAAGCTGGAATTTATTGCAAGCTCTGGTATTAGTGTCAACACTCAAATTAGATGTTGTATTAATGTGGGTGAGGAGTTATTTAAGATTGTATTTGGCTGTTGCTTAAGTCTAGTTCTTTTTCCTATTACCACTTAATATCATACATTAGGACTCTTTGGGAAATATTTTTTTAATCCTTACAACAAATGTATGAAGTAGATTCAGGGCCAGCGCTGGGGTTTTTGCTGCCCCAGGCAAGGCTCTGCCCCCCGCCCTCTAGTGGGGGACAGCTCCCAGCATTGGCCCAAATCAGGCCCCGTTTGCATGGAGGGTACTTCTTGAGGAGTGCTGTATGCAATCCCCCCCCCCCCCGCTTGACCCTCCTGCGGTGCAGGTAGGCCAGGCAGGGCCAGATGGCTGTGTTTGCATGGAGGACCCTCCGTGCAAATGCCCTCTATGCAAATGCCCCCTCGCTTGACCCTTCCATTGTGCAAGAAGGCCAAACAGGGCCAGATAGCCTCATTTGTATGGAGGGCTCCTCTTGCTTGACCCTCCTATAGTGTGGGAAGGCCAAGTGGGGTCAGATGGCCCCATTTGCAAATGTCTCTCCTGGACCTTCCTGCAGCGCGGGAAAGCCAAGTTGGGTCAGATCACTTGGCCCTTCCCTTCCCCAGTGCCCTCGGGGGACACTGGGGAAGGGAAATGCCACTCTTTCATCTCTGAGGGATTGGGGGAGCTCCTCTGATCCCTCAGAGCCAAGAAAAAATGAGCAGGAGACTCAGGGACGTGTTGCCCACACCCTGCCCCTGCCAGGAGCTGGCGCCCTAGGCAATTGCCTAGTTCACCAACTTCCACGTGCCAGCCCCAAGTAGATTAGTGGAACACACAACCATTCTATTCTTTCTCTTCCTGTATTTTTAACTAACTTAACTTGATCTATGTTGACTGAAATGGTTTTAGGATGTTGGGAACATGAGAAGTTTTCACTCATGTCCTTGACTTTCCTCTTCTCTAACACTATTCTCTATATCAGATGGCCAGCTTTAGTGATTCTCACACACACTATTTTATTGTTTAAGAAGAAAAGAGATGTAATGACTGTTCTGTCAATGTGACATAGCAATTAGTGGTGTAGAACTGGCATCACAAACTAACTTGAGATGCCAGTTCTACATGACTAATTGTTATGTCATATTGGCAGAATAGTCATTGCATCTCTTTTCTTCTTGCATTTAAATTTTCTGGGACTATTGTTTCATCAGTGATATGGCAGATGTCTTCCTGCTGAAATACATTGCTACCGGCAGCTTTTAATAAGTACTAGAGTTATTTTAAAATAATCCAGACCTAACTTTTGTCCTAGCCAGAATACCAGACTAAATGAATCTGAGATTTGTTTTATTCTCATGACCAGCTTCTGATCTGAAGGTGTTCCACTATAAATCCATCAAAACTAAGCACATGGAGAGAACATCTGAAAGTTTTGTTCATATGAGAACATTTGCTATACTCAGAAAGCACTGCCAGGCGCTATAACCTGAATCTCCTTTAAACTATGAATTATTGAATAAACACAAGAGCAAACCATACATGTAATTTGGGGCAATTTTTTAATAAAAGGTTTCTCAGGCTTGTAGTTCCCACCAGTTTAAATGTCTTCTTGGCTTTCTGGTCAAATAAAATAACAGCCCAGAACAATATTTTTAAGTAAAACCTGAGCTTGGAATTAAAGCAGCTAACTTGGTGGCTGGGGATTCCATGGCTTTCACCACCCTTCTGAGAGACTTAACTGAAAAGTTGTGCACTTCTAGCAAATGAAAAATGAGGCAACAAGGAGGAAAACTTTTGGTGAAACTCCATCCAAGTCATACTTTTCTGAGAATCACAGCTAACACTTCCTCTGGGTGCTTCAGAGGACGTAAAGGGATTTTCCTTCAGGGGGCTGGAGTTTCTCAGTCCCACTTTTTTGTTTCATTTTAAACTGCTCCTAATTTTTTTCAGGATTAGTTAACTTTTCATTTTTCTTCCAGCAATTTCTCACTTTTGCTTCTAGGTATAATTGCTGTGCCTTAGCACCTCCATGCTTTATCTATCCACTTATTTTGGTTTCTTCTTTCCTGGGCATTTGTATGTCGAAATGTTTTGCCCTGAATCATCTTGTCTGCAGAGCTTTGAGGCAATAGCTTCTCTTCAAGATGAGCCTTAGACCCGCTTTCAGTGTAATGGTCTCTCTCTCTCTGTCTCCCCCCATTCATATTTATGTTCAGTCTTTCTGGAATTGCATATGTATTTTCTGGAGATCTAGAAAATTCTCCCCTCCCTCCCTTAAAATACTGAATTTTAGCCTCTGAATTTTATTAAAGACCTAAGTTATAGCACCACAATGTTAATTTTAATGTAAGTTGTTAATGATTTAATGATGATTTTATAATTGTAACTGTAATTACTATGTATGGTTTTATTGTATTTTATATTCGTATGCTGTGAGCCGCCCTGAGCCTGCCCTGGCTGGGAGGGCGGGATACAAATAAAAAGTATTATTATTATTATTATTATTATTATTATTATTATTATTATTATTGTTGTTGTTGTTGTTGTTGTTGTTGTTGTTGTTGTTGTTGTTGTTGTTGTTGTTGTTATATTACAATGGGAAAATGAAACATTGAAAGCAAACTTAGTTTTGTTTTGTTTTTTAAAAATTACATTTTAATGAAAATTCTGAATTACATTCCACCATAACAAAACACAGTTCAAAGGCCATGTCAAAATCATCCAAATAACAATGAGATGGCTACAGGTTAAAGAAAGAGACAAACACAAGCATCCAAACCAAGGGGATAATGCGGAGGCACTAGTGTTCAATCACACTTAAACCAACCTTTCAAAAATATAGTCAATCTTTTAAAATAGCATTAGAGGAGATTACATTTTCTGCAAGAAATTGTATCACTGGGTGCCACATGACGATAAATGAGCTTTGGTAATCATCACTTGGAGGGTGAGCTAACCCATCAGCAATTTTCCCCATGATAAATTTCATCCATTTTTTTCATACCATATGTCCAATGAAAAACCTTGGGTTTTCCATTTGGAGGCAATGGCTAACCTAGCTGCAGCTAGCAGAATGGATATGGCATCTGTTTCAGGAGAAATCAGGCCAAATATCTAATAAAGCTAATTCAGACAAGAGGGGAATTTTCAGGTTTGTGATTGTGCTTATTTTGGAAATTATTTCACGCCAAAAGGTCTGTATATAGGGGCATTCCCACAGTGCTAGAATGACCCAGTCTGATCACAACCTTTCCAACATAATGGGCTGAATGACAATACTGTGAAGTCTGTAAGGAGTGTAGTACCACTGAGTTTTCATCTTAAAGAATTTAAAGTTTATGTTAAAGATTTGTTACTTACTGGAGGGAGAATGCCATACCTGCTGCCAAATACATTCCGAGAGCTCTCTGCCCAAGTCGTTATGCCATTTCTTTTGAAAATTTAACAGGCCCTTGCTGTGTGAGTTGATTAGCCTTTGTTGAATAGAGAATACTAGGCCCCTTGACTTATTCTGGAGACTTTCCTCTCCTTGCAGCTCTTCTAAGTAAGATACTTATATATCTCCATTTGCCAGCTATGGGTTTCAGTTTGGCACCTCCTGGGTGTTATCTCACTAACAGTGGGCCCATCTGGCATCAACCAGGGCCTGTGCTTTCTTAGGGGCTGCTCATACTTTGTGGAAGGGCTTTCCATGAGGTGAGGGGGCACCACCCTTGGAAATTTTCAGGAAGCACTGCAGGAGCATTTTCTGCACTAGTGCTTTTAATGATGTGTAAGAGGCAGGCATTTTATTATACTGAAGATAAATTGAGATTTTTACTGTTGTGTAGAGGTTTTTAATTAGGTATTGTAAACCACCTTGCACCAAGGGAGAAAGCAGGATATAAATGTTTTATTTATTTCGTTATTACTATTTTGAGTATTATTGTATTGATACCCTGATACTTCCATTGTTTTAGACTGATTCCACAGTACGAGATCAGGAAGATGTGGGGGGAAATGGAGGGAGCCACAGGTCAAAATGGGGCTACACAGCAACCAGTGAGGAATCAATTGCTTGATCTGGGGAAAGCAGAAGCAAGGGGGTGGAGCAACTGGTACTGCAGAATCAGTCTCTGTGTCTCAGATTATTTATTAAAATTCTTTTAAATATGCAATCTGTATTGCTGCAATGAATTTGTTACTTTTAGTTGCCATGAAGTTTTTTTTTTAAGTGCAGTATAAATTGCATCAATGAATAAATGCTCTTGCAAATGCAGTCTTTAGTGAGGGCTACTTTGTGAAAACCAAAGTCCTTCTCCACATACTGTATTTTAGCAACTTTCCCATGGTCCCTTCTTTGGCTCTTGTTGACTCTTGAAATGTTACAGCTAAGTAACAGAAAAATAATGTGAACCATCATCTCTGTTTCTCTTCATTGCCACCAAAATACTTGATTGGTTAAACATGCAAACAGGAACCTTGGCACTACTTTAAAAAAAAAAGAAAAAGAAAAAAACACTTGTATTTAACTCAATAAAGTACAAACATGTTACAAGTTCGCTTTCTCAGTTATACAAGTCTATAAAAAAGCTCTTAAACTGGAGTCATAGGGTTTCTGAGAGACAAATGAGCCTTTTCTGATGGATTAACCACGTAGGTGGCAGAAATCCTAACATGCTAATTCAGTTAAGAGAATTCACTCAGCTTTCATGCCTCCAGCCATAAATAATGCCAAGGTATCTTGATGCCTGTAGTCATGAAGGAATAGGTTGCTAGAAGGCATTAACAGGTATTATTTCGTGGCTGCTTGATTCTGGTCAGGGTTAGCTTTTCTAAGGGCCTTAGGCCAGAAGTGGTTGTGTGAAGTCAGGAAAATGAGCCAGTAAAACCAGTCCTTAGAATTAGGTCAGAAACAACTATTCTAATACAGAATGCTACATCAAAAATAGGCATGCAACAAATAAATATAAAACAAACCTCCATAATTTCAACATGAAGCATATTAATATTTTTAAATATTTAATATTTTATCAGATTTATATCCCGCCCTCCCCTGATGGGCTCATATTACTGATGATATCATATCATATTATTGATGGTAAATGATAACACTGTCCCCGCTTTTGCTAAACATTCAAAGCACTTCACATACATTATCTCGGTATTTCTTACACAACTATCTAAGGTAGGCCATATTATCATTTCAGTATTAAAGATGAGAGGCTAGAGTGTAGGGGTCATTTGCATAATTCTTTCAATTAAAATCATTATTGAGACAGGGTCATTCCAGTGAACATCTCACATTCTTACCTGTGTCAAAAGCCTTATGTTTGCTCTGTGTTGTGATTAAGTTAGGGCTGTCAGCCTCCAGGTGGAATATTGAGATCTCCCAGAATGACAATCAATTGTCATACTACAAAGTTCAGTTTCCCTGGAGAAAATGGCTGCTTTGGAAGGTGGACTCTATGGCATTATACCCCATTGAGGTCTCTCTCCACCCCAAACTCCACCCTCCCTAGGATCCTGCCCTAATTCTCCAGGAATTTCCCAACTGAGTGTAAATATCTGTAAGTTAAAGCTAATTTACCGTTATGTACATTGAATTTGCTACCAGTGCACAACACATATTTAGATACTAGATCCAGAGTCGCTAATCTTTCCTACAGAGACAGGACCACTACGACCAGTAAGACTACCTACATCCCTCTTGTGTGGCATTCCTTTCTCTGATGAAATTGTACTGTATACACCATCTGTCTATTACGATTAATATGTTATGATTAGTCAATTTTATTTTACAAATAATTATAGATGTTTTTAATAATATATTACTTGCCCTGAGGCTGGCTGCATGCTGGGGTGGGCGAGTCAGAAATCAAATAAATAATTTTTTTGCAACCAAAAATATGTTGGTACCCAAGGAAAAGTGGTATAAGATTCCATACAACTTTCCTTTCAAAAACCCATTTATTTATTTAATGGAGTGATGAGGCAAGCATTGAGAAATGTAATGTATCAATAGCCAAACACACAACATAGAATGTCTTTTTAGCCAAGAGACATTTCAAAAAAAATCTCAAAATGCAAGTAAGACACACAGAAAAATGAACTGTTAGCATCACTGAACCAAACCAAAATGTATTACAATACATCCTTATGACAACAGGTGACATTTGAATTTTAAATACTTGATCTAAATTTAGTAGCTACAGCTTCAGGGTGTTAACTATCTTTGTCTGCCACTTATCAGAAAGTTTAAAAACCCAGTGTCATAGAATGTTGCTTAAACTACTGCCAGTCAGTTACTCAGTCAGTTTATTTATACAGTCATAGACCAGAACATGTAAATCATTTAGAACAGCCTTAAAAGTACCTTACAAAAAGTCCCACAAAGAAACTACATATTAAGATTTGAAGACTTGGGGGTTATAACAGTAAAAAAAGAATATAACAGATTATTATTTAACCCTTTAAACCTTTTAAAAATCACTTTAAAATTTGTTAAAAGATTTACAGTTTGGCCTATTTGTCTTGCTTTTTGCATTCTTTATAAACCTGGGAAAGAACCTAGCCACCTGTCTTGTTGTCTGGTGGTTCCTATCTGACAGAAGGTAATCTAATTTGAGTTTATTTGATCTGCCAGGGAACCCTTCCAACACCGGGCTAATAGTTGCCCTTTGACTCACTGTATGATAAGAACAATTAAAAATATATATGCTCCAGAGAATCTATTTCAGATTGGGAACAGGAACAGAGCCTAAGTGCATAAGGAGTTCCTTTATATCTCCCCTCTACAACTGCCGATGGCAGGGATATACTCCTAGCTAAGATAAAGGCCCTTCTCGTGTTGTGAGATTCAAGGAAGTATAGGTAGGCAGCAGGGGCAACTATGTATTTACTGAAGAGAAATAGTCTGGGGAACTGTGAAGATCTGTTTGTCTTTCTATATCTAGCACTCTCTGCTTAATGAGTGATTTTGCCTGGTCAATGCCAGAGTTTAGTAGGGCTTGGGGTGAAAACCCCAACTTCCTGATGGCTGTATGGACTGCTTGGAGTCAATTGCATTGAAATTGGTCATGCAAGATTAGAGGGAACAGCCCCTTAGAATTCATGTTACCAGTGACCATTTATATGTAGAAAGAACACAAATTCTGGCCTCTACTTGAGTCATTCCTGTTTCCAAGCGAACCCAGGAGTTTGATACATACCTGGGTACTTGGATTAATGTTCAAAGAAATTTGGATTGGACTCTCTCGAGTAGGGACAGGGAGGAAGCTGAAGACCCCAGAAATGTTCCATAAGTTAGCTGGGCCAGTGCCTTAGCTTTAAACAGGCAAAGTGCAGCTGGAACACTGTAACCCCCCTGAGTCCGATAAAATTTCAGGATGCTATTTGCCGATTTCTCTCCTGCATCAGCAGCACCGCTGTTATGGATTGAGTTGGAGCCCGAAGCCTGCACCACTACTCCCAGGTATTTAAAACTAGATACTTGTTCCAGCTGATGTCCTTGAATCTCCCAGTACCTGGAACTTGTGTTTTTTCTGAAGGTCATTGCCTTAGTTTTCTGATAATTAATTTTAAGATATTCAATTTCACAATAAAGGGAGAACTTTTTCAGGACCTGTTTCAGCCCTATAGGTGTTCTGGAGAGAATTATGCCATCATCTGCAAACAAAAGCACTGCAACACACAGCACAGTCAGTGTGCAATCCTATGCACAGATATTCCAGTATAAATTCACTGATTTCCATAGTCTGGAATGATAATGCATAGATTGCAATGCAATTCTCCCCAGCTACAAAGTAGATGTGGAGTTTTGTAATGTCTGCCAGAACCTCCAGTATTTCCTAAACACTTCCAAAGAAGATAATTCCGCAAATTTATTCCATTGCACAACTGCTTTTACAGTTAGAAAGTTTTCCCTAATATCTAATCTAAATCCATCTTCTTGTAGACCTGCTCTTTTATAGCATTGCTTCCTCTCTTATCTGAATGTGTCCTATAACCTAGTGCAGTCCTAAGAAGAGCCCTCTAAGCCAATATAATGTTTGTCCTATGAAGGACACTGTAAAGTACTGGGGTCGGCGCAGTAAGAGACCAGAGTCGGAGAGTGATTTCAGCAAGCTTTACTTCAGGAACACCAACACAGACTGAGCTCTATTCAAACCTCCCGCTCCTTTATACAATTCTTGCCCCCTTCTGATTGGACCTTAACTATGTACATGGATTGGCTATTTACAGAGGCCTAAGGGCCTATCAGGGTACAGTATGAGCCGAGATGTAGATTGGCTACTTATGTTTCAATCCTTCCCCTGATTGGGCACACTTAGGCCTTCTCTGGAACCCTGGTGTGGAGTACAAGCTTGGCTTGTTCAGCTTCCCTCCAAAAGTAACAGTTCCCTCCAAAAGTAACAGTTCTCCATTTGAACCTAGGACACAACACCCCTCCCCCCATAGTTCCAGCTATCAGGTGACATAGTCCTGGAAATATGCCGGAGGGCGGCGGTCTCGTGTCGAGCGTCGGAGCTCCGAGGGGACTGGGCGTTCCGACTCGGTTGGTGGTTCCGCGGCTGCAGAGCTGGAGACATCTGGGACGGAGGCCCCGGGAGACCTGGGTTCAGCTGCGCGGTCGGGGGTCTCCTCCTGCTGGGCCGAAGTGGGCTCCACGGAACCCTGTTCTGTGTCAGGCTCACGAGGACTTACGTTGTCCGGATCTGGAGCCTCTGACCTTGGCTCCCTGGCAGGCAGGCGACCACGGAGTTGGTCAATGTGTCGCCTCAGGAGATGTCCACCCTCCAAAGTCACTGCATAGGAGACCAGTCCGGTGACGTGGTCCACCTTTCCAGGGAGCCAGGCGGGGCCAGTGGTGGCATAGTTCCGTGCCCACACTGTCTCACCTGGGTAGAACCCTCTGGGGGCTTTAAGGTGTTCCGGCACCGGTCGCCTGTCTGGGGCTCGGTCAGGGTGCAGCTTGTCCAGCAGGGTGGTGATGCGGCGGCCCATGAGGAGTTCGGCTGGACTGCGACCTGTGGAGGCGGTGGGTGTGGTCCGGTAGGCCATTAGGAAACACGCCAAGTCTTTTGGCCAGTCTGAGGGGCCCAGACGGTTCAAGGCCTCCTTTGCCGTGCGCACCATCCGCTCTGCCTGGCCGTTGGTGGCTGGATGAAATGGGGCAGAGCGAATGTGCCTGATGAGGTTCCTGGCTAAGAAGTCCTGGAACACTGCAGACGTGAATGCTGTGCCGTTGTCGGTGACGATGGTCTCCGGCAACCCGTGGGTTGCAAAGATGGCCCTCAGAGCCGTGATGGTCGCCTGCGATGATGGCGAGGGCACCTGGACCACCTCCAACCACTTGGAGTATGAATCCACTAGTATGAGTAGAGTCCGCCCATGGAAGGGGCCAACAAAGTCCATATGCAGTCTTGACCAGGGGGTTTTGGTGGATTCCCATGGTTGCACTGGGCCACGTGGGGGGTCAGGCCTTGACACCTGGCATGTCGGGCACCTTTTAACCCAAGCCTCAATTTCCGCATCGAGGCCGGGCCACCAGACATAGCTCCGTGCGAGAGCCTTCATGCGGACTATGCCCGGGTGTGCCTCGTGCAGCGCTCTAAGCACTTGGTCTTGCAAGGGTTTGGGGATGACGACTCTGTTGCCCCATAGTAGGCAGCCTTTGTGGGTGGATAGTTCGTCTTTCCGGGCTGCAAACGGAGTAAATTCCGGCCCAGTCGAGCCCTTGGGCCACCCCCTCCCCACCCAGTCCAAGACACGGGAGAGGACTGGATCACGAGCGGAGTGGGCAGCAACGTCGTGGGCGAGCAATGGCCTGTCCGGAAGCATGTCCATCAGTAGGATCTGATGAGCCGGGGCTGGATCGGGATCCACGTCAGGCAAGGGCAAAAGGCTCAGGGCGTCAGCATGGCCCATTGCCTTGCCCGGGCGATGCACTAGGTGTCAAGTCTGCTGATTTCAATAACGAGTCTTTGTAGAAACAAAGTATCATAGTTTATTGAATACAGAACTACAGAGCAAGATAGTCATTGAAGGACTGGGGAGCATATACACTGACCCAGCTTTTCAAGGTACAGATCAAAGAATTCCTGTGGGAGGGGCCCTCTATACAATCTACTTTCACACCAGGATGTTACTTTCTCCCTCAGTGCGAGGCCTTGACGCCTCCAGACTCCTACATGCACTCGGCCTGAGAGGGCTCAGTTATCTTGTTCCCATATCAGCATTTCAAAGCGACTACACAACAAAGACATAGCAAGGCAGAGGGGAAGGAGGGGTAGTTCTCAGCAGCTAGTTTACAGTATGCTTTACCCAGAATCCTTTACCAATGAACCAAAGTTACAGAACCATCATTTTATACATATCAGACTTGACATACTGCCCCCCCTAAGCAGGGCCTCGGGTGGGACGGAGTTGGGTTCTGATACAGCTCAGCTCTCCGGTGCTCCTTGAAGTCACTCCCCCTACTTTACTCAAAGAGGGGGAGGGTTCTGGTCCCCCGGGGTGCCACTTGGATGGGGCCGGACAGCGACGGAGTAAGCTGCAATGAAACACAGGGTGAACTTTACCAAGGCTGGGGGGCAGATCCAACTCTACAGTTACTGAATTAATCACCCGTTTGATCTTAAACGGACCCACGAACTTCGGCGCCAACTTCCTAGATGGCTGGGAGAGGGGCAAGTTCTTGGTTGATAGAAACACAGAGTCCCCCACCTTTAACTCCCAGACTGGCACATGAGACTTATCATATTGTTGTTTGTAAGTCTCTTTAGCTATTCTCAGGTTCTCTTGTATTGAGGGCCAACACTGACTGGGGTTTTGCCACCACTGCTTTAACGGAGAAGTTGTAGTGGGGTCTCCCCCTCCCGGTAACATTGGGATCGGTTTCCCTTCATAACCGAACACCGTTGCAAAGGGGGAAGTTTTGGTGGAACTGTGAGTGCTGTTATTATAAGCGTATTCTGCAAACGGGAGTAGGTCTACCCAGTCAGACTGTCGTTGGGAGACAAAACAACGAAGATATTGCTCCAGAACCCCGTTCACTCTCTCCGTCTGTCTGTCCGACTGGGGGTGATAGGCTGAACTCAACCCCTGTTCCATGCCCAGTAATTTGCAAAACTCCCGCCAGAAGGTGGCAACGAACTGAGGCCCTCTGTCGCTAATGACCTTGTCCGGAATTGAATGGTGTTTGGCTACGTGGTCAAAGAACAATGCTGCCAGTTTCTTGGCCGTGGGTAGTTGTGCACAGGGGATGAAATGGGCTTGCTTAGAGAACGTGTCTACTACCACCAGAATCACAGTTTTCCCCCTTGAAGAGGGGAGCTCTACAATAAAGTCCATGGACACAATTGACCAGGGGCGTGTGGCTGTTTCTAAGGGTTGCAACAGCCTGGGAGGCTTCCCTCCCCTCCTTTTCGACATTATGCACACCGGGCAGCCTGTCACGAAGTCTGACACATCTTTCCTTAGGGACGGCCACCAAAATTGCCGGTTTACTAGGTGCAGTGTTTTGACATAGCCAAAGTGCCCGGCTAATTTTGAGGCATGACACAATTGCAGTATTTCTGTTCTCAGTTTCTCCGGAATGTATAGCTTCTCTCCCTTGTACCACAACCCATCCTTGCGTTTCTGCACGCCCTCTGGCCGCCCACCTCCCTCCCTCTCGGCTTCTAGGGCAATGCGCTCACGGCTGAGCCCGTTTAGCTCCTTCCTCTTCTGGGCACGGGTGGTGACCATGGCCGCCACCTGCGTGGGGCAAATTAGTGAGTCTACCACCTCCTCCCTTTGGCTCTCATGCTGTGGGAGCCGGGACAAAGCATCCGCCAAAAAGTTCCGGGTCCCCGGAATGTGCTTCAGAGTAAAATCGAACCTGGAGAAGAAGCCCGCCCACCTGATCTGTTTCTCACTCAGTTTCCTTTTCCCCGTCAGTGCCTCGAGGTTTTTGTGATCTGTCCATACTTCGAACGGTACTCTAGCTCCCTCTAGCCAGGACCTCCATGTTTTCAGTGCGAACATAATGGCAAACGCTTCTTTGTCCCACACTGACCAGTTTCTTTGCTCATCAGAAAACTTTCGAGAGATAAAGGCACAGGGTCGCAGCTTCCCCTCCCCATCTTTCTGCATGAGAATGGCTCCTACGGCGACATCGGAGGCGTCGCATTGCACCACGAAGGCCTTATGCTCATCGGGGTGCATGAGGACTGGCTCGCTAGTGAACAGTTGCTTAAGCCGGTCGAACGCTGCCTGGCAGTGGGGGGTCCAATTTAGCTTGGCCCCGGGTCGCTTCGCCTCCGCCCCTTTCCCCTTGGTCTTGAGGAGGTCAGTTAAGGGTAGGGCGATCTGCGCGAACCCCTCAATGAACCCCCTATAGAAATTGGAGAATCCGAGGAATGATTGGAGCTGTCTACGTGTCCTCAGGGGAGCCCACTCTACTACCGCCCGCACCTTCTCTGGGTCCATTGCCAACCCTTCCCCGGACACCCGGAAGCCCAGATAGTCTAGTTCAGTGCGGTGAAACTCGCATTTGGACAGTTTGGCGTATAGCTGGTGCTCCAGCAGGGTGCTCAACACCTCCCTCACCAATTTCACATGTGATTGTTCGTCTTGCGAGTAAATAATGATGTCATCAAGGTACACCACCACCCCCTTGTACAGAAACTTTCTTAACACGTCATTTATGAAATTCATGAACACCCCCGGGGCCCCCTGCAGTCCGAACGGCATTACTAGATATTCAAATTGTTCCATCGGGGTGTTGAACGCTGTCTTCCACTCATCCCCCTCTCTGATGCGCACTCTGAAGTACGCGTCTCGCAAGTCTAGTTTGGTGAAGATTTTTCCCCCCGCCACCGTGCCTAGTAAATCCTTGATGAGGGGGATGGGGTAGGCGTTGGACATCGACACCGCGTTCAACCCGCGAAAATCTGTGCAAAGTCTAAGCGTACCATCCTTCTTCTTTCTGAACAGTACGGGGGCCGCGTGGGGGGGCGTTGCGGGTCTAATGAATCCCCTGCTTAAGTTCAAGTCTAGGAACTTCCGCAGTTCCTTCTTTTCGGCCCACCCCATCTGGTAGAGTTTGGCGCGCGGTAGCGTCTCACCCGGGATGAGCTCTATGGCGCAGTCCGTGTTTCTGTGGGGGGGCAGTTGGTTGGCTTCCCGCTCACTAAACACTTCCATTAAGTCGCGGTAAGCTCTCGGCACGGGGTGCGTTTCCTCTACCAGCACGCAGGCTCTCTCTTGCACTGCGGGCTCTCTCGGCCCCCACCCCGGGTTCCACACGTGCTGGCTACAGTCTGGGTCGGGGAACCGGATGGTCTGAGCTTTCCAACGGATGAGCGGCTCATGTTTCTCCAGCCACCCCACCCCCAGTACAATGGAGTAGCTGCAAGCTGGGGCGATGACAAAAGTCTCGGAGTCCCAGTGGCCCTCGATCCCTAGCGGGCAGGGCTCAGTTTCTTGTGTACACGGCTCCCCCCCCATCACCGACTCGTCCATCTGGGCAAACATCATGGGGTGGGGTAGTGGTGAGCGCTCCAACCCTAGGGCTTCCACCACTTTGGGAGAAATTAGTTCCCGGTTGCACCCCGAGTCTATGAGGGCCTTAATCTGCAGGAACCTCTTTAACTTTGGGTTTAGCAGTTTTACTACCACAAAATACAGTCTCCCCGTGGTCTTTACCGTCAGTGGCGCATTCTCCCGGTTGACCTGCTCTCTGGCGCCCTTTACAGCAGGTCGGGCTCGTTTCCCGCCGGCTCTTCTTCCCATGCCAGGTCGGCTAGGGCGGCGGAGAGTCGGACCTCTTCCTGCAGCGTTTCTTCCGGTGCCAACAGCGCAATGCTCTTCGCCGCATCTTTAGGGCGGCCGGGGGTTTTCTTTGGTCCTGGGGTGCTCTGCCTAGGCGCTGTTTGTGCGGGGCCGGATCCTCCTTGGGGCTGCGGGCAGTTGGACGCTAAGTGATTCGGGTCTCCGCACCTGAAGCAGTGGCGGGGAGCAGCAGGGACGGTCGCCGGAGGTCTCTTCGGTTTTGGGGCCTCGCTTTTCCCCGGGGTGGTTTTAGGCACCCCCTTCCCTGTGGCCATCGTCTGGCGCAGCATAGCTACTCTCTTTAAGTTGGTCTCCACTTCGCCCGCCAGCTGGATCCAGCCCACTAGCGTGTCGGGGCTCGCTTGAGTGAGGGCCCGGTCTAAGATGCTGGGGTTCAGCCCATTGGCGAAGTGTTCAATCTTGATCACCTCATTCCAGTTCCGGGCCCTAGCCGCGTTGGCCTGGAAGTCTGCGGCATACTCCCGGATGGATCAGGACCCTTGTTTCATATTTCGCAGCGCCGCTAGCGCCCGGGCTTCTTGCAGCGGGTCTTCATACTGGGTTAGTAACGCCTGCACAAACGTGTTCACGAAACACAGCACCGGGTCGTTGGTCTCGCACAGGCTCACATACCATCTCTTGGCGGCCCCTCGCAATTTCGACCCCAGGTAGTCGACTCGGCTCATCTCGTCAGGGAAGGAGTCTCCCCAGTAGTACATGTAACTGTTGGCCTGGATCGCGAAGTAGTTCACTTCCTCGGGGTCCCCGTCGAAAGTAGCGTCCAGTTCTCTCCCCCCCCCACATCTCTCCGTCGGGCTGGAGCCGGAGGGGGAGGGGGCGCTGCCGGTGCGGGGGGAGCTGCTGGCCCCGCCGGTGCGACCGGTCCTGGCGGGGCTGGGTGACCTCGTGGCGGTTGTCGGGCGCTGGTTACTCCTAGTGCTCTCCCCAGCTGCGCCGTCAGCGTTTGCATCTGGTCCTTGAGGTCTTTCATGGCCCCATCTACCTCACGACGGACCATCGCTCGAAACATTTCGTAGTCTTCATCGTGCGGGTCTTTAGGCATTTGCCCCCCGTCGTCCGCGGGGCATTCCGCGCCATCCCCTTCTCCACTCAGGGCCTGGGTTACGATCGGCTCTGCCCCCTCGCTCGGCTCACCCGTGTCGGGAGCCGCGGCTTCGGCCAGTTGAACGCGCCTGGTGTGGCGGGTCATAATAGCCTCCCGGTGCACCGGGGCTTGCTCCATAAGCGCTGTGGATGTCCTCGGCTGGTATTGCCGTGGGGTGACCACCAGTTGGAAGTGGGGAGGAGAGGCCGCGGTCCTTCTGGCAGTGTGGATGTGCCAGGGTGTCTCAGCCTCCTCCTCCCTGATGGGGAATTCTCCGTCGTCCGGAATCTGGTCAGCCATCGCCTTTTCAAGTTGCCGGAACGGTTGAACTCCAAAAAGGGGAGTCCTTCAAAATGTCAAGTCTGCTGATTTCAATAACGAGTCTTTGTAGAAACAAAGTATCATAGTTTATTGAATACAGAACTACAGAGCAAGATAGTCATTGAAGGACTGGGGAGCATATACACTGACCCAGCTTTTCAAGGTACAGATCAAAGAATTCCTGCGGGAGGGGCCCTCTATACAATCTACTTTCACACCAGGATGTTACTTTCTCCCTCAGTGCGAGGCCGTGACGCCTCCAGACTCCTACATGCACTCGGCCTGAGAGGGCTCAGTTATCTTGTTCCCATATCAGCATTTCAAAGCGACTACACAACAAAGACATAGCAAGGCAGAGGGGAAGGAGGGGTAGTTCTCAGCAGCTAGTTTACAGTATGCTTTACCCAGAATCCTTTACCAATGAACCAAAGTTACAGAACCATCATTTTATACATATCAGACTTGACACTAGGGTGTAAGTGTAGGCGGCTAGAAAAATGGACCAACGGAGGACCCGTGGGGACAACACCTGAGGGGTCTGCCGGTCTGCTGCAAAGAGGCCCAAGAGGGGTTTGTGGTCTGTATAGAGGGCAAAGGGCCGGCCGTAGATGTAATCATGAAATTTTTTGACACTGGCCACAACTGCCAGCCCTTCTTTGTCGATTTGGGCGTAGTTCCGCTCCGCCGACGAGAGGGTCCGCGAGTAGTACGCGATAGGGACTTCGGTCCCATCAGGGAGTCGGTGGCCCAGAACTGCCCCCACGCCATAAGGGGATGCGTCGCATGCAAGGACCAAGGGCAGGGTCTCGTCGGAATGGGCAAGGACGGAGTTGGACATCAGGAGGCCCTTGATATCCTGGAAGGCTTTAGCATGCTGGCGGCCCCACGCCCAGAGTCGGTTCTTGTCTAGAAGCCGGTGCAGGGGTTCGGCCACCACTGCCTTGTGGGGGAGAAAAGCATGATAAAAGTTTAGGAGGCCGAGGAAGGCCAGGAGTTCTTGCTTGCTGGTGGGCGCTGGAGCATCTCTGATGGCACGCAGCTTGGCGTCGGAGGGATGGACCCCCTGGGCATCGATGGAGAACCCCAGGAATTCCACCCGATCCACGCCCAGGAGGCACTTCTCCCGTTTGACCTTGAGGCCGGCTGTTTCAAAATGTTGTAGGACTCCTCTAAGGCGGGCGGCGAATTCTTCAGGCGAGGCTGCCGCGATCAGCACATCATCGAAGAATGGAGTGACTCCGGGAAGTCCTTTTAAAAGAGAGTCCATGAGTTCCTGGAACAACCCCGGAGCCACACTCACGCCAAATTGCAACCGCTTTACTCTAAAGGCCCCCCGGTGGGTCACAATTGTTTGGGCGTTGGCCGTGGCCTCATCCACCGGCAGCTGTTGGTAAGCTTGGGCCAAGTCCAACTTGCCAAAAAATTTTGCGCTGGCTAGGGTGGCTAGAACATGGCTGACGATGGG